>NC_135425.1:0-600000 GCF_051991245.1 Festucalex cinctus
ATGGCTGTCAAATCTAAACCAAACGTTGTGCACTCAAATCTTTTGCTGTATTTAGTTTATTTTGGCATCCGGATGATGATTCTAGCATGAAATTGCTTGGGCACCTGTTAATTTTTAAGATTTTGACACATTCAGCTCAAATGTACAATCATGCGCTAAAAACGCATTTAAAGCAATAAAAAGGTGATTATGGCTGTCAAACCTCAACCAAACGTTGTGCACTCAAATCTTTTGCTGTATTTAGTTCATTTTGGCATCCGGATGATGATTCTAGCATGAAATTGCTTGGGCACCTGTTAATTTTTAAGATTTTGACACATTCAGCTCAAATGTACACAATTGCTGATTATGGCTGTCAAATCTAAACCAAACGTTGTGCACTCAAATCTTTTGCTGTATTTAGTTTATTTTGGCATCCGGATGATGATTCTAGCATGAAATTGCTTGGGCACCTGTTAATTTTTAAGATTTTGACACATTCAGCTCAAATGTACAATAATGCGCTAAAAACGCATTTAAAGCAATAAAAAGGTGATTATGGCTGTCAAACCTAAACCAAACGTTGTGCACTCAAATCTTTTGCTGTATTTAGTTTATTTTGGCATCCGGATGATGATTCTAGCATGAAATTGCTTGGGCACCTGTTAATTTTTAAGATTTTGACACATTCAGCTCAAATGTACACAATTGCTGATTATGGCTGTCAAATCTAAACCAAACGTTGTGCACTCAAATCTTTTGCTGTATTTAGTTTATTTTGGCATCCGGATGATGATTCTAGCATGAAATTGCTTGGGCACCTGTTAATTTTTAAGATTTTGACACATTCAGCTCAAATGTACAATCATGCGCTAAAAACGCATTTAAAGCAATAAAAAGGTGATTATGGCTGTCAAACCTAAACCAAACGTTGTGCACTCAAATCTTTTGCTGTATTTAGTTCATTTTGGCATCCGGATGATGATTCTAGCATGAAATTGCTTGGGCACCTGTTAATTTTTAAGATTTTGACACATTCAGCTCAAATGTACACAATTGCTGATTATGGCTGTCAAATCTAAACCAAACGTTGTGCACTCAAATCTTTTGCTGTATTTAGTTTATTTTGGCATCCGGATGATGATTCTAGCATGAAATTGCTTGGGCACCTGTTAATTTTTAAGATTTTGACACATTCAGCTCAAATGTACACAATTGCTGATTATGGCTGTCAAATCTAAACCAAACGTTGTGCACTCAAATCTTTTGCTGTATTTAGTTTATTTTGGCATCCGGATGATGATTCTAGCATGAAATTGCTTGGGCACCTGTTAATTTTTAAGATTTTGACACATTCAGCTCAAATGTACAAGCATGCGCTAAAAACGCATTTAAAGCAATAAAAAGGTGATTATGGCTGTCAAACCTAAACCAAACGTTGTGCACTCAAATCTTTGCTGTATTTAGTTTATTTTGGCATCCGGATGATGATTCTAGCATGAAATTGCTTGGGCACCTGTTAATTTTTAAGATTTTGACACATTCAGCTCAAATGTACACAATTGCTGATTATGGCTGTCAAATCTAAACCAAACGTTGTGCACTCAAATCTTTTGCTGTATTTAGTTTATTTTGGCATCCGGATGATGATTCTAGCATGAAATTGCTTGGGCACCTGTTAATTTTTAAGATTTTGACACATTCAGCTCAAATGTACAATCATGCGCTAAAAACGCATTTAAAGCAATAAAAAGGTGATTATGGCTGTCAAACCTAAACCAAACGTTGTGCACTCAAATCTTTTGCTGTATTTAGTTTATTTTGGCATCCGGATGATGATTCTAGCATGAAATTGCTTGGGCACCTGTTAATTTTTAAGATTTTGACACATTCAGCTCAAATGTACACAATTGCTGATTATGGCTGTCAAATCTAAACCAAACGTTGTGCACTCAAATCTTTTGCTGTATTTAGTTTATTTTGGCATCCGGATGATGATTCTAGCATGAAATTGCTTGGGCACCTGTTAATTTTTAAGATTTTGACACATTCAGCTCAAATGTACAATCATGCGCTAAAAACGCATTTAAAGCAATAAAAAGGTGATTATGGCTGTCAAACCTAAACCAAACGTTGTGCACTCAAATCTTTTGCTGTATTTAGTTTATTTTGGCATCCGGATGATGATTCTAGCATGAAATTGCTTGGGCACCTGTTAATTTTTAAGATTTTGACACATTCAGCTCAAATGTACACAATTGCTGATTATGGCTGTCAAATCTAACCAAACGTTGTGCACTCAAATCTTTTGCTGTATTTAGTTTATTTTGGCATCCGGATGATGATTCTAGCATGAAATTGCTTGGGCACCTGTTAATTTTTAAGATTTTGACACATTCAGCTCAAATGTACAATCATGCGCTAAAAACGCATTTAAAGCAATAAAAAGGTGATTATGGCTGTCAAACCTAAACCAAACGTTGTGCACTCAAATCTTTTGCTGTATTTAGTTCATTTTGGCATCCGGATGATGATTCTAGCATGAAATTGCTTGGGCACCTGTTAATTTTTAAGATTTTGACACATTCAGCTCAAATGTACACAATTGCTGATTATGGCTGTCAAATCTAAACCAAACGTTGTGCACTCAAATCTTTTGCTGTATTTAGTTTATTTTGGCATCCGGATGATGATTCTAGCATGAAATTGCTTGGGCACCTGTTAATTTTTAAGATTTTGACACATTCAGCTCAAATGTACACAATTGCTGATTATGGCTGTCAAATCTAAACCAAACGTTGTGCACTCAAATCTTTTGCTGTATTTAGTTTATTTTGCATCCGGATGATGATTCTAGCATGAAATTGCTTGGGCACCTGTTAATTTTTAAGATTTTGACACATTCAGCTCAAATGTACAAGCATGCGCTAAAAACGCATTTAAAGCAATAAAAAGGTGATTATGGCTGTCAAACCTAAACCAAACGTTGTGCACTCAAATCTTTTGCTGTATTTAGTTTATTTTGGCATCCGGATGATGATTCTAGCATGAAATTGCTTGGGCACCTGTTAATTTTTAAGATTTTGACACATTCAGCTCAAATGTACACAATTGCTGATTATGGCTGTCAAATCTAAACCAAACGTTGTGCACTCAAATCTTTTGCTGTATTTAGTTTATTTTGGCATCCGGATGATGATTCTAGCATGAAATTGCTTGGGCACCTGTTAATTTTTAAGATTTTGACACATTCAGCTCAAATGTACAATCATGCGCTAAAAACGCATTTAAAGCAATAAAAAGGTGATTATGGCTGTCAAACCTAAACCAAACGTTGTGCACTCAAATCTTTTGCTGTATTTAGTTTATTTTGGCATCCGGATGATGATTCTAGCATGAAATTGCTTGGGCACCTGTTAATTTTTAAGATTTTGACACATTCAGCTCAAATGTACACAATTGCTGATTATGGCTGTCAAATCTAAACCAAACGTTGTGCACTCAAATCTTTTGCTGTATTTAGTTTATTTTGGCCTCCGGATGATGATTCTAGCATGAAATTGCTTGGGCACCTGTTAATTTTTAAGATTTTGACACATTCAGCTCAAATGTACAATCATGCGCTAAAAACGCATTTAAAGCAATAAAAAGGTGATTATGGCTGTCAAACCTAAACCAAACGTTGTGCACTCAAATCTTTTGCTGTATTTAGTTTATTTTGGCATCCGGATGATGATTCTAGCATGAAATTGCTTGGGCACCTGTTAATTTTTAAGATTTTGACACATTCAGCTCAAATGTACACAATTGCTGATTATGGCTGTCAAATCTAAACCAAACGTTGTGCACTCAAATCTTTTGCTGTATTTAGTTTATTTTGGCATCCGGATGATGATTCTAGCATGAAATTGCTTGGGCACCTGTTAATTTTTAAGATTTTGACACATTCAGCTCAAATGTACAATCATGCGCTAAAAACGCATTTAAAGCAATAAAAAGGTGATTATGGCTGTCAAACCTAAACCAAACGTTGTGCACTCAAATCTTTTGCTGTATTTAGTTTATTTTGGCATCCGGATGATGATTCTAGCATGAAATTGCTTGGGCACCTGTTAATTTTTAAGATTTTGACACATTCAGCTCAAATGTACACAATTGCTGATTATGGCTGTCAAATCTAAACCAAACGTTGTGCACTCAAATCTTTTGCTGTATTTAGTTTATTTTGGCATCCGGATGATGATTCTAGCATGAAATTGCTTGGGCACCTGTTAATTTTTAAGATTTTGACACATTCAGCTCAAATGTACAATCATGCGCTAAAAACGCATTTAAAGCAATAAAAAGGTGATTATGGCTGTCAAACCTAAACCAAACGTTGTGCACTCAAATCTTTTGCTGTATTTAGTTTATTTTGGCATCCGGATGATGATTCTAGCATGAAATTGCTTGGGCACCTGTTAATTTTTAAGATTTTGACACATTCAGCTCAAATGTACACAATTGCTGATTATGGCTGTCAAATCTAAACCAAACGTTGTGCACTCAAATCTTTTGCTGTATTTAGTTTATTTTGGCCTCCGGATGATGATTCTAGCATGAAATTGCTTGGGCACCTGTTAATTTTTAAGATTTTGACACATTCAGCTCAAATATACAATCATGCGCTAAAAACGCATTTAAAGCAATAAAAAGGTGATTATGGCTGTCAAACCTAAACCAAACGTTGTGCACTCAAATCTTTTGCTGTATTTAGTTTATTTTGGCATCCGGATGATGATTCTAGCATGAAATTGCTTGGGCACCTGTTAATTTTTAAGATTTTGACACCATCATCTCAAATGTACACAATTGCTGATTATGGCTGTCAAATCTAAACCAAACGTTGTGCACTCAAATCTTTTGCTGTATTTAGTTTATTTTGGCATCCGGATGATGATTCTAGCATGAAATTGCTTGGGCACCTGTTAATTTTTAAGATTTTGACACATTCAGCTCAAATGTACAATCATGCGCTAAAAACGCATTTAAAGCAATAAAAAGGTGATTATGGCTGTCAAACCTAAACCAAACGTTGTGCACTCAAATCTTTTGCTGTATTTAGTTTATTTTGGCATCCGGATGATGATTCTAGCATGAAATTGCTTGGGCACCTGTTAATTTTTAAGATTTTGACACATTCAGCTCAAATGTACACAATTGCTGATTATGGCTGTCAAATCTAAACCAAACGTTGTGCACTCAAATCTTTTGCTGTATTTAGTTTATTTTGGCATCCGGATGATGATTCTAGCATGAAATTGCTTGGGCACCTGTTAATTTTTAAGATTTTGACACATTCAGCTCAAATGTACAATCATGCGCTAAAAACGCATTTAAAGCAATAAAAAGGTGATTATGGCTGTCAAACCTAAACCAAACGTTGTGCACTCAAATCTTTTGCTGTATTTAGTTTATTTTGGCATCCGGATGATGATTCTAGCATGAAATTGCTTGGGCACCTGTTAATTTTTAAGATTTTGACACATTCAGCTCAAATGTACACAATTGCTGATTATGGCTGTCAAATCTAAACCAAACGTTGTGCACTCAAATCTTTTGCTGTATTTAGTTTATTTTGGCATCCGGATGATGATTCTAGCATGAAATTGCTTGGGCACCTGTTAATTTTTAAGATTTTGACACATTCAGCTCAAATGTACACAATTGCTGATTATGGCTGTCAAATCTAAACCAAACGTTGTGCACTCAAATCTTTTGCTGTATTTAGTTTATTTTGGCATCCGGATGATGATTCTAGCATGAAATTGCTTGGGCACCTGTTAATTTTTAAGATTTTGACACATTCAGCTCAAATGTACAAGCATGCGCTAAAAACGCATTTAAAGCAATAAAAAGGTGATTATGGCTGTCAAACCTAAACCAAACGTTGTGCACTCAAATCTTTTGCTGTATTTAGTTTATTTTGGCATCCGGATGATGATTCTAGCATGAAATTGCTTGGGCACCTGTTAATTTTTAAGATTTTGACACATTCAGCTCAAATGTACACAATTGCTGATTATGGCTGTCAAATCTAAACCAAACGTTGTGCACTCAAATCTTTTGCTGTATTTAGTTTATTTTGGCATCCGGATGATGATTCTAGCATGAAATTGCTTGGGCACCTGTTAATTTTTAAGATTTTGACACATTCAGCTCAAATGTACAATCATGCGCTAAAAACGCATTTAAAGCAATAAAAAGGTGATTATGGCTGTCAAACCTAAACCAAACGTTGTGCACTCAAATCTTTTGCTGTATTTAGTTTATTTTGGCATCCGGATGATGATTCTAGCATGAAATTGCTTGGGCACCTGTTAATTTTTAAGATTTTGACACATTCAGCTCAAATGTACACAATTGCTGATTATGGCTGTCAAATCTAAACCAAACGTTGTGCACTCAAATCTTTTGCTGTATTTAGTTTATTTTGGCCTCCGGATGATGATTCTAGCATGAAATTGCTTGGGCACCTGTTAATTTTTAAGATTTTGACACATTCAGCTCAAATGTACAATCATGCGCTAAAAACGCATTTAAAGCAATAAAAAGGTGATTATGGCTGTCAAACCTAAACCAAACGTTGTGCACTCAAATCTTTTGCTGTATTTAGTTTATTTTGGCATCCGGATGATGATTCTAGCATGAAATTGCTTGGGCACCTGTTAATTTTTAAGATTTTGACACATTCAGCTCAAATGTACACAATTGCTGATTATGGCTGTCAAATCTAAACCAAACGTTGTGCACTCAAATCTTTTGCTGTATTTAGTTTATTTTGGCATCCGGATGATGATTCTAGCATGAAATTGCTTGGGCACCTGTTAATTTTTAAGATTTTGACACATTCAGCTCAAATGTACAATCATGCGCTAAAAACGCATTTAAAGCAATAAAAAGGTGATTATGGCTGTCAAACCTAAACCAAACGTTGTGCACTCAAATCTTTTGCTGTATTTAGTTTATTTTGGCATCCGGATGATGATTCTAGCATGAAATTGCTTGGGCACCTGTTAATTTTTAAGATTTTGACACATTCAGCTCAAATGTACACAATTGCTGATTATGGCTGTCAAATCTAAACCAAACGTTGTGCACTCAAATCTTTTGCTGTATTTAGTTTATTTTGGCATCCGGATGATGATTCTAGCATGAAATTGCTTGGGCACCTGTTAATTTTTAAGATTTTGACACATTCAGCTCAAATGTACAATCATGCGCTAAAAACGCATTTAAAGCAATAAAAAGGTGATTATGGCTGTCAAACCTAAACCAAACGTTGTGCACTCAAATCTTTTGCTGTATTTAGTTTATTTTGGCATCCGGATGATGATTCTAGCATGAAATTGCTTGGGCACCTGTTAATTTTTAAGATTTTGACACATTCAGCTCAAATGTACACAATTGCTGATTATGGCTGTCAAATCTAAACCAAACGTTGTGCACTCAAATCTTTTGCTGTATTTAGTTTATTTTGGCCTCCGGATGATGATTCTAGCATGAAATTGCTTGGGCACCTGTTAATTTTTAAGATTTTGACACATTCAGCTCAAATATACAATCATGCGCTAAAAACGCATTTAAAGCAATAAAAAGGTGATTATGGCTGTCAAACCTAAACCAAACGTTGTGCACTCAAATCTTTTGCTGTATTTAGTTTATTTTGGCATCCGGATGATGATTCTAGCATGAAATTGCTTGGGCACCTGTTAATTTTTAAGATTTTGACACCATCATCTCAAATGTACACAATTGCTGATTATGGCTGTCAAATCTAAACCAAACGTTGTGCACTCAAATCTTTTGCTGTATTTAGTTTATTTTGGCATCCGGATGATGATTCTAGCATGAAATTGCTTGGGCACCTGTTAATTTTTAAGATTTTGACACATTCAGCTCAAATGTACAATCATGCGCTAAAAACGCATTTAAAGCAATAAAAAGGTGATTATGGCTGTCAAACCTAAACCAAACGTTGTGCACTCAAATCTTTTGCTGTATTTAGTTTATTTTGGCATCCGGATGATGATTCTAGCATGAAATTGCTTGGGCACCTGTTAATTTTTAAGATTTTGACACATTCAGCTCAAATGTACACAATTGCTGATTATGGCTGTCAAATCTAAACCAAACGTTGTGCACTCAAATCTTTTGCTGTATTTAGTTTATTTTGGCATCCGGATGATGATTCTAGCATGAAATTGCTTGGGCACCTGTTAATTTTTAAGATTTTGACACATTCAGCTCAAATGTACAATCATGCGCTAAAAACGCATTTAAAGCAATAAAAAGGTGATTATGGCTGTCAAACCTAAACCAAACGTTGTGCACTCAAATCTTTTGCTGTATTTAGTTTATTTTGGCATCCGGATGATGATTCTAGCATGAAATTGCTTGGGCACCTGTTAATTTTTAAGATTTTGACACATTCAGCTCAAATGTACACAATTGCTGATTATGGCTGTCAAATCTAAACCAAACGTTGTGCACTCAAATCTTTTGCTGTATTTAGTTTATTTTGGCATCCGGATGATGATTCTAGCATGAAATTGCTTGGGCACCTGTTAATTTTTAAGATTTTGACACATTCAGCTCAAATGTACAAGCATGCGCTAAAAACGCATTTAAAGCAATAAAAAGGTGATTATGGCTGTCAAACCTAAACCAAACGTTGTGCACTCAAATCTTTTGCTGTATTTAGTTTATTTTGGCATCCGGATGATGATTCTAGCATGAAATTGCTTGGGCACCTGTTAATTTTTAAGATTTTGACACATTCAGCTCAAATGTACACAATTGCTGATTATGGCTGTCAAATCTAAACCAAACGTTGTGCACTCAAATCTTTTGCTGTATTTAGTTTATTTTGGCATCCGGATGATGATTCTAGCATGAAATTGCTTGGGCACCTGTTAATTTTTAAGATTTTGACACATTCAGCTCAAATGTACAATCATGCGCTAAAAACGCATTTAAAGCAATAAAAAGGTGATTATGGCTGTCAAACCTAAACCAAACGTTGTGCACTCAAATCTTTTGCTGTATTTAGTTTATTTTGGCATCCGGATGATGATTCTAGCATGAAATTGCTTGGGCACCTGTTAATTTTTAAGATTTTGACACATTCAGCTCAAATGTACACAATTGCTGATTATGGCTGTCAAATCTAAACCAAACGTTGTGCACTCAAATCTTTTGCTGTATTTAGTTTATTTTGGCATCCGGATGATGATTCTAGCATGAAATTGCTTGGGCACCTGTTAATTTTTAAGATTTTGACACATTCAGCTCAAATGTACAATCATGCGCTAAAAACGCATTTAAAGCAATAAAAAGGTGATTATGGCTGTCAAACCTAAACCAAACGTTGTGCACTCAAATCTTTTGCTGTATTTAGTTTATTTTGGCATCCGGATGATGATTCTAGCATGAAATTGCTTGGGCACCTGTTAATTTTTAAGATTTTGACACATTCAGCTCAAATGTACACAATTGCTGATTATGGCTGTCAAATCTAAACCAAACGTTGTGCACTCAAATCTTTTGCTGTATTTAGTTTATTTTGGCATCCGGATGATGATTCTAGCATGAAATTGCTTGGGCACCTGTTAATTTTTAAGATTTTGACACATTCAGCTCAAATGTACACAATTGCTGATTATGGCTGTCAAATCTAAACCAAACGTTGTGCACTCAAATCTTTTGCTGTATTTAGTTTATTTTGGCATCCGGATGATGATTCTAGCATGAAATTGCTTGGGCACCTGTTAATTTTTAAGATTTTTACACATTCAGCTCAAATGTACAATCATGCGCTAAAAACGCATTTAAAGCAATAAAAAGGTGATTATGGCTGTCAAACCTAAACCAAACGTTGTGCACTCAAATCTTTTGCTGTATTTAGTTTATTTTGGCATCCGGATGATGATTCTAGCATGAAATTGCTTGGGCACCTGTTAATTTTTAAGATTTTGACACATTCAGCTCAAATGTACACAATTGCTGATTATGGCTGTCAAATCTAAACCAAACGTTGTGCACTCAAATCTTTTGCTGTATTTAGTTTATTTTGGCATCCGGATGATGATTCTAGCATGAAATTGCTTGGGCACCTGTTAATTTTTAAGATTTTGACACATTCAGCTCAAATGTACAATCATGCGCTAAAAACGCATTTAAAGCAATAAAAAGGTGATTATGGCTGTCAAACCTAAACCAAACGTTGTGCACTCAAATCTTTTGCTGTATTTAGTTTATTTTGGCATCCGGATGATGATTCTAGCATGAAATTGCTTGGGCACCTGTTAATTTTTAAGATTTTGACACATTCAGCTCAAATGTACACAATTGCTGATTATGGCTGTCAAATCTAAACCAAACGTTGTGCACTCAAATCTTTTGCTGTATTTAGTTTATTTTGGCATCCGGATGATGATTCTAGCATGAAATTGCTTGGGCACCTGTTAATTTTTAAGATTTTGACACATTCAGCTCAAATGTACACAATTGCTGATTATGGCTGTCAAATCTAAACCAAACGTTGTGCACTCAAATCTTTTGCTGTATTTAGTTTATTTTGGCCTCCGGATGATGATTCTAGCATGAAATTGCTTGGGCACCTGTTAATTTTTAAGATTTTGACACATTCAGCTCAAATGTACAATCATGCGCTAAAAACGCATTTAAAGCAATAAAAAGGTGATTATGGCTGTCAAATCTAAACCAAACGTTGTGCACTCAAATCTTTTGCTGTATTTAGTTTATTTTGGCATCCGGATGATGATTCTAGCATGAAATTGCTTGGGCACCTGTTAATTTTTAAGATTTTGACACATTCAGCTCAAATGTACAATCATGCGCTAAAAACGCATTTAAAGCAATAAAAAGGTGATTATGGCTGTCAAACCTAAACCAAACGTTGTGCACTCAAATCTTTTGCTGTATTTAGTTTATTTTGGCATCCGGATGATGATTCTAGCATGAAATTGCTTGGGCACCTGTTAATTTTTAAGATTATGACACATTCAGCTCAAATGTACAATCATGCGCTAAAAACGCATTTAAAGCAATAAAAAGGTGATTATGGCTGTCAAACCTAAACCAAACGTTGTGCACTCAAATCTTTTGCTGTATTTAGTTTATTTTGGCATCCGGATGATGATTCTAGCATGAAATTGCTTGGGCACCTGTTAATTTTTAAGATTTTGACACATTCAGCTCAAATGTACACAATTGCTGATTATGGCTGTCAAATCTAAACCAAACGTTGTGCACTCAAATCTTTTGCTGTATTTAGTTTATTTTGGCATCCGGATGATGATTCTAGCATGAAATTGCTTTGGCACCTGTTAATTTTTAAGATTTTGACACATTCAGCTCAAATGTACACAATTGCTGATTATGGCTGTCAAATCTAAACCAAACGTTGTGCACTCAAATCTTTTGCTGTATTTAGTTTATTTTGGCATCCGGATGATGATTCTAGCATGAAATTGCTTGGGCACCTGTTAATTTTTAAGATTTTGACACATTCAGCTCAAATGTACAATCATGCGCTAAAAACGCATTTAAAGCAATAAAAAGGTGATTATGGCTGTCAAACCTCAACCAAACGTTGTGCACTCAAATCTTTTGCTGTATTTAGTTCATTTTGGCATCCGGATGATGATTCTAGCATGAAATTGCTTGGGCACCTGTTAATTTTTAAGATTTTGACACATTCAGCTCAAATGTACACAATTGCTGATTATGGCTGTCAAATCTAAACCAAACGTTGTGCACTCAAATCTTTTGCTGTATTTAGTTTATTTTGGCATCCGGATGATGATTCTAGCATGAAATTGCTTGGGCACCTGTTAATTTTTAAGATTTTGACACATTCAGCTCAAATGTACACAATTGCTGATTATGGCTGTCAAATCTAAACCAAACGTTGTGCACTCAAATCTTTTGCTGTATTTAGTTTATTTTGGCATCCGGATGATGATTCTAGCATGAAATTGCTTGGGCACCTGTTAATTTTTAAGATTTTGACACATTCAGCTCAAATGTACAATCATGCGCTAAAAACGCATTTAAAGCAATAAAAAGGTGATTATGGCTGTCAAACCTAAACCAAACGTTGTGCACTCAAATCTTTTGCTGTATTTAGTTTATTTTGGCATCCGGATGATGATTCTAGCATGAAATTGCTTGGGCACCTGTTAATTTTTAAGATTTTGACACATTCAGCTCAAATGTACACAATTGCTGATTATGGCTGTCAAATCTAAACCAAACGTTGTGCACTCAAATCTTTTGCTGTATTTAGTTTATTTTGGCATCCGGATGATGATTCTAGCATGAAATTGCTTGGGCACCTGTTAATTTTTAAGATTTTGACACATTCAGCTCAAATGTACACAATTGCTGATTATGGCTGTCAAATCTAAACCAAACGTTGTGCACTCAAATCTTTTGCTGTATTTAGTTTATTTTGGCATCCGGATGATGATTCTAGCATGAAATTGCTTGGGCACCTGTTAATTTTTAAGATTTTGACACATTAGGCTCAAATGTACAATCATGCGCTAAAAACGCATTTAAAGCAATAAAAAGGTGATTATGGCTGTCAAACCTAAACCAAACGTTGTGCACTCAAATCTTTTGCTGTATTTAGTTTATTTTGGCATCCGGATGATGATTCTAGCATGAAATTGCTTGGGCACCTGTTAATTTTTAAGATTTTGACACATTCAGCTCAAATGTACACAATTGCTGATTATGGCTGTCAAATCTAAACCAAACGTTGTGCACTCAAATCTTTTGCTGTATTTAGTTTATTTTGGCATCCGGATGATGATTCTAGCATGAATTTGCTTGGGCACCTGTTAATTTTTAAGATTTTGACACATTCAGCTCAAATGTACACAATTGCTGATTATGGCTGTCAAATCTAAACCAAACGTTGTGCACTCAAATCTTTTGCTGTATTTAGTTTATTTTGGCATCCGGATGATGATTCTAGCATGAAATTGCTTGGGCACCTGTTAATTTTTAAGATTTTGACACATTCAGCTCAAATGTACAATCATGCGCTAAAAACGCATTTAAAGCAATAAAAAGGTGATTATGGCTGTCAAACCTAAACCAAACGTTGTGCACTCAAATCTTTTGCTGTATTTAGTTTATTTTGGCATCCGGATGATGATTCTAGCATGAAATTGCTTGGGCACCTGTTAATTTTTAAGATTATGACACATTCAGCTCAAATGTACAATCATGCGCTAAAAACGCATTTAAAGCAATAAAAAGGTGATTATGGCTGTCAAACCTAAACCAAACGTTGTGCACTCAAATCTTTTGCTGTATTTAGTTTATTTTGGCATCCGGATGATGATTCTAGCATGAAATTGCTTGGGCACCTGTTAATTTTTAAGATTTTGACACATTCAGCTCAAATGTACACAATTGCTGATTATGGCTGTCAAATCTAAACCAAACGTTGTGCACTCAAATCTTTTGCTGTATTTAGTTTATTTTGGCATCCGGATGATGATTCTAGCATGAAATTGCTTTGGCACCTGTTAATTTTTAAGATTTTGACACATTCAGCTCAAATGTACACAATTGCTGATTATGGCTGTCAAATCTAAACCAAACGTTGTGCACTCAAATCTTTTGCTGTATTTAGTTTATTTTGGCATCCGGATGATGATTCTAGCATGAAATTGCTTGGGCACCTGTTAATTTTTAAGATTTTGACACATTCAGCTCAAATGTACAATCATGCGCTAAAAACGCATTTAAAGCAATAAAAAGGTGATTATGGCTGTCAAACCTCAACCAAACGTTGTGCACTCAAATCTTTTGCTGTATTTAGTTCATTTTGGCATCCGGATGATGATTCTAGCATGAAATTGCTTGGGCACCTGTTAATTTTTAAGATTTTGACACATTCAGCTCAAATGTACACAATTGCTGATTATGGCTGTCAAATCTAAACCAAACGTTGTGCACTCAAATCTTTTGCTGTATTTAGTTTATTTTGGCATCCGGATGATGATTCTAGCATGAAATTGCTTGGGCACCTGTTAATTTTTAAGATTTTGACACATTCAGCTCAAATGTACACAATTGCTGATTATGGCTGTCAAATCTAAACCAAACGTTGTGCACTCAAATCTTTTGCTGTATTTAGTTTATTTTGGCATCCGGATGATGATTCTAGCATGAAATTGCTTGGGCACCTGTTAATTTTTAAGATTTTGACACATTCAGCTCAAATGTACAATCATGCGCTAAAAACGCATTTAAAGCAATAAAAAGGTGATTATGGCTGTCAAACCTAAACCAAACGTTGTGCACTCAAATCTTTTGCTGTATTTAGTTTATTTTGGCATCCGGATGATGATTCTAGCATGAAATTGCTTGGGCACCTGTTAATTTTTAAGATTTTGACACATTCAGCTCAAATGTACACAATTGCTGATTATGGCTGTCAAATCTAAACCAAACGTTGTGCACTCAAATCTTTTGCTGTATTTAGTTTATTTTGGCATCCGGATGATGATTCTAGCATGAAATTGCTTGGGCACCTGTTAATTTTTAAGATTTTGACACATTCAGCTCAAATGTACACAATTGCTGATTATGGCTGTCAAATCTAAACCAAACGTTGTGCACTCAAATCTTTTGCTGTATTTAGTTTATTTTGGCATCCGGATGATGATTCTAGCATGAAATTGCTTGGGCACCTGTTAATTTTTAAGATTTTGACACATTAGGCTCAAATGTACAATCATGCGCTAAAAACGCATTTAAAGCAATAAAAAGGTGATTATGGCTGTCAAACCTAAACCAAACGTTGTGCACTCAAATCTTTTGCTGTATTTAGTTTATTTTGGCATCCGGATGATGATTCTAGCATGAAATTGCTTGGGCACCTGTTAATTTTTAAGATTTTGACACATTCAGCTCAAATGTACACAATTGCTGATTATGGCTGTCAAATCTAAACCAAACGTTGTGCACTCAAATCTTTTGCTGTATTTAGTTTATTTTGGCATCCGGATGATGATTCTAGCATGAATTTGCTTGGGCACCTGTTAATTTTTAAGATTTTGACACATTCAGCTCAAATGTACACAATTGCTGATTATGGCTGTCAAATCTAAACCAAACGTTGTGCACTCAAATCTTTTGCTGTATTTAGTTTATTTTGGCATCCGGATGATGATTCTAGCATGAAATTGCTTGGGCACCTGTTAATTTTTAAGATTTTGACACATTCAGCTCAAATGTACAATCATGCGCTAAAAACGCATTTAAAGCAATAAAAAGGTGATTATGGCTGTCAAACCTAAACCAAACGTTGTGCACTCAAATCTTTTGCTGTATTTAGTTTATTTTGGCATCCGGATGATGATTCTAGCATGAAATTGCTTGGGCACCTGTTAATTTTTAAGATTTTGACACATTCAGCTCAAATGTACACAATTGCTGATTATGGCTGTCAAATCTAAACCAAACGTTGTGCACTCAAATCTTTTGCTGTATTTAGTTTATTTTGGCATCCGGATGATGATTCTAGCATGAAATTGCTTGGGCACCTGTTAATTTTTAAGATTTTGACACATTCAGCTCAAATGTACACAATTGCTGATTATGGCTGTCAAATCTAAACCAAACGTTGTGCACTCAAATCTTTTGCTGTATTTAGTTTATTTTGGCATCCGGATGATGATTCTAGCATGAAATTGCTTGGGCACCTGTTAATTTTTAAGATTTTGACACATTCAGCTCAAATGTACACAATTGCTGATTATGGCTGTCAAATCTAAACCAAACGTTGTGCACTCAAATCTTTTGCTGTATTTAGTTTATTTTGGCATCCGGATGATGATTCTAGCATGAAATTGCTTGGGCACCTGTTAATTTTTAAGATTTTGACACATTAGGCTCAAATGTACAATCATGCGCTAAAAACGCATTTAAAGCAATAAAAAGGTGATTATGGCTGTCAAACCTAAACCAAACGTTGTGCACTCAAATCTTTTGCTGTATTTAGTTTATTTTGGCATCCGGATGATGATTCTAGCATGAAATTGCTTGGGCACCTGTTAATTTTTAAGATTTTGACACATTCAGCTCAAATGTACACAATTGCTGATTATGGCTGTCAAATCTAAACCAAACGTTGTGCACTCAAATCTTTTGCTGTATTTAGTTTATTTTGGCATCCGGATGATGATTCTAGCATGAAATTGCTTGGGCACCTGTTAATTTTTAAGATTTTGACACATTCAGCTCAAATGTACACAATTGCTGATTATGGCTGTCAAATCTAAACCAAACGTTGTGCACTCAAATCTTTTGCTGTATTTAGTTTATTTTGGCATCCGGATGATGATTCTAGCATGAAATTGCTTTGGGCACCTGTTAATTTTTAAGATTTTGACACATTAGGCTCAAATGTACAATCATGCGCTAAAAACGCATTTAAAGCAATAAAAAGGTGATTATGGCTGTCAAACCTAAACCAAACGTTGTGCACTCAAATCTTTTGCTGTATTTAGTTTATTTTGGCATCCGGATGATGATTCTAGCATGAAATTGCTTGGGCACCTGTTAATTTTTAAGATTTTGACACATTCAGCTCAAATGTACACAATTGCTGATTATGGCTGTCAAATCTAAACCAAACGTTGTGCACTCAAATCTTTTGCTGTATTTAGTTTATTTTGGCATCCGGATGATGATTCTAGCATGAATTTGCTTGGGCACCTGTTAATTTTTAAGATTTTGACACATTCAGCTCAAATGTACACAATTGCTGATTATGGCTGTCAAATCTAAACCAAACGTTGTGCACTCAAATCTTTTGCTGTATTTAGTTTATTTTGGCATCCGGATGATGATTCTAGCATGAAATTGCTTGGGTACCTGTTAATTTTTAAGATTTTGACACATTAGGCTCAAATGTACAATCATGCGCTAAAAACGCATTTAAAGCAATAAAAAGGTGATTATGGCTGTCAAACCTAAACCAAACGTTGTGCACTCAAATCTTTTGCTGTATTTAGTTTATTTTGGCATCCGGATGATGATTCTAGCATGAAATTGCTTGGGCACCTGTTAATTTTTAAGATTTTGACACATTCAGCTCAAATGTACACAATTGCTGATTATGGCTGTCAAATCTAAACCAAACGTTGTGCACTCAAATCTTTTGCTGTATTTAGTTTATTTTGGCATCCGGATGATGATTCTAGCATGAAATTGCTTGGGCACCTGTTAATTTTTAAGATTTTGACACATTCAGCTCAAATGTACAATCATGCGCTAAAAACGCATTTAAAGCAATAAAAAGGTGATTATGGCTGTCAAACCTAAACCAAACGTTGTGCACTCAAATCTTTTGCTGTATTTAGTTTATTTTGGCATCCGGATGATGATTCTAGCATGAAATTGCTTGGGCACCTGTTAATTTTTAAGATTTTGACACATTCAGCTCAAATGTACACAATTGCTGATTATGGCTGTCAAATCTAAACCAAACGTTGTGCACTCAAATCTTTTGCTGTATTTAGTTTATTTTGGCATCCGGATGATGATTCTAGCATGAAATTGCTTGGGCACCTGTTAATTTTTAAGATTTTGACACATTCAGCTCAAATGTACACAATTGCTGATTATGGCTGTCAAATCTAAACCAAACGTTGTGCACTCAAATCTTTTGCTGTATTTAGTTTATTTTGGCCTCCGGATGATGATTCTAGCATGAAATTGCTTGGGCACCTGTTAATTTTTAAGATTTTGACACATTCAGCTCAAATGTACAATCATGCGCTAAAAACGCATTTAAAGCAATAAAAAGGTGATTATGGCTGTCAAATCTAAACCAAACGTTGTGCACTCAAATCTTTTGCTGTATTTAGTTTATTTTGGCATCCGGATGATGATTCTAGCATGAAATTGCTTGGGCACCTGTTAATTTTTAAGATTTTGACACATTCAGCTCAAATGTACAATCATGCGCTAAAAACGCATTTAAAGCAATAAAAAGGTGATTATGGCTGTCAAACCTAAACCAAACGTTGTGCACTCAAATCTTTTGCTGTATTTAGTTTATTTTGGCATCCGGATGATGATTCTAGCATGAAATTGCTTGGGCACCTGTTAATTTTTAAGATTATGACACATTCAGCTCAAATGTACAATCATGCGCTAAAAACGCATTTAAAGCAATAAAAAGGTGATTATGGCTGTCAAACCTAAACCAAACGTTGTGCACTCAAATCTTTTGCTGTATTTAGTTTATTTTGGCATCCGGATGATGATTCTAGCATGAAATTGCTTGGGCACCTGTTAATTTTTAAGATTTTGACACATTCAGCTCAAATGTACACAATTGCTGATTATGGCTGTCAAATCTAAACCAAACGTTGTGCACTCAAATCTTTTGCTGTATTTAGTTTATTTTGGCATCCGGATGATGATTCTAGCATGAAATTGCTTGGGCACCTGTTAATTTTTAAGATTTTGACACATTCAGCTCAAATGTACACAATTGCTGATTATGGCTGTCAAATCTAAACCAAACGTTGTGCACTCAAATCTTTTGCTGTATTTAGTTTATTTTGGCATCCGGATGATGATTCTAGCATGAAATTGCTTGGGCACCTGTTAATTTTTAAGATTTTGACACATTCAGCTCAAATGTACAATCATGCGCTAAAAACGCATTTAAAGCAATAAAAAGGTGATTATGGCTGTCAAACCTCAACCAAACGTGCACTCAAATCTTTTGCTGTATTTAGTTCATTTTGGCATCCGGATGATGATTCTAGCATGAAATTGCTTGGGCACCTGTTAATTTTTAAGATTTTGACACATTCAGCTCAAATGTACACAATTGCTGATTATGGCTGTCAAATCTAAACCAAACGTTGTGCACTCAAATCTTTTGCTGTATTTAGTTTATTTTGGCATCCGGATGATGATTCTAGCATGAAATTGCTTGGGCACCTGTTAATTTTTAAGATTTTGACACATTCAGCTCAAATGTACACAATTGCTGATTATGGCTGTCAAATCTAAACCAAACGTTGTGCACTCAAATCTTTTGCTGTATTTAGTTTATTTTGGCATCCGGATGATGATTCTAGCATGAAATTGCTTGGGCACCTGTTAATTTTTAAGATTTTGACACATTCAGCTCAAATGTACACAATTGCTGATTATGGCTGTCAAATCTAAACCAAACGTTGTGCACTCAAATCTTTTGCTGTATTTAGTTTATTTTGGCATCCGGATGATGATTCTAGCATGAAATTGCTTGGGCACCTGTTAATTTTTAAGATTTTGACACATTCAGCTCAAATGTACAATCATGCGCTAAAAACGCATTTAAAGCAATAAAAAGGTGATTATGGCTGTCAAACCTCAACCAAACGTTGTGCACTCAAATCTTTTGCTGTATTTAGTTCATTTTGGCATCCGGATGATGATTCTAGCATGAAATTGCTTGGGCACCTGTTAATTTTTAAGATTTTGACACATTCAGCTCAAATGTACACAATTGCTGATTATGGCTGTCAAATCTAAACCAAACGTTGTGCACTCAAATCTTTTGCTGTATTTAGTTTATTTTGGCATCCGGATGATGATTCTAGCATGAAATTGCTTGGGCACCTGTTAATTTTTAAGATTTTGACACATTCAGCTCAAATGTACACAATTGCTGATTATGGCTGTCAAATCTAAACCAAACGTTGTGCACTCAAATCTTTTGCTGTATTTAGTTTATTTTGGCATCCGGATGATGATTCTAGCATGAAATTGCTTGGGCACCTGTTAATTTTTAAGATTTTGACACATTCAGCTCAAATGTACAATCATGCGCTAAAAACGCATTTAAAGCAATAAAAAGGTGATTATGGCTGTCAAACCTAAACCAAACGTTGTGCACTCAAATCTTTTGCTGTATTTAGTTTATTTTGGCATCCGGATGATGATTCTAGCATGAAATTGCTTGGGCACCTGTTAATTTTTAAGATTTTGACACATTCAGCTCAAATGTACACAATTGCTGATTATGGCTGTCAAATCTAAACCAAACGTTGTGCACTCAAATCTTTTGCTGTATTTAGTTTATTTTGGCATCCGGATGATGATTCTAGCATGAAATTGCTTGGGCACCTGTTAATTTTTAAGATTTTGACACATTCAGCTCAAATGTACAATCATGCGCTAAAAACGCATTTAAAGCAATAAAAAGGTGATTATGGCTGTCAAACCTAAACCAAACGTTGTGCACTCAAATCTTTTGCTGTATTTAGTTTATTTTGGCATCCGGATGATGATTCTAGCATGAAATTGCTTGGGCACCTGTTAATTTTTAAGATTTTGACACATTCAGCTCAAATGTACACAATTGCTGATTATGGCTGTCAAATCTAAACCAAACGTTGTGCACTCAAATCTTTTGCTGTATTTAGTTTATTTTGGCATCCGGATGATGATTCTAGCATGAAATTGCTTGGGCACCTGTTAATTTTTAAGATTTTGACACATTCAGCTCAAATGTACACAATTGCTGATTATGGCTGTCAAATCTAAACCAAACGTTGTGCACTCAAATCTTTTGCTGTATTTAGTTTATTTTGGCCTCCGGATGATGATTCTAGCATGAAATTGCTTGGGCACCTGTTAATTTTTAAGATTTTGACACATTCAGCTCAAATGTACAATCATGCGCTAAAAACGCATTTAAAGCAATAAAAAGGTGATTATGGCTGTCAAATCTAAACCATACGTTGTGCACTCAAATCTTTTGCTGTATTTAGTTTATTTTGGCATCCGGATGATGATTCTAGCATGAAATTGCTTGGGCACCTGTTAATTTTTAAGATTTTGACACATTCAGCTCAAATGTACAATCATGCGCTAAAAACGCATTTAAAGCAATAAAAAGGTGATTATGGCTGTCAAACCTAAACCAAACGTTGTGCACTCAAATCTTTTGCTGTATTTAGTTTATTTTGGCATCCGGATGATGATTCCAGCATGAAATTGCTTGGGCACCTGTTAATTTTTAAGATTATGACACATTCAGCTCAAATGTACAATCATGCGCTAAAAACGCATTTAAAGCAATAAAAAGGTGATTATGGCTGTCAAACCTAAACCAAACGTTGTGCACTCAAATCTTTTGCTGTATTTAGTTTATTTTGGCATCCGGATGATGATTCTAGCATGAAATTGCTTGGGCACCTGTTAATTTTTAAGATTTTGACACATTCAGCTCAAATGTACACAATTGCTGATTATGGCTGTCAAATCTAAACCAAACGTTGTGCACTCAAATCTTTTGCTGTATTTAGTTTATTTTGGCATCCGGATGATGATTCTAGCATGAAATTGCTTGGGCACCTGTTAATTTTTAAGATTTTGACACATTCAGCTCAAATGTACACAATTGCTGATTATGGCTGTCAAATCTAAACCAAACGTTGTGCACTCAAATCTTTTGCTGTATTTAGTTTATTTTGGCATCCGGATGATGATTCTAGCATGAAATTGCTTGGGCACCTGTTAATTTTTAAGATTTTGACACATTCAGCTCAAATGTACACAATTGCTGATTATGGCTGTCAAATCTAAACCAAACGTTGTGCACTCAAATCTTTTGCTGTATTTAGTTTATTTTGGCATCCGGATGATGATTCTAGCATGAAATTGCTTGGGCACCTGTTAATTTTTAAGATTTTGACACATTAGGCTCAAATGTACAATCATGCGCTAAAAACGCATTTAAAGCAATAAAAAGGTGATTATGGCTGTCAAACCTAAACCAAACGTTGTGCACTCAAATCTTTTGCTGTATTTAGTTTATTTTGGCATCCGGATGATGATTCTAGCATGAAATTGCTTGGGCACCTGTTAATTTTTAAGATTTTGACACATTCAGCTCAAATGTACACAATTGCTGATTATGGCTGTCAAATCTAAACCAAACGTTGTGCACTCAAATCTTTTGCTGTATTTAGTTTATTTTGGCATCCGGATGATGATTCTAGCATGAATTTGCTTGGGCACCTGTTAATTTTTAAGATTTTGACACATTCAGCTCAAATGTACACAATTGCTGATTATGGCTGTCAAATCTAAACCAAACGTTGTGCACTCAAATCTTTTGCTGTATTTAGTTTATTTTGGCATCCGGATGATGATTCTAGCATGAAATTGCTTGGGCACCTGTTAATTTTTAAGATTTTGACACATTCAGCTCAAATGTACAATCATGCGCTAAAAACGCACTTAAAGCAATAAAAAGGTGATTATGGCTGTCAAACCTAAACCAAACGTTGTGCACTCAAATCTTTTGCTGTATTTAGTTTATTTTGGCATCCGGATGATGATTCTAGCATGAAATTGCTTGGGCACCTGTTAATTTTTAAGATTTTGACACATTCAGCTCAAATGTACACAATTGCTGATTATGGCTGTCAAATCTAAACCAAACGTTGTGCACTCAAATCTTTTGCTGTATTTAGTTTATTTTGGCATCCGGATGATGATTCTAGCATGAAATTGCTTGGGCACCTGTTAATTTTTAAGATTTTGACACATTCAGCTCAAATGTACACAATTGCTGATTATGGCTGTCAAATCTAAACCAAACGTTGTGCACTCAAATCTTTTGCTGTATTTAGTTTATTTTGGCATCCGGATGATGATTCTAGCATGAAATTGCTTGGGCACCTGTTAATTTTTAAGATTTTGACACATTAGGCTCAAATGTACAATCATGCGCTAAAAACGCATTTAAAGCAATAAAAAGGTGATTATGGCTGTCAAACCTAAACCAAACGTTGTGCACTCAAATCTTTTGCTGTATTTAGTTTATTTTGGCATCCGGATGATGATTCTAGCATGAAATTGCTTGGGCACCTGTTAATTTTTAAGATTTTGACACATTCAGCTCAAATGTACACAATTGCTGATTATGGCTGTCAAATCTAAACCAAACGTTGTGCACTCAAATCTTTTGCTGTATTTAGTTTATTTTGGCATCCGGATGATGATTCTAGCATGAAATTGCTTGGGCACCTGTTAATTTTTAAGATTTTGACACATTCAGCTCAAATGTACACAATTGCTGATTATGGCTGTCAAATCTAAACCAAACGTTGTGCACTCAAATCTTTTGCTGTATTTAGTTTATTTTGGCATCCGGATGATGATTCTAGCATGAAATTGCTTTGGGCACCTGTTAATTTTTAAGATTTTGACACATTAGGCTCAAATGTACAATCATGCGCTAAAAACGCATTTAAAGCAATAAAAAGGTGATTATGGCTGTCAAACCTAAACCAAACGTTGTGCACTCAAATCTTTTGCTGTATTTAGTTTATTTTGGCATCCGGATGATGATTCTAGCATGAAATTGCTTGGGCACCTGTTAATTTTTAAGATTTTGACACATTCAGCTCAAATGTACACAATTGCTGATTATGGCTGTCAAATCTAAACCAAACGTTGTGCACTCAAATCTTTTGCTGTATTTAGTTTATTTTGGCATCCGGATGATGATTCTAGCATGAATTTGCTTGGGCACCTGTTAATTTTTAAGATTTTGACACATTCAGCTCAAATGTACACAATTGCTGATTATGGCTGTCAAATCTAAACCAAACGTTGTGCACTCAAATCTTTTGCTGTATTTAGTTTATTTTGGCATCCGGATGATGATTCTAGCATGAAATTGCTTGGGCACCTGTTAATTTTTAAGATTTTGACACATTAGGCTCAAATGTACAATCATGCGCTAAAAACGCATTTAAAGCAATAAAAAGGTGATTATGGCTGTCAAACCTAAACCAAACGTTGTGCACTCAAATCTTTTGCTGTATTTAGTTTATTTTGGCATCCGGATGATGATTCTAGCATGAAATTGCTTGGGCACCTGTTAATTTTTAAGATTTTGACACATTCAGCTCAAATGTACACAATTGCTGATTATGGCTGTCAAATCTAAACCAAACGTTGTGCACTCAAATCTTTTGCTGTATTTAGTTTATTTTGGCATCCGGATGATGATTCTAGCATGAAATTGCTTGGGCACCTGTTAATTTTTAAGATTTTGACACATTCAGCTCAAATGTACAATCATGCGCTAAAAACGCATTTAAAGCAATAAAAAGGTGATTATGGCTGTCAAACCTAAACCAAACGTTGTGCACTCAAATCTTTTGCTGTATTTAGTTTATTTTGGCATCCGGATGATGATTCTAGCATGAAATTGCTTGGGCACCTGTTAATTTTTAAGATTTTGACACATTCAGCTCAAATGTACACAATTGCTGATTATGGCTGTCAAATCTAAACCAAACGTTGTGCACTCAAATCTTTTGCTGTATTTAGTTTATTTTGGCATCCGGATGATGATTCTAGCATGAAATTGCTTGGGCACCTGTTAATTTTTAAGATTTTGACACATTCAGCTCAAATGTACACAATTGCTGATTATGGCTGTCAAATCTAAACCAAACGTTGTGCACTCAAATCTTTTGCTGTATTTAGTTTATTTTGGCCTCCGGATGATGATTCTAGCATGAAATTGCTTGGGCACCTGTTAATTTTTAAGATTTTGACACATTCAGCTCAAATGTACAATCATGCGCTAAAAACGCATTTAAAGCAATAAAAAGGTGATTATGGCTGTCAAATCTAAACCAAACGTTGTGCACTCAAATCTTTTGCTGTATTTAGTTTATTTTGGCATCCGGATGATGATTCTAGCATGAAATTGCTTGGGCACCTGTTAATTTTTAAGATTATGACACATTCAGCTCAAATGTACAATCATGCGCTAAAAACGCATTTAAAGCAATAAAAAGGTGATTATGGCTGTCAAACCTAAACCAAACGTTGTGCACTCAAATCTTTTGCTGTATTTAGTTTATTTTGGCATCCGGATGATGATTCTAGCATGAAATTGCTTGGGCACCTGTTAATTTTTAAGATTTTGACACATTCAGCTCAAATGTACACAATTGCTGATTATGGCTGTCAAATCTAAACCAAACGTTGTGCACTCAAATCTTTTGCTGTATTTAGTTTATTTTGGCATCCGGATGATGATTCTAGCATGAAATTGCTTGGGCACCTGTTAATTTTTAAGATTTTGACACATTCAGCTCAAATGTACAATCATGCGCTAAAAACGCATTTAAAGCAATAAAAAGGTGATTATGGCTGTCAAACCTAAACCAAACGTTGTGCACTCAAATCTTTTGCTGTATTTAGTTTATTTTGGCATCCGGATGATGATTCTAGCATGAAATTGCTTGGGCACCTGTTAATTTTTAAGATTTTGACACATTCAGCTCAAATGTACACAATTGCTGATTATGGCTGTCAAATCTAAACCAAACGTTGTGCACTCAAATCTTTTGCTGTATTTAGTTTATTTTGGCATCCGGATGATGATTCTAGCATGAAATTGCTTGGGCACCTGTTAATTTTTAAGATTTTGACACATTCAGCTCAAATGTACAATCATGCGCTAAAAACGCATTTAAAGCAATAAAAAGGTGATTATGGCTGTCAAACCTAAACCAAACGTTGTGCACTCAAATCTTTTGCTGTATTTAGTTTATTTTGGCATCCGGATGATGATTCTAGCATGAAATTGCTTGGGCACCTGTTAATTTTTAAGATTTTGACACATTCAGCTCAAATGTACACAATTGCTGATTATGGCTGTCAAATCTAAACCAAACGTTGTGCACTCAAATCTTTTGCTGTATTTAGTTTATTTTGGCATCCGGATGATGATTCTAGCATGAAATTGCTTGGGCACCTGTTAATTTTTAAGATTTTGACACATTCAGCTCAAATGTACAATCATGCGCTAAAAACGCATTTAAAGCAATAAAAAGGTGATTATGGCTGTCAAACCTAAACCAAACGTTGTGCACTCAAATCTTTTGCTGTATTTAGTTCATTTTGGCATCCGGATGATGATTCTAGCATGAAATTGCTTGGGCACCTGTTAATTTTTAAGATTTTGACACATTCAGCTCAAATGTACACAATTGCTGATTATGGCTGTCAAATCTAAACCAAACGTTGTGCACTCAAATCTTTTGCTGTATTTAGTTTATTTTGGCATCCGGATGATGATTCTAGCATGAAATTGCTTGGGCACCTGTTAATTTTTAAGATTTTGACACATTCAGCTCAAATGTACACAATTGCTGATTATGGCTGTCAAATCTAAACCAAACGTTGTGCACTCAAATCTTTTGCTGTATTTAGTTTATTTTGGCATCCGGATGATGATTCTAGCATGAAATTGCTTGGGCACCTGTTAATTTTTAAGATTTTGACACATTCAGCTCAAATGTACAAGCATGCGCTAAAAACGCATTTAAAGCAATAAAAAGGTGATTATGGCTGTCAAACCTAAACCAAACGTTGTGCACTCAAATCTTTTGCTGTATTTAGTTTATTTTGGCATCCGGATGATGATTCTAGCATGAAATTGCTTGGGCACCTGTTAATTTTTAAGATTTTGACACATTCAGCTCAAATGTACACAATTGCTGATTATGGCTGTCAAATCTAAACCAAACGTTGTGCACTCAAATCTTTTGCTGTATTTAGTTTATTTTGGCATCCGGATGATGATTCTAGCATGAAATTGCTTGGGCACCTGTTAATTTTTAAGATTTTGACACATTCAGCTCAAATGTACAATCATGCGCTAAAAACGCATTTAAAGCAATAAAAAGGTGATTATGGCTGTCAAACCTAAACCAAACGTTGTGCACTCAAATCTTTTGCTGTATTTAGTTTATTTTGGCATCCGGATGATGATTCTAGCATGAAATTGCTTGGGCACCTGTTAATTTTTAAGATTTTGACACATTCAGCTCAAATGTACACAATTGCTGATTATGGCTGTCAAATCTAAACCAAACGTTGTGCACTCAAATCTTTTGCTGTATTTAGTTTATTTTGGCATCCGGATGATGATTCTAGCATGAAATTGCTTGGGCACCTGTTAATTTTTAAGATTTTGACACATTCAGCTCAAATGTACAATCATGCGCTAAAAACGCATTTAAAGCAATAAAAAGGTGATTATGGCTGTCAAACCTAAACCAAACGTTGTGCACTCAAATCTTTTGCTGTATTTAGTTTATTTTGGCATCCGGATGATGATTCTAGCATGAAATTGCTTGGGCACCTGTTAATTTTTAAGATTTTGACACATTCAGCTCAAATGTACACAATTGCTGATTATGGCTGTCAAATCTAAACCAAACGTTGTGCACTCAAATCTTTTGCTGTATTTAGTTTATTTTGGCATCCGGATGATGATTCTAGCATGAAATTGCTTGGGCACCTGTTAATTTTTAAGATTTTGACACATTCAGCTCAAATGTACAATCATGCGCTAAAAACGCATTTAAAGCAATAAAAAGGTGATTATGGCTGTCAAACCTAAACCAAACGTTGTGCACTCAAATCTTTTGCTGTATTTAGTTCATTTTGGCATCCGGATGATGATTCTAGCATGAAATTGCTTGGGCACCTGTTAATTTTTAAGATTTTGACACATTCAGCTCAAATGTACACAATTGCTGATTATGGCTGTCAAATCTAAACCAAACGTTGTGCACTCAAATCTTTTGCTGTATTTAGTTTATTTTGGCATCCGGATGATGATTCTAGCATGAAATTGCTTGGGCACCTGTTAATTTTTAAGATTTTGACACATTCAGCTCAAATGTACACAATTGCTGATTATGGCTGTCAAATCTAAACCAAACGTTGTGCACTCAAATCTTTTGCTGTATTTAGTTTATTTTGGCATCCGGATGATGATTCTAGCATGAAATTGCTTGGGCACCTGTTAATTTTTAAGATTTTGACACATTCAGCTCAAATGTACAAGCATGCGCTAAAAACGCATTTAAAGCAATAAAAAGGTGATTATGGCTGTCAAACCTAAACCAAACGTTGTGCACTCAAATCTTTTGCTGTATTTAGTTTATTTTGGCATCCGGATGATGATTCTAGCATGAAATTGCTTGGGCACCTGTTAATTTTTAAGATTTTGACACATTCAGCTCAAATGTACACAATTGCTGATTATGGCTGTCAAATCTAAACCAAACGTTGTGCACTCAAATCTTTTGCTGTATTTAGTTTATTTTGGCATCCGGATGATGATTCTAGCATGAAATTGCTTGGGCACCTGTTAATTTTTAAGATTTTGACACATTCAGCTCAAATGTACAATCATGCGCTAAAAACGCATTTAAAGCAATAAAAAGGTGATTATGGCTGTCAAACCTAAACCAAACGTTGTGCACTCAAATCTTTTGCTGTATTTAGTTTATTTTGGCATCCGGATGATGATTCTAGCATGAAATTGCTTGGGCACCTGTTAATTTTTAAGATTTTGACACATTCAGCTCAAATGTACACAATTGCTGATTATGGCTGTCAAATCTAAACCAAACGTTGTGCACTCAAATCTTTTGCTGTATTTAGTTTATTTTGGCCTCCGGATGATGATTCTAGCATGAAATTGCTTGGGCACCTGTTAATTTTTAAGATTTTGACACATTCAGCTCAAATGTACAATCATGCGCTAAAAACGCATTTAAAGCAATAAAAAGGTGATTATGGCTGTCAAACCTAAACCAAACGTTGTGCACTCAAATCTTTTGCTGTATTTAGTTTATTTTGGCATCCGGATGATGATTCTAGCATGAAATTGCTTGGGCACCTGTTAATTTTTAAGATTTTGACACATTCAGCTCAAATGTACACAATTGCTGATTATGGCTGTCAAATCTAAACCAAACGTTGTGCACTCAAATCTTTTGCTGTATTTAGTTTATTTTGGCATCCGGATGATGATTCTAGCATGAAATTGCTTGGGCACCTGTTAATTTTTAAGATTTTGACACATTCAGCTCAAATGTACAATCATGCGCTAAAAACGCATTTAAAGCAATAAAAAGGTGATTATGGCTGTCAAACCTAAACCAAACGTTGTGCACTCAAATCTTTTGCTGTATTTAGTTTATTTTGGCATCCGGATGATGATTCTAGCATGAAATTGCTTGGGCACCTGTTAATTTTTAAGATTTTGACACATTCAGCTCAAATGTACACAATTGCTGATTATGGCTGTCAAATCTAAACCAAACGTTGTGCACTCAAATCTTTTGCTGTATTTAGTTTATTTTGGCATCCGGATGATGATTCTAGCATGAAATTGCTTGGGCACCTGTTAATTTTTAAGATTTTGACACATTCAGCTCAAATGTACAATCATGCGCTAAAAACGCATTTAAAGCAATAAAAAGGTGATTATGGCTGTCAAACCTAAACCAAACGTTGTGCACTCAAATCTTTTGCTGTATTTAGTTTATTTTGGCATCCGGATGATGATTCTAGCATGAAATTGCTTGGGCACCTGTTAATTTTTAAGATTTTGACACATTCAGCTCAAATGTACACAATTGCTGATTATGGCTGTCAAATCTAAACCAAACGTTGTGCACTCAAATCTTTTGCTGTATTTAGTTTATTTTGGCCTCCGGATGATGATTCTAGCATGAAATTGCTTGGGCACCTGTTAATTTTTAAGATTTTGACACATTCAGCTCAAATGTACAATCATGCGCTAAAAACGCATTTAAAGCAATAAAAAGGTGATTATGGCTGTCAAACCTAAACCAAACGTTGTGCACTCAAATCTTTTGCTGTATTTAGTTTATTTTGGCATCCGGATGATGATTCTAGCATGAAATTGCTTGGGCACCTGTTAATTTTTAAGATTTTGACACCATCATCTCAAATGTACACAATTGCTGATTATGGCTGTCAAATCTAAACCAAACGTTGTGCACTCAAATCTTTTGCTGTATTTAGTTTATTTTGGCATCCGGATGATGATTCTAGCATGAAATTGCTTGGGCACCTGTTAATTTTTAAGATTTTGACACATTCAGCTCAAATGTACAATCATGCGCTAAAAACGCATTTAAAGCAATAAAAAGGTGATTATGGCTGTCAAACCTAAACCAAACGTTGTGCACTCAAATCTTTTGCTGTATTTAGTTTATTTTGGCATCCGGATGATGATTCTAGCATGAAATTGCTTGGGCACCTGTTAATTTTTAAGATTTTGACACATTCAGCTCAAATGTACACAATTGCTGATTATGGCTGTCAAATCTAAACCAAACGTTGTGCACTCAAATCTTTTGCTGTATTTAGTTTATTTTGGCATCCGGATGATGATTCTAGCATGAAATTGCTTGGGCACCTGTTAATTTTTAAGATTTTGACACATTCAGCTCAAATGTACAATCATGCGCTAAAAACGCATTTAAAGCAATAAAAAGGTGATTATGGCTGTCAAACCTAAACCAAACGTTGTGCACTCAAATCTTTTGCTGTATTTAGTTTATTTTGGCATCCGGATGATGATTCTAGCATGAAATTGCTTGGGCACCTGTTAATTTTTAAGATTTTGACACATTCAGCTCAAATGTACACAATTGCTGATTATGGCTGTCAAATCTAAACCAAACGTTGTGCACTCAAATCTTTTGCTGTATTTAGTTTATTTTGGCATCCGGATGATGATTCTAGCATGAAATTGCTTGGGCACCTGTTAATTTTTAAGATTTTGACACATTCAGCTCAAATGTACAAGCATGCGCTAAAAACGCATTTAAAGCAATAAAAAGGTGATTATGGCTGTCAAACCTAAACCAAACGTTGTGCACTCAAATCTTTTGCTGTATTTAGTTTATTTTGGCATCCGGATGATGATTCTAGCATGAAATTGCTTGGGCACCTGTTAATTTTTAAGATTTTGACACATTCAGCTCAAATGTACACAATTGCTGATTATGGCTGTCAAATCTAAACCAAACGTTGTGCACTCAAATCTTTTGCTGTATTTAGTTTATTTTGGCATCCGGATGATGATTCTAGCATGAAATTGCTTGGGCACCTGTTAATTTTTAAGATTTTGACACATTCAGCTCAAATGTACAATCATGCGCTAAAAACGCATTTAAAGCAATAAAAAGGTGATTATGGCTGTCAAACCTAAACCAAACGTTGTGCACTCAAATCTTTTGCTGTATTTAGTTTATTTTGGCATCCGGATGATGATTCTAGCATGAAATTGCTTGGGCACCTGTTAATTTTTAAGATTTTGACACATTCAGCTCAAATGTACACAATTGCTGATTATGGCTGTCAAATCTAAACCAAACGTTGTGCACTCAAATCTTTTGCTGTATTTAGTTTATTTTGGCATCCGGATGATGATTCTAGCATGAAATTGCTTGGGCACCTGTTAATTTTTAAGATTTTGACACATTCAGCTCAAATGTACAATCATGCGCTAAAAACGCATTTAAAGCAATAAAAAGGTGATTATGGCTGTCAAACCTAAACCAAACGTTGTGCACTCAAATCTTTTGCTGTATTTAGTTTATTTTGGCATCCGGATGATGATTCTAGCATGAAATTGCTTGGGCACCTGTTAATTTTTAAGATTTTGACACATTCAGCTCAAATGTACACAATTGCTGATTATGGCTGTCAAATCTAAACCAAACGTTGTGCACTCAAATCTTTTGCTGTATTTAGTTTATTTTGGCATCCGGATGATGATTCTAGCATGAAATTGCTTGGGCACCTGTTAATTTTTAAGATTTTGACACATTCAGCTCAAATGTACACAATTGCTGATTATGGCTGTCAAATCTAAACCAAACGTTGTGCACTCAAATCTTTTGCTGTATTTAGTTTATTTTGGCATCCGGATGATGATTCTAGCATGAAATTGCTTGGGCACCTGTTAATTTTTAAGATTTTTACACATTCAGCTCAAATGTACAATCATGCGCTAAAAACGCATTTAAAGCAATAAAAAGGTGATTATGGCTGTCAAACCTAAACCAAACGTTGTGCACTCAAATCTTTTGCTGTATTTAGTTTATTTTGGCATCCGGATGATGATTCTAGCATGAAATTGCTTGGGCACCTGTTAATTTTTAAGATTTTGACACATTCAGCTCAAATGTACACAATTGCTGATTATGGCTGTCAAATCTAAACCAAACGTTGTGCACTCAAATCTTTTGCTGTATTTAGTTTATTTTGGCATCCGGATGATGATTCTAGCATGAAATTGCTTGGGCACCTGTTAATTTTTAAGATTTTGACACATTCAGCTCAAATGTACAATCATGCGCTAAAAACGCATTTAAAGCAATAAAAAGGTGATTATGGCTGTCAAACCTAAACCAAACGTTGTGCACTCAAATCTTTTGCTGTATTTAGTTTATTTTGGCATCCGGATGATGATTCTAGCATGAAATTGCTTGGGCACCTGTTAATTTTTAAGATTTTGACACATTCAGCTCAAATGTACAATCATGCGCTAAAAACGCATTTAAAGCAATAAAAAGGTGATTATGGCTGTCAAACCTAAACCAAACGTTGTGCACTCAAATCTTTTGCTGTATTTAGTTTATTTTGGCATCCGGATGATGATTCTAGCATGAAATTGCTTGGGCACCTGTTAATTTTTAAGATTTTGACACATTCAGCTCAAATGTACACAATTGCTGATTATGGCTGTCAAATCTAAACCAAACGTTGTGCACTCAAATCTTTTGCTGTATTTAGTTTATTTTGGCATCCGGATGATGATTCTAGCATGAAATTGCTTGGGCACCTGTTAATTTTTAAGATTTTGACACATTCAGCTCAAATGTACAATCATGCGCTAAAAACGCATTTAAAGCAATAAAAAGGTGATTATGGCTGTCAAACCTAAACCAAACGTTGTGCACTCAAATCTTTTGCTGTATTTAGTTTATTTTGGCATCCGGATGATGATTCTAGCATGAAATTGCTTGGGCACCTGTTAATTTTTAAGATTTTGACACATTCAGCTCAAATGTACACAATTGCTGATTATGGCTGTCAAATCTAAACCAAACGTTGTGCACTCAAATCTTTTGCTGTATTTAGTTTATTTTGGCCTCCGGATGATGATTCTAGCATGAAATTGCTTGGGCACCTGTTAATTTTTAAGATTTTGACACATTCAGCTCAAATGTACAATCATGCGCTAAAAACGCATTTAAAGCAATAAAAAGGTGATTATGGCTGTCAAACCTAAACCAAACGTTGTGCACTCAAATCTTTTGCTGTATTTAGTTTATTTTGGCATCCGGATGATGATTCTAGCATGAAATTGCTTGGGCACCTGTTAATTTTTAAGATTTTGACACCATCATCTCAAATGTACACAATTGCTGATTATGGCTGTCAAATCTAAACCAAACGTTGTGCACTCAAATCTTTTGCTGTATTTAGTTTATTTTGGCATCCGGATGATGATTCTAGCATGAAATTGCTTGGGCACCTGTTAATTTTTAAGATTTTGACACATTCAGCTCAAATGTACAATCATGCGCTAAAAACGCATTTAAAGCAATAAAAAGGTGATTATGGCTGTCAAACCTAAACCAAACGTTGTGCACTCAAATCTTTTGCTGTATTTAGTTTATTTTGGCATCCGGATGATGATTCTAGCATGAAATTGCTTGGGCACCTGTTAATTTTTAAGATTTTGACACATTCAGCTCAAATGTACACAATTGCTGATTATGGCTGTCAAATCTAAACCAAACGTTGTGCACTCAAATCTTTTGCTGTATTTAGTTTATTTTGGCATCCGGATGATGATTCTAGCATGAAATTGCTTGGGCACCTGTTAATTTTTAAGATTTTGACACATTCAGCTCAAATGTACAATCATGCGCTAAAAACGCATTTAAAGCAATAAAAAGGTGATTATGGCTGTCAAACCTAAACCAAACGTTGTGCACTCAAATCTTTTGCTGTATTTAGTTTATTTTGGCATCCGGATGATGATTCTAGCATGAAATTGCTTGGGCACCTGTTAATTTTTAAGATTTTGACACATTCAGCTCAAATGTACACAATTGCTGATTATGGCTGTCAAATCTAAACCAAACGTTGTGCACTCAAATCTTTTGCTGTATTTAGTTTATTTTGGCATCCGGATGATGATTCTAGCATGAAATTGCTTGGGCACCTGTTAATTTTTAAGATTTTGACACATTCAGCTCAAATGTACAAGCATGCGCTAAAAACGCATTTAAAGCAATAAAAAGGTGATTATGGCTGTCAAACCTAAACCAAACGTTGTGCACTCAAATCTTTTGCTGTATTTAGTTTATTTTGGCATCCGGATGATGATTCTAGCATGAAATTGCTTGGGCACCTGTTAATTTTTAAGATTTTGACACATTCAGCTCAAATGTACACAATTGCTGATTATGGCTGTCAAATCTAAACCAAACGTTGTGCACTCAAATCTTTTGCTGTATTTAGTTTATTTTGGCATCCGGATGATGATTCTAGCATGAAATTGCTTGGGCACCTGTTAATTTTTAAGATTTTGACACATTCAGCTCAAATGTACAATCATGCGCTAAAAACGCATTTAAAGCAATAAAAAGGTGATTATGGCTGTCAAACCTAAACCAAACGTTGTGCACTCAAATCTTTTGCTGTATTTAGTTTATTTTGGCATCCGGATGATGATTCTAGCATGAAATTGCTTGGGCACCTGTTAATTTTTAAGATTTTGACACATTCAGCTCAAATGTACACAATTGCTGATTATGGCTGTCAAATCTAAACCAAACGTTGTGCACTCAAATCTTTTGCTGTATTTAGTTTATTTTGGCATCCGGATGATGATTCTAGCATGAAATTGCTTGGGCACCTGTTAATTTTTAAGATTTTGACACATTCAGCTCAAATGTACAATCATGCGCTAAAAACGCATTTAAAGCAATAAAAAGGTGATTATGGCTGTCAAACCTAAACCAAACGTTGTGCACTCAAATCTTTTGCTGTATTTAGTTTATTTTGGCATCCGGATGATGATTCTAGCATGAAATTGCTTGGGCACCTGTTAATTTTTAAGATTTTGACACATTCAGCTCAAATGTACACAATTGCTGATTATGGCTGTCAAATCTAAACCAAACGTTGTGCACTCAAATCTTTTGCTGTATTTAGTTTATTTTGGCATCCGGATGATGATTCTAGCATGAAATTGCTTGGGCACCTGTTAATTTTTAAGATTTTGACACATTCAGCTCAAATGTACACAATTGCTGATTATGGCTGTCAAATCTAAACCAAACGTTGTGCACTCAAATCTTTTGCTGTATTTAGTTTATTTTGGCATCCGGATGATGATTCTAGCATGAAATTGCTTGGGCACCTGTTAATTTTTAAGATTTTTACACATTCAGCTCAAATGTACAATCATGCGCTAAAAACGCATTTAAAGCAATAAAAAGGTGATTATGGCTGTCAAACCTAAACCAAACGTTGTGCACTCAAATCTTTTGCTGTATTTAGTTTATTTTGGCATCCGGATGATGATTCTAGCATGAAATTGCTTGGGCACCTGTTAATTTTTAAGATTTTGACACATTCAGCTCAAATGTACACAATTGCTGATTATGGCTGTCAAATCTAAACCAAACGTTGTGCACTCAAATCTTTTGCTGTATTTAGTTTATTTTGGCATCCGGATGATGATTCTAGCATGAAATTGCTTGGGCACCTGTTAATTTTTAAGATTTTGACACATTCAGCTCAAATGTACAATCATGCGCTAAAAACGCATTTAAAGCAATAAAAAGGTGATTATGGCTGTCAAACCTAAACCAAACGTTGTGCACTCAAATCTTTTGCTGTATTTAGTTTATTTTGGCATCCGGATGATGATTCTAGCATGAAATTGCTTGGGCACCTGTTAATTTTTAAGATTTTGACACATTCAGCTCAAATGTACACAATTGCTGATTATGGCTGTCAAATCTAAACCAAACGTTGTGCACTCAAATCTTTTGCTGTATTTAGTTTATTTTGGCATCCGGATGATGATTCTAGCATGAAATTGCTTGGGCACCTGTTAATTTTTAAGATTTTGACACATTCAGCTCAAATGTACACAATTGCTGATTATGGCTGTCAAATCTAAACCAAACGTTGTGCACTCAAATCTTTTGCTGTATTTAGTTTATTTTGGCCTCCGGATGATGATTCTAGCATGAAATTGCTTGGGCACCTGTTAATTTTTAAGATTTTGACACATTCAGCTCAAATGTACAATCATGCGCTAAAAACGCATTTAAAGCAATAAAAAGGTGATTATGGCTGTCAAATCTAAACCAAACGTTGTGCACTCAAATCTTTTGCTGTATTTAGTTTATTTTGGCATCCGGATGATGATTCTAGCATGAAATTGCTTGGGCACCTGTTAATTTTTAAGATTTTGACACATTCAGCTCAAATGTACAATCATGCGCTAAAAACGCATTTAAAGCAATAAAAAGGTGATTATGGCTGTCAAACCTAAACCAAACGTTGTGCACTCAAATCTTTTGCTGTATTTAGTTTATTTTGGCATCCGGATGATGATTCTAGCATGAAATTGCTTGGGCACCTGTTAATTTTTAAGATTATGACACATTCAGCTCAAATGTACAATCATGCGCTAAAAACGCATTTAAAGCAATAAAAAGGTGATTATGGCTGTCAAACCTAAACCAAACGTTGTGCACTCAAATCTTTTGCTGTATTTAGTTTATTTTGGCATCCGGATGATGATTCTAGCATGAAATTGCTTGGGCACCTGTTAATTTTTAAGATTTTGACACATTCAGCTCAAATGTACACAATTGCTGATTATGGCTGTCAAATCTAAACCAAACGTTGTGCACTCAAATCTTTTGCTGTATTTAGTTTATTTTGGCATCCGGATGATGATTCTAGCATGAAATTGCTTTGGCACCTGTTAATTTTTAAGATTTTGACACATTCAGCTCAAATGTACACAATTGCTGATTATGGCTGTCAAATCTAAACCAAACGTTGTGCACTCAAATCTTTTGCTGTATTTAGTTTATTTTGGCATCCGGATGATGATTCTAGCATGAAATTGCTTGGGCACCTGTTAATTTTTAAGATTTTGACACATTCAGCTCAAATGTACAATCATGCGCTAAAAACGCATTTAAAGCAATAAAAAGGTGATTATGGCTGTCAAACCTCAACCAAACGTTGTGCACTCAAATCTTTTGCTGTATTTAGTTCATTTTGGCATCCGGATGATGATTCTAGCATGAAATTGCTTGGGCACCTGTTAATTTTTAAGATTTTGACACATTCAGCTCAAATGTACACAATTGCTGATTATGGCTGTCAAATCTAAACCAAACGTTGTGCACTCAAATCTTTTGCTGTATTTAGTTTATTTTGGCATCCGGATGATGATTCTAGCATGAAATTGCTTGGGCACCTGTTAATTTTTAAGATTTTGACACATTCAGCTCAAATGTACACAATTGCTGATTATGGCTGTCAAATCTAAACCAAACGTTGTGCACTCAAATCTTTTGCTGTATTTAGTTTATTTTGGCATCCGGATGATGATTCTAGCATGAAATTGCTTGGGCACCTGTTAATTTTTAAGATTTTGACACATTCAGCTCAAATGTACAATCATGCGCTAAAAACGCATTTAAAGCAATAAAAAGGTGATTATGGCTGTCAAACCTAAACCAAACGTTGTGCACTCAAATCTTTTGCTGTATTTAGTTTATTTTGGCATCCGGATGATGATTCTAGCATGAAATTGCTTGGGCACCTGTTAATTTTTAAGATTTTGACACATTCAGCTCAAATGTACACAATTGCTGATTATGGCTGTCAAATCTAAACCAAACGTTGTGCACTCAAATCTTTTGCTGTATTTAGTTTATTTTGGCATCCGGATGATGATTCTAGCATGAAATTGCTTGGGCACCTGTTAATTTTTAAGATTTTGACACATTCAGCTCAAATGTACACAATTGCTGATTATGGCTGTCAAATCTAAACCAAACGTTGTGCACTCAAATCTTTTGCTGTATTTAGTTTATTTTGGCATCCGGATGATGATTCTAGCATGAAATTGCTTGGGCACCTGTTAATTTTTAAGATTTTGACACATTAGGCTCAAATGTACAATCATGCGCTAAAAACGCATTTAAAGCAATAAAAAGGTGATTATGGCTGTCAAACCTAAACCAAACGTTGTGCACTCAAATCTTTTGCTGTATTTAGTTTATTTTGGCATCCGGATGATGATTCTAGCATGAAATTGCTTGGGCACCTGTTAATTTTTAAGATTTTGACACATTCAGCTCAAATGTACACAATTGCTGATTATGGCTGTCAAATCTAAACCAAACGTTGTGCACTCAAATCTTTTGCTGTATTTAGTTTATTTTGGCATCCGGATGATGATTCTAGCATGAATTTGCTTGGGCACCTGTTAATTTTTAAGATTTTGACACATTCAGCTCAAATGTACACAATTGCTGATTATGGCTGTCAAATCTAAACCAAACGTTGTGCACTCAAATCTTTTGCTGTATTTAGTTTATTTTGGCATCCGGATGATGATTCTAGCATGAAATTGCTTGGGCACCTGTTAATTTTTAAGATTTTGACACATTCAGCTCAAATGTACAATCATGCGCTAAAAACGCATTTAAAGCAATAAAAAGGTGATTATGGCTGTCAAACCTAAACCAAACGTTGTGCACTCAAATCTTTTGCTGTATTTAGTTTATTTTGGCATCCGGATGATGATTCTAGCATGAAATTGCTTGGGCACCTGTTAATTTTTAAGATTTTGACACATTCAGCTCAAATGTACACAATTGCTGATTATGGCTGTCAAATCTAAACCAAACGTTGTGCACTCAAATCTTTTGCTGTATTTAGTTTATTTTGGCATCCGGATGATGATTCTAGCATGAAATTGCTTGGGCACCTGTTAATTTTTAAGATTTTGACACATTCAGCTCAAATGTACACAATTGCTGATTATGGCTGTCAAATCTAAACCAAACGTTGTGCACTCAAATCTTTTGCTGTATTTAGTTTATTTTGGCATCCGGATGATGATTCTAGCATGAAATTGCTTGGGCACCTGTTAATTTTTAAGATTTTGACACATTCAGCTCAAATGTACACAATTGCTGATTATGGCTGTCAAATCTAAACCAAACGTTGTGCACTCAAATCTTTTGCTGTATTTAGTTTATTTTGGCATCCGGATGATGATTCTAGCATGAAATTGCTTGGGCACCTGTTAATTTTTAAGATTTTGACACATTAGGCTCAAATGTACAATCATGCGCTAAAAACGCATTTAAAGCAATAAAAAGGTGATTATGGCTGTCAAACCTAAACCAAACGTTGTGCACTCAAATCTTTTGCTGTATTTAGTTTATTTTGGCATCCGGATGATGATTCTAGCATGAAATTGCTTGGGCACCTGTTAATTTTTAAGATTTTGACACATTCAGCTCAAATGTACACAATTGCTGATTATGGCTGTCAAATCTAAACCAAACGTTGTGCACTCAAATCTTTTGCTGTATTTAGTTTATTTTGGCATCCGGATGATGATTCTAGCATGAAATTGCTTGGGCACCTGTTAATTTTTAAGATTTTGACACATTCAGCTCAAATGTACACAATTGCTGATTATGGCTGTCAAATCTAAACCAAACGTTGTGCACTCAAATCTTTTGCTGTATTTAGTTTATTTTGGCATCCGGATGATGATTCTAGCATGAAATTGCTTTGGGCACCTGTTAATTTTTAAGATTTTGACACATTAGGCTCAAATGTACAATCATGCGCTAAAAACGCATTTAAAGCAATAAAAAGGTGATTATGGCTGTCAAACCTAAACCAAACGTTGTGCACTCAAATCTTTTGCTGTATTTAGTTTATTTTGGCATCCGGATGATGATTCTAGCATGAAATTGCTTGGGCACCTGTTAATTTTTAAGATTTTGACACATTCAGCTCAAATGTACACAATTGCTGATTATGGCTGTCAAATCTAAACCAAACGTTGTGCACTCAAATCTTTTGCTGTATTTAGTTTATTTTGGCATCCGGATGATGATTCTAGCATGAATTTGCTTGGGCACCTGTTAATTTTTAAGATTTTGACACATTCAGCTCAAATGTACACAATTGCTGATTATGGCTGTCAAATCTAAACCAAACGTTGTGCACTCAAATCTTTTGCTGTATTTAGTTTATTTTGGCATCCGGATGATGATTCTAGCATGAAATTGCTTGGGTACCTGTTAATTTTTAAGATTTTGACACATTAGGCTCAAATGTACAATCATGCGCTAAAAACGCATTTAAAGCAATAAAAAGGTGATTATGGCTGTCAAACCTAAACCAAACGTTGTGCACTCAAATCTTTTGCTGTATTTAGTTTATTTTGGCATCCGGATGATGATTCTAGCATGAAATTGCTTGGGCACCTGTTAATTTTTAAGATTTTGACACATTCAGCTCAAATGTACACAATTGCTGATTATGGCTGTCAAATCTAAACCAAACGTTGTGCACTCAAATCTTTTGCTGTATTTAGTTTATTTTGGCATCCGGATGATGATTCTAGCATGAAATTGCTTGGGCACCTGTTAATTTTTAAGATTTTGACACATTCAGCTCAAATGTACAATCATGCGCTAAAAACGCATTTAAAGCAATAAAAAGGTGATTATGGCTGTCAAACCTAAACCAAACGTTGTGCACTCAAATCTTTTGCTGTATTTAGTTTATTTTGGCATCCGGATGATGATTCTAGCATGAAATTGCTTGGGCACCTGTTAATTTTTAAGATTTTGACACATTCAGCTCAAATGTACACAATTGCTGATTATGGCTGTCAAATCTAAACCAAACGTTGTGCACTCAAATCTTTTGCTGTATTTAGTTTATTTTGGCATCCGGATGATGATTCTAGCATGAAATTGCTTGGGCACCTGTTAATTTTTAAGATTTTGACACATTCAGCTCAAATGTACACAATTGCTGATTATGGCTGTCAAATCTAAACCAAACGTTGTGCACTCAAATCTTTTGCTGTATTTAGTTTATTTTGGCCTCCGGATGATGATTCTAGCATGAAATTGCTTGGGCACCTGTTAATTTTTAAGATTTTGACACATTCAGCTCAAATGTACAATCATGCGCTAAAAACGCATTTAAAGCAATAAAAAGGTGATTATGGCTGTCAAATCTAAACCAAACGTTGTGCACTCAAATCTTTTGCTGTATTTAGTTTATTTTGGCATCCGGATGATGATTCTAGCATGAAATTGCTTGGGCACCTGTTAATTTTTAAGATTTTGACACATTCAGCTCAAATGTACAATCATGCGCTAAAAACGCATTTAAAGCAATAAAAAGGTGATTATGGCTGTCAAACCTAAACCAAACGTTGTGCACTCAAATCTTTTGCTGTATTTAGTTTATTTTGGCATCCGGATGATGATTCTAGCATGAAATTGCTTGGGCACCTGTTAATTTTTAAGATTATGACACATTCAGCTCAAATGTACAATCATGCGCTAAAAACGCATTTAAAGCAATAAAAAGGTGATTATGGCTGTCAAACCTAAACCAAACGTTGTGCACTCAAATCTTTTGCTGTATTTAGTTTATTTTGGCATCCGGATGATGATTCTAGCATGAAATTGCTTGGGCACCTGTTAATTTTTAAGATTTTGACACATTCAGCTCAAATGTACACAATTGCTGATTATGGCTGTCAAATCTAAACCAAACGTTGTGCACTCAAATCTTTTGCTGTATTTAGTTTATTTTGGCATCCGGATGATGATTCTAGCATGAAATTGCTTGGGCACCTGTTAATTTTTAAGATTTTGACACATTCAGCTCAAATGTACACAATTGCTGATTATGGCTGTCAAATCTAAACCAAACGTTGTGCACTCAAATCTTTTGCTGTATTTAGTTTATTTTGGCATCCGGATGATGATTCTAGCATGAAATTGCTTGGGCACCTGTTAATTTTTAAGATTTTGACACATTCAGCTCAAATGTACAATCATGCGCTAAAAACGCATTTAAAGCAATAAAAAGGTGATTATGGCTGTCAAACCTCAACCAAACGTGCACTCAAATCTTTTGCTGTATTTAGTTCATTTTGGCATCCGGATGATGATTCTAGCATGAAATTGCTTGGGCACCTGTTAATTTTTAAGATTTTGACACATTCAGCTCAAATGTACACAATTGCTGATTATGGCTGTCAAATCTAAACCAAACGTTGTGCACTCAAATCTTTTGCTGTATTTAGTTTATTTTGGCATCCGGATGATGATTCTAGCATGAAATTGCTTGGGCACCTGTTAATTTTTAAGATTTTGACACATTCAGCTCAAATGTACACAATTGCTGATTATGGCTGTCAAATCTAAACCAAACGTTGTGCACTCAAATCTTTTGCTGTATTTAGTTTATTTTGGCATCCGGATGATGATTCTAGCATGAAATTGCTTGGGCACCTGTTAATTTTTAAGATTTTGACACATTCAGCTCAAATGTACACAATTGCTGATTATGGCTGTCAAATCTAAACCAAACGTTGTGCACTCAAATCTTTTGCTGTATTTAGTTTATTTTGGCATCCGGATGATGATTCTAGCATGAAATTGCTTGGGCACCTGTTAATTTTTAAGATTTTGACACATTCAGCTCAAATGTACAATCATGCGCTAAAAACGCATTTAAAGCAATAAAAAGGTGATTATGGCTGTCAAACCTCAACCAAACGTTGTGCACTCAAATCTTTTGCTGTATTTAGTTCATTTTGGCATCCGGATGATGATTCTAGCATGAAATTGCTTGGGCACCTGTTAATTTTTAAGATTTTGACACATTCAGCTCAAATGTACACAATTGCTGATTATGGCTGTCAAATCTAAACCAAACGTTGTGCACTCAAATCTTTTGCTGTATTTAGTTTATTTTGGCATCCGGATGATGATTCTAGCATGAAATTGCTTGGGCACCTGTTAATTTTTAAGATTTTGACACATTCAGCTCAAATGTACACAATTGCTGATTATGGCTGTCAAATCTAAACCAAACGTTGTGCACTCAAATCTTTTGCTGTATTTAGTTTATTTTGGCATCCGGATGATGATTCTAGCATGAAATTGCTTGGGCACCTGTTAATTTTTAAGATTTTGACACATTCAGCTCAAATGTACAATCATGCGCTAAAAACGCATTTAAAGCAATAAAAAGGTGATTATGGCTGTCAAACCTAAACCAAACGTTGTGCACTCAAATCTTTTGCTGTATTTAGTTTATTTTGGCATCCGGATGATGATTCTAGCATGAAATTGCTTGGGCACCTGTTAATTTTTAAGATTTTGACACATTCAGCTCAAATGTACACAATTGCTGATTATGGCTGTCAAATCTAAACCAAACGTTGTGCACTCAAATCTTTTGCTGTATTTAGTTTATTTTGGCATCCGGATGATGATTCTAGCATGAAATTGCTTGGGCACCTGTTAATTTTTAAGATTTTGACACATTCAGCTCAAATGTACAATCATGCGCTAAAAACGCATTTAAAGCAATAAAAAGGTGATTATGGCTGTCAAACCTAAACCAAACGTTGTGCACTCAAATCTTTTGCTGTATTTAGTTTATTTTGGCATCCGGATGATGATTCTAGCATGAAATTGCTTGGGCACCTGTTAATTTTTAAGATTTTGACACATTCAGCTCAAATGTACACAATTGCTGATTATGGCTGTCAAATCTAAACCAAACGTTGTGCACTCAAATCTTTTGCTGTATTTAGTTTATTTTGGCATCCGGATGATGATTCTAGCATGAAATTGCTTGGGCACCTGTTAATTTTTAAGATTTTGACACATTCAGCTCAAATGTACACAATTGCTGATTATGGCTGTCAAATCTAAACCAAACGTTGTGCACTCAAATCTTTTGCTGTATTTAGTTTATTTTGGCCTCCGGATGATGATTCTAGCATGAAATTGCTTGGGCACCTGTTAATTTTTAAGATTTTGACACATTCAGCTCAAATGTACAATCATGCGCTAAAAACGCATTTAAAGCAATAAAAAGGTGATTATGGCTGTCAAATCTAAACCATACGTTGTGCACTCAAATCTTTTGCTGTATTTAGTTTATTTTGGCATCCGGATGATGATTCTAGCATGAAATTGCTTGGGCACCTGTTAATTTTTAAGATTTTGACACATTCAGCTCAAATGTACAATCATGCGCTAAAAACGCATTTAAAGCAATAAAAAGGTGATTATGGCTGTCAAACCTAAACCAAACGTTGTGCACTCAAATCTTTTGCTGTATTTAGTTTATTTTGGCATCCGGATGATGATTCCAGCATGAAATTGCTTGGGCACCTGTTAATTTTTAAGATTATGACACATTCAGCTCAAATGTACAATCATGCGCTAAAAACGCATTTAAAGCAATAAAAAGGTGATTATGGCTGTCAAACCTAAACCAAACGTTGTGCACTCAAATCTTTTGCTGTATTTAGTTTATTTTGGCATCCGGATGATGATTCTAGCATGAAATTGCTTGGGCACCTGTTAATTTTTAAGATTTTGACACATTCAGCTCAAATGTACACAATTGCTGATTATGGCTGTCAAATCTAAACCAAACGTTGTGCACTCAAATCTTTTGCTGTATTTAGTTTATTTTGGCATCCGGATGATGATTCTAGCATGAAATTGCTTGGGCACCTGTTAATTTTTAAGATTTTGACACATTCAGCTCAAATGTACACAATTGCTGATTATGGCTGTCAAATCTAAACCAAACGTTGTGCACTCAAATCTTTTGCTGTATTTAGTTTATTTTGGCATCCGGATGATGATTCTAGCATGAAATTGCTTGGGCACCTGTTAATTTTTAAGATTTTGACACATTCAGCTCAAATGTACACAATTGCTGATTATGGCTGTCAAATCTAAACCAAACGTTGTGCACTCAAATCTTTTGCTGTATTTAGTTTATTTTGGCATCCGGATGATGATTCTAGCATGAAATTGCTTGGGCACCTGTTAATTTTTAAGATTTTGACACATTAGGCTCAAATGTACAATCATGCGCTAAAAACGCATTTAAAGCAATAAAAAGGTGATTATGGCTGTCAAACCTAAACCAAACGTTGTGCACTCAAATCTTTTGCTGTATTTAGTTTATTTTGGCATCCGGATGATGATTCTAGCATGAAATTGCTTGGGCACCTGTTAATTTTTAAGATTTTGACACATTCAGCTCAAATGTACACAATTGCTGATTATGGCTGTCAAATCTAAACCAAACGTTGTGCACTCAAATCTTTTGCTGTATTTAGTTTATTTTGGCATCCGGATGATGATTCTAGCATGAATTTGCTTGGGCACCTGTTAATTTTTAAGATTTTGACACATTCAGCTCAAATGTACACAATTGCTGATTATGGCTGTCAAATCTAAACCAAACGTTGTGCACTCAAATCTTTTGCTGTATTTAGTTTATTTTGGCATCCGGATGATGATTCTAGCATGAAATTGCTTGGGCACCTGTTAATTTTTAAGATTTTGACACATTCAGCTCAAATGTACAATCATGCGCTAAAAACGCACTTAAAGCAATAAAAAGGTGATTATGGCTGTCAAACCTAAACCAAACGTTGTGCACTCAAATCTTTTGCTGTATTTAGTTTATTTTGGCATCCGGATGATGATTCTAGCATGAAATTGCTTGGGCACCTGTTAATTTTTAAGATTTTGACACATTCAGCTCAAATGTACACAATTGCTGATTATGGCTGTCAAATCTAAACCAAACGTTGTGCACTCAAATCTTTTGCTGTATTTAGTTTATTTTGGCATCCGGATGATGATTCTAGCATGAAATTGCTTGGGCACCTGTTAATTTTTAAGATTTTGACACATTCAGCTCAAATGTACACAATTGCTGATTATGGCTGTCAAATCTAAACCAAACGTTGTGCACTCAAATCTTTTGCTGTATTTAGTTTATTTTGGCATCCGGATGATGATTCTAGCATGAAATTGCTTGGGCACCTGTTAATTTTTAAGATTTTGACACATTAGGCTCAAATGTACAATCATGCGCTAAAAACGCATTTAAAGCAATAAAAAGGTGATTATGGCTGTCAAACCTAAACCAAACGTTGTGCACTCAAATCTTTTGCTGTATTTAGTTTATTTTGGCATCCGGATGATGATTCTAGCATGAAATTGCTTGGGCACCTGTTAATTTTTAAGATTTTGACACATTCAGCTCAAATGTACACAATTGCTGATTATGGCTGTCAAATCTAAACCAAACGTTGTGCACTCAAATCTTTTGCTGTATTTAGTTTATTTTGGCATCCGGATGATGATTCTAGCATGAAATTGCTTGGGCACCTGTTAATTTTTAAGATTTTGACACATTCAGCTCAAATGTACACAATTGCTGATTATGGCTGTCAAATCTAAACCAAACGTTGTGCACTCAAATCTTTTGCTGTATTTAGTTTATTTTGGCATCCGGATGATGATTCTAGCATGAAATTGCTTTGGGCACCTGTTAATTTTTAAGATTTTGACACATTAGGCTCAAATGTACAATCATGCGCTAAAAACGCATTTAAAGCAATAAAAAGGTGATTATGGCTGTCAAACCTAAACCAAACGTTGTGCACTCAAATCTTTTGCTGTATTTAGTTTATTTTGGCATCCGGATGATGATTCTAGCATGAAATTGCTTGGGCACCTGTTAATTTTTAAGATTTTGACACATTCAGCTCAAATGTACACAATTGCTGATTATGGCTGTCAAATCTAAACCAAACGTTGTGCACTCAAATCTTTTGCTGTATTTAGTTTATTTTGGCATCCGGATGATGATTCTAGCATGAATTTGCTTGGGCACCTGTTAATTTTTAAGATTTTGACACATTCAGCTCAAATGTACACAATTGCTGATTATGGCTGTCAAATCTAAACCAAACGTTGTGCACTCAAATCTTTTGCTGTATTTAGTTTATTTTGGCATCCGGATGATGATTCTAGCATGAAATTGCTTGGGCACCTGTTAATTTTTAAGATTTTGACACATTAGGCTCAAATGTACAATCATGCGCTAAAAACGCATTTAAAGCAATAAAAAGGTGATTATGGCTGTCAAACCTAAACCAAACGTTGTGCACTCAAATCTTTTGCTGTATTTAGTTTATTTTGGCATCCGGATGATGATTCTAGCATGAAATTGCTTGGGCACCTGTTAATTTTTAAGATTTTGACACATTCAGCTCAAATGTACACAATTGCTGATTATGGCTGTCAAATCTAAACCAAACGTTGTGCACTCAAATCTTTTGCTGTATTTAGTTTATTTTGGCATCCGGATGATGATTCTAGCATGAAATTGCTTGGGCACCTGTTAATTTTTAAGATTTTGACACATTCAGCTCAAATGTACAATCATGCGCTAAAAACGCATTTAAAGCAATAAAAAGGTGATTATGGCTGTCAAACCTAAACCAAACGTTGTGCACTCAAATCTTTTGCTGTATTTAGTTTATTTTGGCATCCGGATGATGATTCTAGCATGAAATTGCTTGGGCACCTGTTAATTTTTAAGATTTTGACACATTCAGCTCAAATGTACACAATTGCTGATTATGGCTGTCAAATCTAAACCAAACGTTGTGCACTCAAATCTTTTGCTGTATTTAGTTTATTTTGGCATCCGGATGATGATTCTAGCATGAAATTGCTTGGGCACCTGTTAATTTTTAAGATTTTGACACATTCAGCTCAAATGTACACAATTGCTGATTATGGCTGTCAAATCTAAACCAAACGTTGTGCACTCAAATCTTTTGCTGTATTTAGTTTATTTTGGCCTCCGGATGATGATTCTAGCATGAAATTGCTTGGGCACCTGTTAATTTTTAAGATTTTGACACATTCAGCTCAAATGTACAATCATGCGCTAAAAACGCATTTAAAGCAATAAAAAGGTGATTATGGCTGTCAAATCTAAACCAAACGTTGTGCACTCAAATCTTTTGCTGTATTTAGTTTATTTTGGCATCCGGATGATGATTCTAGCATGAAATTGCTTGGGCACCTGTTAATTTTTAAGATTATGACACATTCAGCTCAAATGTACAATCATGCGCTAAAAACGCATTTAAAGCAATAAAAAGGTGATTATGGCTGTCAAACCTAAACCAAACGTTGTGCACTCAAATCTTTTGCTGTATTTAGTTTATTTTGGCATCCGGATGATGATTCTAGCATGAAATTGCTTGGGCACCTGTTAATTTTTAAGATTTTGACACATTCAGCTCAAATGTACACAATTGCTGATTATGGCTGTCAAATCTAAACCAAACGTTGTGCACTCAAATCTTTTGCTGTATTTAGTTTATTTTGGCATCCGGATGATGATTCTAGCATGAAATTGCTTGGGCACCTGTTAATTTTTAAGATTTTGACACATTCAGCTCAAATGTACAATCATGCGCTAAAAACGCATTTAAAGCAATAAAAAGGTGATTATGGCTGTCAAACCTAAACCAAACGTTGTGCACTCAAATCTTTTGCTGTATTTAGTTTATTTTGGCATCCGGATGATGATTCTAGCATGAAATTGCTTGGGCACCTGTTAATTTTTAAGATTTTGACACATTCAGCTCAAATGTACACAATTGCTGATTATGGCTGTCAAATCTAAACCAAACGTTGTGCACTCAAATCTTTTGCTGTATTTAGTTTATTTTGGCATCCGGATGATGATTCTAGCATGAAATTGCTTGGGCACCTGTTAATTTTTAAGATTTTGACACATTAGGCTCAAATGTACAATCATGCGCTAAAAACGCATTTAAAGCAATAAAAAGGTGATTATGGCTGTCAAACCTAAACCAAACGTTGTGCACTCAAATCTTTTGCTGTATTTAGTTTATTTTGGCATCCGGATGATGATTCTAGCATGAAATTGCTTGGGCACCTGTTAATTTTTAAGATTTTGACACATTCAGCTCAAATGTACACAATTGCTGATTATGGCTGTCAAATCTAAACCAAACGTTGTGCACTCAAATCTTTTGCTGTATTTAGTTTATTTTGGCATCCGGATGATGATTCTAGCATGAAATTGCTTGGGCACCTGTTAATTTTTAAGATTTTGACACATTCAGCTCAAATGTACACAATTGCTGATTATGGCTGTCAAATCTAAACCAAACGTTGTGCACTCAAATCTTTTGCTGTATTTAGTTTATTTTGGCATCCGGATGATGATTCTAGCATGAAATTGCTTTGGGCACCTGTTAATTTTTAAGATTTTGACACATTAGGCTCAAATGTACAATCATGCGCTAAAAACGCATTTAAAGCAATAAAAAGGTGATTATGGCTGTCAAACCTAAACCAAACGTTGTGCACTCAAATCTTTTGCTGTATTTAGTTTATTTTGGCATCCGGATGATGATTCTAGCATGAAATTGCTTGGGCACCTGTTAATTTTTAAGATTTTGACACATTCAGCTCAAATGTACACAATTGCTGATTATGGCTGTCAAATCTAAACCAAACGTTGTGCACTCAAATCTTTTGCTGTATTTAGTTTATTTTGGCATCCGGATGATGATTCTAGCATGAATTTGCTTGGGCACCTGTTAATTTTTAAGATTTTGACACATTCAGCTCAAATGTACACAATTGCTGATTATGGCTGTCAAATCTAAACCAAACGTTGTGCACTCAAATCTTTTGCTGTATTTAGTTTATTTTGGCATCCGGATGATGATTCTAGCATGAAATTGCTTGGGCACCTGTTAATTTTTAAGATTTTGACACATTAGGCTCAAATGTACAATCATGCGCTAAAAACGCATTTAAAGCAATAAAAAGGTGATTATGGCTGTCAAACCTAAACCAAACGTTGTGCACTCAAATCTTTTGCTGTATTTAGTTTATTTTGGCATCCGGATGATGATTCTAGCATGAAATTGCTTGGGCACCTGTTAATTTTTAAGATTTTGACACATTCAGCTCAAATGTACACAATTGCTGATTATGGCTGTCAAATCTAAACCAAACGTTGTGCACTCAAATCTTTTGCTGTATTTAGTTTATTTTGGCATCCGGATGATGATTCTAGCATGAAATTGCTTGGGCACCTGTTAATTTTTAAGATTTTGACACATTCAGCTCAAATGTACAATCATGCGCTAAAAACGCATTTAAAGCAATAAAAAGGTGATTATGGCTGTCAAACCTAAACCAAACGTTGTGCACTCAAATCTTTTGCTGTATTTAGTTTATTTTGGCATCCGGATGATGATTCTAGCATGAAATTGCTTGGGCACCTGTTAATTTTTAAGATTTTGACACATTCAGCTCAAATGTACACAATTGCTGATTATGGCTGTCAAATCTAAACCAAACGTTGTGCACTCAAATCTTTTGCTGTATTTAGTTTATTTTGGCATCCGGATGATGATTCTAGCATGAAATTGCTTGGGCACCTGTTAATTTTTAAGATTTTGACACATTCAGCTCAAATGTACACAATTGCTGATTATGGCTGTCAAATCTAAACCAAACGTTGTGCACTCAAATCTTTTGCTGTATTTAGTTTATTTTGGCCTCCGGATGATGATTCTAGCATGAAATTGCTTGGGCACCTGTTAATTTTTAAGATTTTGACACATTCAGCTCAAATGTACAATCATGCGCTAAAAACGCATTTAAAGCAATAAAAAGGTGATTATGGCTGTCAAATCTAAACCAAACGTTGTGCACTCAAATCTTTTGCTGTATTTAGTTTATTTTGGCATCCGGATGATGATTCTAGCATGAAATTGCTTGGGCACCTGTTAATTTTTAAGATTATGACACATTCAGCTCAAATGTACAATCATGCGCTAAAAACGCATTTAAAGCAATAAAAAGGTGATTATGGCTGTCAAACCTAAACCAAACGTTGTGCACTCAAATCTTTTGCTGTATTTAGTTTATTTTGGCATCCGGATGATGATTCTAGCATGAAATTGCTTGGGCACCTGTTAATTTTTAAGATTTTGACACATTCAGCTCAAATGTACACAATTGCTGATTATGGCTGTCAAATCTAAACCAAACGTTGTGCACTCAAATCTTTTGCTGTATTTAGTTTATTTTGGCATCCGGATGATGATTCTAGCATGAAATTGCTTGGGCACCTGTTAATTTTTAAGATTTTGACACATTCAGCTCAAATGTACAATCATGCGCTAAAAACGCATTTAAAGCAATAAAAAGGTGATTATGGCTGTCAAACCTAAACCAAACGTTGTGCACTCAAATCTTTTGCTGTATTTAGTTTATTTTGGCATCCGGATGATGATTCTAGCATGAAATTGCTTGGGCACCTGTTAATTTTTAAGATTTTGACACATTCAGCTCAAATGTACACAATTGCTGATTATGGCTGTCAAATCTAAACCAAACGTTGTGCACTCAAATCTTTTGCTGTATTTAGTTTATTTTGGCATCCGGATGATGATTCTAGCATGAAATTGCTTGGGCACCTGTTAATTTTTAAGATTTTGACACATTCAGCTCAAATGTACACAATTGCTGATTATGGCTGTCAAATCTAAACCAAACGTTGTGCACTCAAATCTTTTGCTGTATTTAGTTTATTTTGGCCTCCGGATGATGATTCTAGCATGAAATTGCTTGGGCACCTGTTAATTTTTAAGATTTTGACACATTCAGCTCAAATGTACACAATTGCTGATTATGGCTGTCAAATCTAAACCAAACGTTGTGCACTCAAATCTTTTGCTGTATTTAGTTTATTTTGGCATCCGGATGATGATTCTAGCATGAAATTGCTTGGGCACCTGTTAATTTTTAAGATTTTGACACATTAGGCTCAAATGTACAATCATGCGCTAAAAACGCATTTAAAGCAATAAAAAGGTGATTATGGCTGTCAAACCTAAACCAAACGTTGTGCACTCAAATCTTTTGCTGTATTTAGTTTATTTTGGCATCCGGATGATGATTCTAGCATGAAATTGCTTGGGCACCTGTTAATTTTTAAGATTTTGACACATTCAGCTCAAATGTACACAATTGCTGATTATGGCTGTCAAATCTAAACCAAACGTTGTGCACTCAAATCTTTTGCTGTATTTAGTTTATTTTGGCATCCGGATGATGATTCTAGCATGAAATTGCTTGGGCACCTGTTAATTTTTAAGATTTTGACACATTCAGCTCAAATGTACACAATTGCTGATTATGGCTGTCAAATCTAAACCAAACGTTGTGCACTCAAATCTTTTGCTGTATTTAGTTTATTTTGGCATCCGGATGATGATTCTAGCATGAAATTGCTTTGGGCACCTGTTAATTTTTAAGATTTTGACACATTAGGCTCAAATGTACAATCATGCGCTAAAAACGCATTTAAAGCAATAAAAAGGTGATTATGGCTGTCAAACCTAAACCAAACGTTGTGCACTCAAATCTTTTGCTGTATTTAGTTTATTTTGGCATCCGGATGATGATTCTAGCATGAAATTGCTTGGGCACCTGTTAATTTTTAAGATTTTGACACATTCAGCTCAAATGTACACAATTGCTGATTATGGCTGTCAAATCTAAACCAAACGTTGTGCACTCAAATCTTTTGCTGTATTTAGTTTATTTTGGCATCCGGATGATGATTCTAGCATGAATTTGCTTGGGCACCTGTTAATTTTTAAGATTTTGACACATTCAGCTCAAATGTACACAATTGCTGATTATGGCTGTCAAATCTAAACCAAACGTTGTGCACTCAAATCTTTTGCTGTATTTAGTTTATTTTGGCATCCGGATGATGATTCTAGCATGAAATTGCTTGGGCACCTGTTAATTTTTAAGATTATGACACATTCAGCTCAAATGTACAATCATGCGCTAAAAACGCATTTAAAGCAATAAAAAGGTGATTATGGCTGTCAAACCTAAACCAAACGTTGTGCACTCAAATCTTTTGCTGTATTTAGTTTATTTTGGCATCCGGATGATGATTCTAGCATGAAATTGCTTGGGCACCTGTTAATTTTTAAGATTTTGACACATTCAGCTCAAATGTACACAATTGCTGATTATGGCTGTCAAATCTAAACCAAACGTTGTGCACTCAAATCTTTTGCTGTATTTAGTTTATTTTGGCATCCGGATGATGATTCTAGCATGAAATTGCTTGGGCACCTGTTAATTTTTAAGATTTTGACACATTCAGCTCAAATGTACACAATTGCTGATTATGGCTGTCAAATCTAAACCAAACGTTGTGCACTCAAATCTTTTGCTGTATTTAGTTTATTTTGGCATCCGGATGATGATTCTAGCATGAAATTGCTTGGGCACCTGTTAATTTTTAAGATTTTGACACATTCAGCTCAAATGTACACAATTGCTGATTATGGCTGTCAAATCTAAACCAAACGTTGTGCACTCAAATCTTTTGCTGTATTTAGTTTATTTTGGCATCCGGATGATGATTCTAGCATGAAATTGCTTGGGCACCTGTTAATTTTTAAGATTTTGACACATTAGGCTCAAATGTACAATCATGCGCTAAAAACGCATTTAAAGCAATAAAAAGGTGATTATGGCTGTCAAACCTAAACCAAACGTTGTGCACTCAAATCTTTTGCTGTATTTAGTTTATTTTGGCATCCGGATGATGATTCTAGCATGAAATTGCTTGGGCACCTGTTAATTTTTAAGATTTTGACACATTCAGCTCAAATGTACACAATTGCTGATTATGGCTGTCAAATCTAAACCAAACGTTGTGCACTCAAATCTTTTGCTGTATTTAGTTTATTTTGGCATCCGGATGATGATTCTAGCATGAAATTGCTTGGGCACCTGTTAATTTTTAAGATTTTGACACATTCAGCTCAAATGTACACAATTGCTGATTATGGCTGTCAAATCTAAACCAAACGTTGTGCACTCAAATCTTTTGCTGTATTTAGTTTATTTTGGCATCCGGATGATGATTCTAGCATGAAATTGCTTTGGGCACCTGTTAATTTTTAAGATTTTGACACATTAGGCTCAAATGTACAATCATGCGCTAAAAACGCATTTAAAGCAATAAAAAGGTGATTATGGCTGTCAAACCTAAACCAAACGTTGTGCACTCAAATCTTTTGCTGTATTTAGTTTATTTTGGCATCCGGATGATGATTCTAGCATGAAATTGCTTGGGCACCTGTTAATTTTTAAGATTTTGACACATTCAGCTCAAATGTACACAATTGCTGATTATGGCTGTCAAATCTAAACCAAACGTTGTGCACTCAAATCTTTTGCTGTATTTAGTTTATTTTGGCATCCGGATGATGATTCTAGCATGAATTTGCTTGGGCACCTGTTAATTTTTAAGATTTTGACACATTCAGCTCAAATGTACACAATTGCTGATTATGGCTGTCAAATCTAAACCAAACGTTGTGCACTCAAATCTTTTGCTGTATTTAGTTTATTTTGGCATCCGGATGATGATTCTAGCATGAAATTGCTTGGGCACCTGTTAATTTTTAAGATTTTGACACATTAGGCTCAAATGTACAATCATGCGCTAAAAACGCATTTAAAGCAATAAAAAGGTGATTATGGCTGTCAAACCTAAACCAAACGTTGTGCACTCAAATCTTTTGCTGTATTTAGTTTATTTTGGCATCCGGATGATGATTCTAGCATGAAATTGCTTGGGCACCTGTTAATTTTTAAGATTTTGACACATTCAGCTCAAATGTACACAATTGCTGATTATGGCTGTCAAATCTAAACCAAACGTTGTGCACTCAAATCTTTTGCTGTATTTAGTTTATTTTGGCATCCGGATGATGATTCTAGCATGAAATTGCTTGGGCACCTGTTAATTTTTAAGATTTTGACACATTCAGCTCAAATGTACAATCATGCGCTAAAAACGCATTTAAAGCAATAAAAAGGTGATTATGGCTGTCAAACCTAAACCAAACGTTGTGCACTCAAATCTTTTGCTGTATTTAGTTTATTTTGGCATCCGGATGATGATTCTAGCATGAAATTGCTTGGGCACCTGTTAATTTTTAAGATTTTGACACATTCAGCTCAAATGTACACAATTGCTGATTATGGCTGTCAAATCTAAACCAAACGTTGTGCACTCAAATCTTTTGCTGTATTTAGTTTATTTTGGCATCCGGATGATGATTCTAGCATGAAATTGCTTGGGCACCTGTTAATTTTTAAGATTTTGACACATTCAGCTCAAATGTACACAATTGCTGATTATGGCTGTCAAATCTAAACCAAACGTTGTGCACTCAAATCTTTTGCTGTATTTAGTTTATTTTGGCATCCGGATGATGATTCTAGCATGAAATTGCTTGGGCACCTGTTAATTTTTAAGATTTTGACACATTCAGCTCAAATGTACACAATTGCTGATTATGGCTGTCAAATCTAAACCAAACGTTGTGCACTCAAATCTTTTGCTGTATTTAGTTTATTTTGGCATCCGGATGATGATTCTAGCATGAAATTGCTTGGGCACCTGTTAATTTTTAAGATTTTGACACATTCAGCTCAAATGTACACAATTGCTGATTATGGCTGTCAAATCTAAACCAAACGTTGTGCACTCAAATCTTTTGCTGTATTTAGTTTATTTTGGCATCCGGATGATGATTCTAGCATGAAATTGCTTGGGCACCTGTTAATTTTTAAGATTTTGACACATTCAGCTCAAATGTACAATCATGCGCTAAAAACGCATTTAAAGCAATAAAAAGGTGATTATGGCTGTCAAACCTAAACCAAACGTTGTGCACTCAAATCTTTTGCTGTATTTAGTTTATTTTGGCATCCGGATGATGATTCTAGCATGAAATTGCTTGGGCACCTGTTAATTTTTAAGATTTTGACACATTCAGCTCAAATGTACACAATTGCTGATTATGGCTGTCAAATCTAAACCAAACGTTGTGCACTCAAATCTTTTGCTGTATTTAGTTTATTTTGGCATCCGGATGATGATTCTAGCATGAAATTGCTTGGGCACCTGTTAATTTTTAAGATTTTGACACATTCAGCTCAAATGTACAATCATGCGCTAAAAACGCATTTAAAGCAATAAAAAGGTGATTATGGCTGTCAAACCTAAACCAAACGTTGTGCACTCAAATCTTTTGCTGTATTTAGTTTATTTTGGCATCCGGATGATGATTCTAGCATGAAATTGCTTGGGCACCTGTTAATTTTTAAGATTTTGACACATTCAGCTCAAATGTACACAATTGCTGATTATGGCTGTCAAATCTAAACCAAACGTTGTGCACTCAAATCTTTTGCTGTATTTAGTTTATTTTGGCATCCGGATGATGATTCTAGCATGAAATTGCTTGGGCACCTGTTAATTTTTAAGATTTTGACACATTCAGCTCAAATGTACACAATTGCTGATTATGGCTGTCAAATCTAAACCAAACGTTGTGCACTCAAATCTTTTGCTGTATTTAGTTTATTTTGGCCTCCGGATGATGATTCTAGCATGAAATTGCTTGGGCACCTGTTAATTTTTAAGATTTTGACACATTCAGCTCAAATGTACAATCATGCGCTAAAAACGCATTTAAAGCAATAAAAAGGTGATTATGGCTGTCAAATCTAAACCATACGTTGTGCACTCAAATCTTTTGCTGTATTTAGTTTATTTTGGCATCCGGATGATGATTCTAGCATGAAATTGCTTGGGCACCTGTTAATTTTTAAGATTTTGACACATTCAGCTCAAATGTACAATCATGCGCTAAAAACGCATTTAAAGCAATAAAAAGGTGATTATGGCTGTCAAACCTAAACCAAACGTTGTGCACTCAAATCTTTTGCTGTATTTAGTTTATTTTGTCATCCGGATGATGATTCTAGCATGAAATTGCTTGGGCACCTGTTAATTTTTAAGATTATGACACATTCAGCTCAAATGTACAATCATGCGCTAAAAACGCATTTAAAGCAATAAAAAGGTGATTATGGCTGTCAAACCTAAACCAAACGTTGTGCACTCAAATCTTTTGCTGTATTTAGTTTATTTTGGCATCCGGATGATGATTCTAGCATGAAATTGCTTGGGCACCTGTTAATTTTTAAGATTTTGACACATTCAGCTCAAATGTACACAATTGCTGATTATGGCTGTCAAATCTAAACCAAACGTTGTGCACTCAAATCTTTTGCTGTATTTAGTTTATTTTGGCATCCGGATGATGATTCTAGCATGAAATTGCTTGGGCACCTGTTAATTTTTAAGATTTTGACACATTCAGCTCAAATGTACACAATTGCTGATTATGGCTGTCAAATCTAAACCAAACGTTGTGCACTCAAATCTTTTGCTGTATTTAGTTTATTTTGGCATCCGGATGATGATTCTAGCATGAAATTGCTTGGGCACCTGTTAATTTTTAAGATTTTGACACATTCAGCTCAAATGTACACAATTGCTGATTATGGCTGTCAAATCTAAACCAAACGTTGTGCACTCAAATCTTTTGCTGTATTTAGTTTATTTTGGCATCCGGATGATGATTCTAGCATGAAATTGCTTGGGCACCTGTTAATTTTTAAGATTTTGACACATTAGGCTCAAATGTACAATCATGCGCTAAAAACGCATTTAAAGCAATAAAAAGGTGATTATGGCTGTCAAACCTAAACCAAACGTTGTGCACTCAAATCTTTTGCTGTATTTAGTTTATTTTGGCATCCGGATGATGATTCTAGCATGAAATTGCTTGGGCACCTGTTAATTTTTAAGATTTTGACACATTCAGCTCAAATGTACACAATTGCTGATTATGGCTGTCAAATCTAAACCAAACGTTGTGCACTCAAATCTTTTGCTGTATTTAGTTTATTTTGGCATCCGGATGATGATTCTAGCATGAATTTGCTTGGGCACCTGTTAATTTTTAAGATTTTGACACATTCAGCTCAAATGTACACAATTGCTGATTATGGCTGTCAAATCTAAACCAAACGTTGTGCACTCAAATCTTTTGCTGTATTTAGTTTATTTTGGCATCCGGATGATGATTCTAGCATGAAATTGCTTGGGCACCTGTTAATTTTTAAGATTTTGACACATTCAGCTCAAATGTACAATCATGCGCTAAAAACGCATTTAAAGCAATAAAAAGGTGATTATGGCTGTCAAACCTAAACCAAACGTTGTGCACTCAAATCTTTTGCTGTATTTAGTTTATTTTGGCATCCGGATGATGATTCTAGCATGAAATTGCTTGGGCACCTGTTAATTTTTAAGATTTTGACACATTCAGCTCAAATGTACACAATTGCTGATTATGGCTGTCAAATCTAAACCAAACGTTGTGCACTCAAATCTTTTGCTGTATTTAGTTTATTTTGGCATCCGGATGATGATTCTAGCATGAAATTGCTTGGGCACCTGTTAATTTTTAAGATTTTGACACATTCAGCTCAAATGTACACAATTGCTGATTATGGCTGTCAAATCTAAACCAAACGTTGTGCACTCAAATCTTTTGCTGTATTTAGTTTATTTTGGCATCCGGATGATGATTCTAGCATGAAATTGCTTGGGCACCTGTTAATTTTTAAGATTTTGACACATTCAGCTCAAATGTACACAATTGCTGATTATGGCTGTCAAATCTAAACCAAACGTTGTGCACTCAAATCTTTTGCTGTATTTAGTTTATTTTGGCATCCGGATGATGATTCTAGCATGAAATTGCTTGGGCACCTGTTAATTTTTAAGATTTTGACACATTAGGCTCAAATGTACAATCATGCGCTAAAAACGCATTTAAAGCAATAAAAAGGTGATTATGGCTGTCAAACCTAAACCAAACGTTGTGCACTCAAATCATTTGCTGTATTTAGTTTATTTTTGGCATCCGGATGATGATTCTAGCATGAAATTGCTTGGGCACCTGTTAATTTTTAAGATTTTGACACATTCAGCTCAAATGTACACAATTGCTGATTATGGCTGTCAAATCTAAACCAAACGTTGTGCACTCAAATCTTTTGCTGTATTTAGTTTATTTTGGCATCCGGATGATGATTCTAGCATGAAATTGCTTGGGCACCTGTTAATTTTTAAGATTTTGACACATTCAGCTCAAATGTACACAATTGCTGATTATGGCTGTCAAATCTAAACCAAACGTTGTGCACTCAAATCTTTTGCTGTATTTAGTTTATTTTGGCATCCGGATGATGATTCTAGCATGAAATTGCTTTGGGCACCTGTTAATTTTTAAGATTTTGACACATTAGGCTCAAATGTACAATCATGCGCTAAAAACGCATTTAAAGCAATAAAAAGGTGATTATGGCTGTCAAACCTAAACCAAACGTTGTGCACTCAAATCTTTTGCTGTATTTAGTTTATTTTGGCATCCGGATGATGATTCTAGCATGAAATTGCTTGGGCACCTGTTAATTTTTAAGATTTTGACACATTCAGCTCAAATGTACACAATTGCTGATTATGGCTGTCAAATCTAAACCAAACGTTGTGCACTCAAATCTTTTGCTGTATTTAGTTTATTTTGGCATCCGGATGATGATTCTAGCATGAAATTGCTTGGGCACCTGTTAATTTTTAAGATTTTGACACATTCAGCTCAAATGTACACAATTGCTGATTATGGCTGTCAAATCTAAACCAAACGTTGTGCACTCAAATCTTTTGCTGTATTTAGTTTATTTTGGCATCCGGATGATGATTCTAGCATGAAATTGCTTGGGCACCTGTTAATTTTTAAGATTTTGACACATTAGGCTCAAATGTACAATCATGCGCTAAAAACGCATTTAAAGCAATAAAAAGGTGATTATGGCTGTCAAACCTAAACCAAACGTTGTGCACTCAAATCTTTTGCTGTATTTAGTTTATTTTGGCATCCGGATGATGATTCTAGCATGAAATTGCTTGGGCACCTGTTAATTTTTAAGATTTTGACACATTCAGCTCAAATGTACACAATTGCTGATTATGGCTGTCAAATCTAAACCAAACGTTGTGCACTCAAATCTTTTGCTGTATTTAGTTTATTTTGGCATCCGGATGATGATTCTAGCATGAAATTGCTTTGGGCACCTGTTAATTTTTAAGATTTTGACACATTAGGCTCAAATGTACAATCATGCGCTAAAAACGCATTTAAAGCAATAAAAAGGTGATTATGGCTGTCAAACCTAAACCAAACGTTGTGCACTCAAATCTTTTGCTGTATTTAGTTTATTTTGGCATCCGGATGATGATTCTAGCATGAAATTGCTTGGGCACCTGTTAATTTTTAAGATTTTGACACATTCAGCTCAAATGTACACAATTGCTGATTATGGCTGTCAAATCTAAACCAAACGTTGTGCACTCAAATCTTTTGCTGTATTTAGTTTATTTTGGCATCCGGATGATGATTCTAGCATGAATTTGCTTGGGCACCTGTTAATTTTTAAGATTTTGACACATTCAGCTCAAATGTACACAATTGCTGATTATGGCTGTCAAATCTAAACCAAACGTTGTGCACTCAAATCTTTTGCTGTATTTAGTTTATTTTGGCATCCGGATGATGATTCTAGCATGAAATTGCTTGGGCATGTCACGCCGCCACCAGAGTGGCGGTTCATGCTTTTGTTTTCAAAGTCAGGTTCCCGTTTTATTTTGAAAGTATTAACTCTCCTCTCACCCCAGGTCACTTACCCTTCCTGCAGCTCACTGATTACCGGTCCACGCCCATGATCACCACCACCTGTTCCCAATCAACCCGGACATAAAAGCCACCTGCATTCTCCCCTCCGTTGCCGAAGTGTCACATCTCAGTGCATGGAAGCGTCCTCACAGCCCTTGTTCCACAGTCCTCGTTCGATGTCTAGCCTTGCTTTGTCTTGCGCCCTTAGTTTGCCCCTTGTTTTCCTCCCTAGCGGAGCGCCTTTAGTTGTCCCTGTTTTTGAGTGCCCTTGTTTTATCTCCAGTTTGGAGCTTTTTCTGTTCTGCCTTTTTTCCCTCCTTGAGAGGTGTTTTTTGTTCAATTGGATTAAAGTTGCAGCCTTGTTGGCCAACTTACACTCTGCGTCTGAGTCCTACCTTCTCGCTTCGTGTCAGTACACTTCGGCCAGCATGGACCCAGCGGAGAAGTTGGAGGCTGCACTTCGACGACAGGCCGTCCGCCTGTCGCAGACGGAGGAGGTCCAGCAGGCGATGGCCACCCGCATGGGAGAGCTCGTTGGACAGGTGCAGGAGCTAATGAGCCACCTGCGACCCTCCACGCCGGCCATCACGAATCCAGAGACAGCAGAACCACCGATCCCGACTCCAGCCTTGACCGGGGCTGGTTTGAGACTGGCTTCCCCGGAGCGATACTCGGGAGACCAGGGACAATGTCAGGCATTCCTAACCGAATGCGACTTACATTTTGAACTTTCGCCACAGGCTTTCCCCACTGACCGTTCCCGTGTGGCCTTCATGATTTCACATCTGACCGGAAGAGCCAGAGACTGGGCCACCACGGAATGGGCAAGGCACTCCCCGACTTGCTCAACCGCAGCCGGGTTTAGCAGGGCACTTCGTCTCGTGTTCGATCCAACTAACATGGATCGGGAAAAGACTCGAGAACTTAGTAACCTCAGACAGGGCAGAGAATCGGTGAATGACTACGCAATCCGATTCCGATCTCTAGCGGCCAGGAGTGGCTGGAATGACACAGCTCTTTTTGACCACTTTTTAAAGGGGCTTTCCACAACTATGCAAGAGCTCCTATTGCCCGTAGACTTGCCTGGCGATCTGGACTCATTGATCTCATTGGCCATTCGCACCGATCATCGACGGCGAGATCTTTTGCAGACCAGCAGACATCAACGAGGACACGGTTCCGGATTCTTCCGGCATCAGGAAGCAAGAGGCCCTCCGCGAGGTGTCCTTCCCCAGTCACCCACCGCGGGAAGGCCCAGCGAGAGTGACGAGGAGCCGATGCAGCTGGACCGCGCCCGATTGTCTCACCACGAACGCCAGCGACGTCGTCAAGAGGGGCGATGCTACTACTGTGGAGAACAAGGCCATCTGGTGGTAGCTTGTCCCACCAAGAGAGGCTCTCCGGTGAGTACCGCGACTCACCAGCAAGGAAAAAACCGAAAACTCACGCAAGTCACGATTTCCTGCAATACCACTCCCACAGACCTACTAGCTCTCATTGACTCTGGAGCGGACGAGAGCCTCATGGATTGGGGGCTGGTGAAGAAATTGCAGGCCGGCACGGAACCACTTACTACCCACATGAGGGCCAGGGCGCTCAATGGCAAAGATCTATTCCTCATCACGCACGTCACAGAACCACTCGAGATCCACATTGGGCAGCACAGAGAACTCCTTCGCTTCCATGTCTTCCGGTCCCCATCACACACACTGGTCCTGGGTCATCCCTGGTTGCAGTTGCACAACCCCCGCATCGACTGGCGATCGGGGCGAGTCCTGGACTGGGGAGATGATTGTGACCACCATGGGGTGGAGCGGCCAGCGGCAGAGACACCTCCCGCTGCCATCCGACAGGTGTCTCTCGAGAATGACCAGGATTACCCGGACCTGAACACCGTTCCCTCCTGCTATCATCCGCTCAGGGAGGTGTTCAGCAAGACCAAGGCCATGTCACTTCCCCCACATCGATCCTATGACTGTGCGATCGAGTTGATTCCTGGATCTACCATCCCCAAGGGGAGATTGTACTCGGTGTCGGGTCCCGAACGCAAGGCCCTAAACGAGTACATAGACACTTCCTTGAAAGCAGGACTTATCCGGCCATCGTCATCGCCAGCTGGAGCCGGATTTTTCTTTGTGGGCAAGAAGGATGGCTCATTACGCCCTTGCATTGACTACAGTCCTCTGAATGAAATCACAGTCAAGAATCGTTATCCCCTGCCTTTGATGTCTTCAGTATTCGACCAGCTCCAGCAAGCCAAGATATTCACCAAACTGGATCTCCGCAACGCTTATCACCTTGTCCGTATTCGTGCAGGGGATGAGTGGAAGACTGGCTTCAATACTCCCCGAGGCCACTACGAATACTTAGTAATGCCTTTTGGACTCACTAATGCACCAGCGGTTTTCCAGGCCATGATTAATGATGTACTCAAGGACTTCCTCGACCAGTTCGTGTATGTGTATCTGGACGACATATTGATCTACTCACCGGATTTGAAAACCCACCAGCACCATGTCACCCAGGTCCTGAAACGCTTGCTAGAAAACAAGCTCTTTGTAAAGGCTGAAAAGAGCCTTTTTCATGCGGACACCGTCTCGTTTCTGGGATTCATCGTATCTCCGGGCAGAGTCGAGATGGAGCTGGAGAAGGTCAGCGCGGTCCGGGACTGGCCCACACCGGAATCCAGAAAAAAGGTGCAACAATTCCTAGGCTTCGCCAACTTTTACCGTCGCTTCATCCGCAACTTCAGCTCCATCGCTGCTCCACTCCATGCCTTGACCTCGCCACAGCAACGCTTCACCTGGACCCCGGAAGCCAACACTGCCTTCAAGGAACTCAAGAAAAGATTCACAGAGGCCCCGATACTCAGAGTTCCTGATCCTACCCGCCAGTTCGTGGTCGAGGTGGATGCCTCCAATCTGGGTATCGGGGCCGTCCTATCCCAAAGGAGCCAGGAAGATGGGAAGGTGCACCCCTGTGCATTTTTGTCCAGAAAGCTCTCCAAGGCTGAGCGCAATTACAGCGTGGGAGACCGAGAATTGCTGGCTGTCAAGGTCGCCTTGGAAGAATGGAGGCACTGGCTGGAGGGCGCGGAACACCCCTTCATCATCTGGACAGACCACCGCAACCTGGAATACCTACGTCATGCCAAAAGACTGAACCCACGACAGGCCAGATGGTCATTGTTTTTTAACAGGTTTTCGTTTTCTCTAACTTACAGACCCGGAAGCAAGAACGTCAAAGCAGATGCTCTGTCCCGAATCCATGACCCGGAAACCACAACAGCCGAACCTGAACCCATCCTGCCTAGGGATTGCATTGTCGGAACCATGTCCTGGCAGGTTGAAGAGGATGTCAAGGAGGCTCTCCAAGACACGATCGCTCCAAAGGAGTGTCCACCACGACGGCTCTACGTCCCGGAGGGTCTACGAGCGCAGGTGATCAATTGGGCACACACCTCTCGTCTTTCTTGCCACCCAGGTACTCGCAGGACCCTATACGTCGTCGCCCGGAGATTTTGGTGGCCTTCAATGGAGACCTCGGTACGTGATTATGTCAAGGCCTGCCCAGTCTGCGCCCGGAATAAATCATCAAATCAACCCCGGATGGGTCTCCTCCAACCACTGCCGATCCCCTCAAGGCCCTGGGCGGAGATTTCTATGGACTTTGTGACTGGACTTCCCACTTCGCATGGTAAAACCACAATACTCACTGTCGTCGACCGCTTTTCTAAGATGGCCCGCTTTATCCCATTACCTAAGCTTCCCTCAGCCAAAAGAACCGCCGAAGTCATGATCGACCAGGTGTTCAGGGTCCATGGATTCCCGCGGCACATAGTGTCGGACCGCGGTCCCCAGTTTGTTTCTCGTTTTTGGAGGGAGTTCTGCAGAGCCATAGGGGCTAAGGCGAACTTGACCTCAGGCTACCACCCAGAGGCCAATGGACAGGCCGAGAGGCTCAACCAACAGCTGGAGACCGGACTACGATGCTTGGTCTCCCAAAATCCGTCCTCCTGGAGCAAGAACTTGGTCTGGGTTGAACTGGCGCATAACTCCTTACCCACCTCTGCCACAGGAATCACGCCGTTCAAATGTGTTCACGGATACGATCCACAGTACTTCGCGGACCTGGAGGAGGAAGCCTCAGTCCCCTCGGTCCTCGCCATGATCCGCCGATGTCGCCGAATCTGGTCAGCAGCTCGACTGGCACTTCAACGTCAAGGCGACAGGGTGAAAAGAGCTGCTGACCGGAGGAGGAGGGTCGCGCCACAGTACCAGCCAGGGCAGAAGGTATGGCTTTCAACAAAAAATCTTCATCTCAAAGTTCCCTGTCCAAAGTTGGCCCCGAGATTCGTGGGGCCATTCCCAGTTGCAAAGACTATAGGCCCTGCCGCCGTGCGCCTTCGCCTGCCTCGTTCCCTCCGCACCCACCCTACCTTCCACGTGAGCCAGGTCAAGCCAGTCCAGGACAGTTCCCTGGTCCCGCCCGAGCCCGCGCCGCCCCCTCCGGAGATGGTGGAGGGGGGCCCGGTCTATAAAGTGAGAAAGTTGTTGGACGTCAGAAAGCGGGGCCGGGGACACCAATACCTGGTGGATTGGGAGGGTTACGGGCCAGAAGAGAGGCAGTGGGTGCCCGCCCGGTTCATCGTGGACCCCTCCCTCATCGACGATTTCTATGAAGAGCACCCTGACATTCCTGGGCCGTCGAGAGCCGGCCGTTGAGGGGGGGGTACTGTCACGCCGCCACCAGAGTGGCGGTTCATGCTTTTGTTTTCAAAGTCAGGTTCCCGTTTTATTTTGAAAGTATTAACTCTCCTCTCACCCCAGGTCACTTACCCTTCCTGCAGCTCACTGATTACCGGTCCACGCCCATGATCACCACCACCTGTTCCCAATCAACCCGGACATAAAAGCCACCTGCATTCTCCCCTCCGTTGCCGAAGTGTCACATCTCAGTGCATGGAAGCGTCCTCACAGCCCTTGTTCCACAGTCCTCGTTCGATGTCTAGCCTTGCTTTGTCTTGCGCCCTTAGTTTGCCCCTTGTTTTCCTCCCTAGCGGAGCGCCTTTAGTTGTCCCTGTTTTTGAGTGCCCTTGTTTTATCTCCAGTTTGGAGCTTTTTCTGTTCTGCCTTTTTTCCCTCCTTGAGAGGTGTTTTTTGTTCAATTGGATTAAAGTTGCAGCCTTGTTGGCCAACTTACACTCTGCGTCTGAGTCCTACCTTCTCGCTTCGTGTCAGGGCACCTGTTAATTTTTAAGATTTTGACACATTAGGCTCAAATGTACAATCATGCGCTAAAAACGCATTTAAAGCAATAAAAAGGTGATTATGGCTGTCAAACCTAAACCAAACGTTGTGCACTCAAATCTTTTGCTGTATTTAGTTTATTTTGGCATCCGGATGATGATTCTAGCATGAAATTGCTTGGGCACCTGTTAATTTTTAAGATTTTGACACATTCAGCTCAAATGTACACAATTGCTGATTATGGCTGTCAAATCTAAACCAAACGTTGTGCACTCAAATCTTTTGCTGTATTTAGTTTATTTTGGCATCCGGATGATGATTCTAGCATGAAATTGCTTGGGCACCTGTTAATTTTTAAGATTTTGACACATTCAGCTCAAATGTACAATCATGCGCTAAAAACGCATTTAAAGCAATAAAAAGGTGATTATGGCTGTCAAACCTAAACCAAACGTTGTGCACTCAAATCTTTTGCTGTATTTAGTTTATTTTGGCATCCGGATGATGATTCTAGCATGAAATTGCTTGGGCACCTGTTAATTTTTAAGATTTTGACACATTCAGCTCAAATGTACACAATTGCTGATTATGGCTGTCAAATCTAAACCAAACGTTGTGCACTCAAATCTTTTGCTGTATTTAGTTTATTTTGGCATCCGGATGATGATTCTAGCATGAAATTGCTTGGGCACCTGTTAATTTTTAAGATTTTGACACATTCAGCTCAAATGTACACAATTGCTGATTATGGCTGTCAAATCTAAACCAAACGTTGTGCACTCAAATCTTTTGCTGTATTTAGTTTATTTTGGCCTCCGGATGATGATTCTAGCATGAAATTGCTTGGGCACCTGTTAATTTTTAAGATTTTGACACATTCAGCTCAAATGTACAATCATGCGCTAAAAACGCATTTAAAGCAATAAAAAGGTGATTATGGCTGTCAAATCTAAACCAAACGTTGTGCACTCAAATCTTTTGCTGTATTTAGTTTATTTTGGCATCCGGATGATGATTCTAGCATGAAATTGCTTGGGCACCTGTTAATTTTTAAGATTATGACACATTCAGCTCAAATGTACAATCATGCGCTAAAAACGCATTTAAAGCAATAAAAAGGTGATTATGGCTGTCAAACCTAAACCAAACGTTGTGCACTCAAATCTTTTGCTGTATTTAGTTTATTTTGGCATCCGGATGATGATTCTAGCATGAAATTGCTTGGGCACCTGTTAATTTTTAAGATTTTGACACATTCAGCTCAAATGTACACAATTGCTGATTATGGCTGTCAAATCTAAACCAAACGTTGTGCACTCAAATCTTTTGCTGTATTTAGTTTATTTTGGCATCCGGATGATGATTCTAGCATGAAATTGCTTGGGCACCTGTTAATTTTTAAGATTTTGACACATTCAGCTCAAATGTACAATCATGCGCTAAAAACGCATTTAAAGCAATAAAAAGGTGATTATGGCTGTCAAACCTAAACCAAACGTTGTGCACTCAAATCTTTTGCTGTATTTAGTTTATTTTGGCATCCGGATGATGATTCTAGCATGAAATTGCTTGGGCACCTGTTAATTTTTAAGATTTTGACACATTCAGCTCAAATGTACACAATTGCTGATTATGGCTGTCAAATCTAAACCAAACGTTGTGCACTCAAATCTTTTGCTGTATTTAGTTTATTTTGGCATCCGGATGATGATTCTAGCATGAAATTGCTTGGGCACCTGTTAATTTTTAAGATTTTGACACATTCAGCTCAAATGTACACAATTGCTGATTATGGCTGTCAAATCTAAACCAAACGTTGTGCACTCAAATCTTTTGCTGTATTTAGTTTATTTTGGCATCCGGATGATGATTCTAGCATGAAATTGCTTGGGCACCTGTTAATTTTTAAGATTTTGACACATTAGGCTCAAATGTACAATCATGCGCTAAAAACGCATTTAAAGCAATAAAAAGGTGATTATGGCTGTCAAACCTAAACCAAACGTTGTGCACTCAAATCTTTTGCTGTATTTAGTTTATTTTGGCATCCGGATGATGATTCTAGCATGAAATTGCTTGGGCACCTGTTAATTTTTAAGATTTTGACACATTCAGCTCAAATGTACACAATTGCTGATTATGGCTGTCAAATCTAAACCAAACGTTGTGCACTCAAATCTTTTGCTGTATTTAGTTTATTTTGGCATCCGGATGATGATTCTAGCATGAAATTGCTTTGGGCACCTGTTAATTTTTAAGATTTTGACACATTAGGCTCAAATGTACAATCATGCGCTAAAAACGCATTTAAAGCAATAAAAAGGTGATTATGGCTGTCAAACCTAAACCAAACGTTGTGCACTCAAATCTTTTGCTGTATTTAGTTTATTTTGGCATCCGGATGATGATTCTAGCATGAAATTGCTTGGGCACCTGTTAATTTTTAAGATTTTGACACATTCAGCTCAAATGTACACAATTGCTGATTATGGCTGTCAAATCTAAACCAAACGTTGTGCACTCAAATCTTTTGCTGTATTTAGTTTATTTTGGCATCCGGATGATGATTCTAGCATGAATTTGCTTGGGCACCTGTTAATTTTTAAGATTTTGACACATTCAGCTCAAATGTACACAATTGCTGATTATGGCTGTCAAATCTAAACCAAACGTTGTGCACTCAAATCTTTTGCTGTATTTAGTTTATTTTGGCATCCGGATGATGATTCTAGCATGAAATTGCTTGGGCACCTGTTAATTTTTAAGATTTTGACACATTAGGCTCAAATGTACAATCATGCGCTAAAAACGCATTTAAAGCAATAAAAAGGTGATTATGGCTGTCAAACCTAAACCAAACGTTGTGCACTCAAATCTTTTGCTGTATTTAGTTTATTTTGGCATCCGGATGATGATTCTAGCATGAAATTGCTTGGGCACCTGTTAATTTTTAAGATTTTGACACATTCAGCTCAAATGTACACAATTGCTGATTATGGCTGTCAAATCTAAACCAAACGTTGTGCACTCAAATCTTTTGCTGTATTTAGTTTATTTTGGCATCCGGATGATGATTCTAGCATGAAATTGCTTGGGCACCTGTTAATTTTTAAGATTTTGACACATTCAGCTCAAATGTACAATCATGCGCTAAAAACGCATTTAAAGCAATAAAAAGGTGATTATGGCTGTCAAACCTAAACCAAACGTTGTGCACTCAAATCTTTTGCTGTATTTAGTTTATTTTGGCATCCGGATGATGATTCTAGCATGAAATTGCTTGGGCACCTGTTAATTTTTAAGATTTTGACACATTCAGCTCAAATGTACACAATTGCTGATTATGGCTGTCAAATCTAAACCAAACGTTGTGCACTCAAATCTTTTGCTGTATTTAGTTTATTTTGGCATCCGGATGATGATTCTAGCATGAAATTGCTTGGGCACCTGTTAATTTTTAAGATTTTGACACATTCAGCTCAAATGTACACAATTGCTGATTATGGCTGTCAAATCTAAACCAAACGTTGTGCACTCAAATCTTTTGCTGTATTTAGTTTATTTTGGCCTCCGGATGATGATTCTAGCATGAAATTGCTTGGGCACCTGTTAATTTTTAAGATTTTGACACATTCAGCTCAAATGTACAATCATGCGCTAAAAACGCATTTAAAGCAATAAAAAGGTGATTATGGCTGTCAAATCTAAACCAAACGTTGTGCACTCAAATCTTTTGCTGTATTTAGTTTATTTTGGCATCCGGATGATGATTCTAGCATGAAATTGCTTGGGCACCTGTTAATTTTTAAGATTATGACACATTCAGCTCAAATGTACAATCATGCGCTAAAAACGCATTTAAAGCAATAAAAAGGTGATTATGGCTGTCAAACCTAAACCAAACGTTGTGCACTCAAATCTTTTGCTGTATTTAGTTTATTTTGGCATCCGGATGATGATTCTAGCATGAAATTGCTTGGGCACCTGTTAATTTTTAAGATTTTGACACATTCAGCTCAAATGTACACAATTGCTGATTATGGCTGTCAAATCTAAACCAAACGTTGTGCACTCAAATCTTTTGCTGTATTTAGTTTATTTTGGCATCCGGATGATGATTCTAGCATGAAATTGCTTGGGCACCTGTTAATTTTTAAGATTTTGACACATTCAGCTCAAATGTACAATCATGCGCTAAAAACGCATTTAAAGCAATAAAAAGGTGATTATGGCTGTCAAACCTAAACCAAACGTTGTGCACTCAAATCTTTTGCTGTATTTAGTTTATTTTGGCATCCGGATGATGATTCTAGCATGAAATTGCTTGGGCACCTGTTAATTTTTAAGATTTTGACACATTCAGCTCAAATGTACACAATTGCTGATTATGGCTGTCAAATCTAAACCAAACGTTGTGCACTCAAATCTTTTGCTGTATTTAGTTTATTTTGGCATCCGGATGATGATTCTAGCATGAAATTGCTTGGGCACCTGTTAATTTTTAAGATTTTGACACATTCAGCTCAAATGTACACAATTGCTGATTATGGCTGTCAAATCTAAACCAAACGTTGTGCACTCAAATCTTTTGCTGTATTTAGTTTATTTTGGCATCCGGATGATGATTCTAGCATGAAATTGCTTGGGCACCTGTTAATTTTTAAGATTTTGACACATTCAGCTCAAATGTACACAATTGCTGATTATGGCTGTCAAATCTAAACCAAACGTTGTGCACTCAAATCTTTTGCTGTATTTAGTTTATTTTGGCCTCCGGATGATGATTCTAGCATGAAATTGCTTGGGCACCTGTTAATTTTTAAGATTTTGACACATTCAGCTCAAATGTACAATCATGCGCTAAAAACGCATTTAAAGCAATAAAAAGGTGATTATGGCTGTCAAATCTAAACCAAACGTTGTGCACTCAAATCTTTTGCTGTATTTAGTTTATTTTGGCATCCGGATGATGATTCTAGCATGAAATTGCTTGGGCACCTGTTAATTTTTAAGATTATGACACATTCAGCTCAAATGTACAATCATGCGCTAAAAACGCATTTAAAGCAATAAAAAGGTGATTATGGCTGTCAAACCTAAACCAAACGTTGTGCACTCAAATCTTTTGCTGTATTTAGTTTATTTTGGCATCCGGATGATGATTCTAGCATGAAATTGCTTGGGCACCTGTTAATTTTTAAGATTTTGACACATTCAGCTCAAATGTACACAATTGCTGATTATGGCTGTCAAATCTAAACCAAACGTTGTGCACTCAAATCTTTTGCTGTATTTAGTTTATTTTGGCATCCGGATGATGATTCTAGCATGAAATTGCTTGGGCACCTGTTAATTTTTAAGATTTTGACACATTCAGCTCAAATGTACAATCATGCGCTAAAAACGCATTTAAAGCAATAAAAAGGTGATTATGGCTGTCAAACCTAAACCAAACGTTGTGCACTCAAATCTTTTGCTGTATTTAGTTTATTTTGGCATCCGGATGATGATTCTAGCATGAAATTGCTTGGGCACCTGTTAATTTTTAAGATTTTGACACATTCAGCTCAAATGTACACAATTGCTGATTATGGCTGTCAAATCTAAACCAAACGTTGTGCACTCAAATCTTTTGCTGTATTTAGTTTATTTTGGCATCCGGATGATGATTCTAGCATGAAATTGCTTGGGCACCTGTTAATTTTTAAGATTTTGACACATTCAGCTCAAATGTACACAATTGCTGATTATGGCTGTCAAATCTAAACCAAACGTTGTGCACTCAAATCTTTTGCTGTATTTAGTTTATTTTGGCCTCCGGATGATGATTCTAGCATGAAATTGCTTGGGCACCTGTTAATTTTTAAGATTTTGACACATTCAGCTCAAATGTACAATCATGCGCTAAAAACGCATTTAAAGCAATAAAAAGGTGATTATGGCTGTCAAATCTAAACCAAACGTTGTGCACTCAAATCTTTTGCTGTATTTAGTTTATTTTGGCATCCGGATGATGATTCTAGCATGAAATTGCTTGGGCACCTGTTAATTTTTAAGATTTTGACACATTCAGCTCAAATGTACAATCATGCGCTAAAAACGCATTTAAAGCAATAAAAAGGTGATTATGGCTGTCAAACCTAAACCAAACGTTGTGCACTCAAATCTTTTGCTGTATTTAGTTTATTTTGGCATCCGGATGATGATTCTAGCATGAAATTGCTTGGGCACCTGTTAATTTTTAAGATTATGACACATTCAGCTCAAATGTACAATCATGCGCTAAAAACGCATTTAAAGCAATAAAAAGGTGATTATGGCTGTCAAACCTAAACCAAACGTTGTGCACTCAAATCTTTTGCTGTATTTAGTTTATTTTGGCATCCGGATGATGATTCTAGCATGAAATTGCTTGGGCACCTGTTAATTTTTAAGATTTTGACACATTCAGCTCAAATGTACAATCATGCGCTAAAAACGCATTTAAAGCAATAAAAAGGTGATTATGGCTGTCAAACCTAAACCAAACGTTGTGCACTCAAATCTTTTGCTGTATTTAGTTTATTTTGGCATCCGGATGATGATTCTAGCATGAAATTGCTTGGGCACCTGTTAATTTTTAAGATTTTGACACATTCAGCTCAAATGTACACAATTGCTGATTATGGCTGTCAAATCTAAACCAAACGTTGTGCACTCAAATCTTTTGCTGTATTTAGTTTATTTTGGCATCCGGATGATGATTCTAGCATGAAATTGCTTGGGCACCTGTTAATTTTTAAGATTTTGACACATTCAGCTCAAATGTACACAATTGCTGATTATGGCTGTCAAATCTAAACCAAACGTTGTGCACTCAAATCTTTTGCTGTATTTAGTTTATTTTGGCATCCGGATGATGATTCTAGCATGAAATTGCTTGGGCACCTGTTAATTTTTAAGATTTTGACACATTCAGCTCAAATGTACACAATTGCTGATTATGGCTGTCAAATCTAAACCAAACGTTGTGCACTCAAATCTTTTGCTGTATTTAGTTTATTTTGGCATCCGGATGATGATTCTAGCATGAAATTGCTTGGGCACCTGTTAATTTTTAAGATTTTGACACATTAGGCTCAAATGTACAATCATGCGCTAAAAACGCATTTAAAGCAATAAAAAGGTGATTATGGCTGTCAAACCTAAACCAAACGTTGTGCACTCAAATCTTTTGCTGTATTTAGTTTATTTTGGCATCCGGATGATGATTCTAGCATGAAATTGCTTGGGCACCTGTTAATTTTTAAGATTTTGACACATTCAGCTCAAATGTACACAATTGCTGATTATGGCTGTCAAATCTAAACCAAACGTTGTGCACTCAAATCTTTTGCTGTATTTAGTTTATTTTGGCATCCGGATGATGATTCTAGCATGAAATTGCTTGGGCACCTGTTAATTTTTAAGATTTTGACACATTCAGCTCAAATGTACACAATTGCTGATTATGGCTGTCAAATCTAAACCAAACGTTGTGCACTCAAATCTTTTGCTGTATTTAGTTTATTTTGGCATCCGGATGATGATTCTAGCATGAAATTGCTTTGGGCACCTGTTAATTTTTAAGATTTTGACACATTAGGCTCAAATGTACAATCATGCGCTAAAAACGCATTTAAAGCAATAAAAAGGTGATTATGGCTGTCAAACCTAAACCAAACGTTGTGCACTCAAATCTTTTGCTGTATTTAGTTTATTTTGGCATCCGGATGATGATTCTAGCATGAAATTGCTTGGGCACCTGTTAATTTTTAAGATTTTGACACATTCAGCTCAAATGTACACAATTGCTGATTATGGCTGTCAAATCTAAACCAAACGTTGTGCACTCAAATCTTTTGCTGTATTTAGTTTATTTTGGCATCCGGATGATGATTCTAGCATGAATTTGCTTGGGCACCTGTTAATTTTTAAGATTTTGACACATTCAGCTCAAATGTACACAATTGCTGATTATGGCTGTCAAATCTAAACCAAACGTTGTGCACTCAAATCTTTTGCTGTATTTAGTTTATTTTGGCATCCGGATGATGATTCTAGCATGAAATTGCTTGGGCACCTGTTAATTTTTAAGATTTTGACACATTAGGCTCAAATGTACAATCATGCGCTAAAAACGCATTTAAAGCAATAAAAAGGTGATTATGGCTGTCAAACCTAAACCAAACGTTGTGCACTCAAATCTTTTGCTGTATTTAGTTTATTTTGGCATCCGGATGATGATTCTAGCATGAAATTGCTTGGGCACCTGTTAATTTTTAAGATTTTGACACATTCAGCTCAAATGTACACAATTGCTGATTATGGCTGTCAAATCTAAACCAAACGTTGTGCACTCAAATCTTTTGCTGTATTTAGTTTATTTTGGCATCCGGATGATGATTCTAGCATGAAATTGCTTGGGCACCTGTTAATTTTTAAGATTTTGACACATTCAGCTCAAATGTACACAATTGCTGATTATGGCTGTCAAATCTAAACCAAACGTTGTGCACTCAAATCTTTTGCTGTATTTAGTTTATTTTGGCATCCGGATGATGATTCTAGCATGAAATTGCTTTGGGCACCTGTTAATTTTTAAGATTTTGACACATTAGGCTCAAATGTACAATCATGCGCTAAAAACGCATTTAAAGCAATAAAAAGGTGATTATGGCTGTCAAACCTAAACCAAACGTTGTGCACTCAAATCTTTTGCTGTATTTAGTTTATTTTGGCATCCGGATGATGATTCTAGCATGAAATTGCTTGGGCACCTGTTAATTTTTAAGATTTTGACACATTCAGCTCAAATGTACACAATTGCTGATTATGGCTGTCAAATCTAAACCAAACGTTGTGCACTCAAATCTTTTGCTGTATTTAGTTTATTTTGGCATCCGGATGATGATTCTAGCATGAATTTGCTTGGGCACCTGTTAATTTTTAAGATTTTGACACATTCAGCTCAAATGTACACAATTGCTGATTATGGCTGTCAAATCTAAACCAAACGTTGTGCACTCAAATCTTTTGCTGTATTTAGTTTATTTTGGCATCCGGATGATGATTCTAGCATGAAATTGCTTGGGCACCTGTTAATTTTTAAGATTTTGACACATTAGGCTCAAATGTACAATCATGCGCTAAAAACGCATTTAAAGCAATAAAAAGGTGATTATGGCTGTCAAACCTAAACCAAACGTTGTGCACTCAAATCTTTTGCTGTATTTAGTTTATTTTGGCATCCGGATGATGATTCTAGCATGAAATTGCTTGGGCACCTGTTAATTTTTAAGATTTTGACACATTCAGCTCAAATGTACACAATTGCTGATTATGGCTGTCAAATCTAAACCAAACGTTGTGCACTCAAATCTTTTGCTGTATTTAGTTTATTTTGGCATCCGGATGATGATTCTAGCATGAAATTGCTTGGGCACCTGTTAATTTTTAAGATTTTGACACATTCAGCTCAAATGTACAATCATGCGCTAAAAACGCATTTAAAGCAATAAAAAGGTGATTATGGCTGTCAAACCTAAACCAAACGTTGTGCACTCAAATCTTTTGCTGTATTTAGTTTATTTTGGCATCCGGATGATGATTCTAGCATGAAATTGCTTGGGCACCTGTTAATTTTTAAGATTTTGACACATTCAGCTCAAATGTACACAATTGCTGATTATGGCTGTCAAATCTAAACCAAACGTTGTGCACTCAAATCTTTTGCTGTATTTAGTTTATTTTGGCCTCCGGATGATGATTCTAGCATGAAATTGCTTGGGCACCTGTTAATTTTTAAGATTTTGACACATTCAGCTCAAATGTACAATCATGCGCTAAAAACGCATTTAAAGCAATAAAAAGGTGATTATGGCTGTCAAATCTAAACCAAACGTTGTGCACTCAAATCTTTTGCTGTATTTAGTTTATTTTGGCATCCGGATGATGATTCTAGCATGAAATTGCTTGGGCACCTGTTAATTTTTAAGATTTTGACACATTCAGCTCAAATGTACAATCATGCGCTAAAAACGCATTTAAAGCAATAAAAAGGTGATTATGGCTGTCAAACCTAAACCAAACGTTGTGCACTCAAATCTTTTGCTGTATTTAGTTTATTTTGGCATCCGGATGATGATTCTAGCATGAAATTGCTTGGGCACCTGTTAATTTTTAAGATTATGACACATTCAGCTCAAATGTACAATCATGCGCTAAAAACGCATTTAAAGCAATAAAAAGGTGATTATGGCTGTCAAACCTAAACCAAACGTTGTGCACTCAAATCTTTTGCTGTATTTAGTTTATTTTGGCATCCGGATGATGATTCTAGCATGAAATTGCTTGGGCACCTGTTAATTTTTAAGATTTTGACACATTCAGCTCAAATGTACACAATTGCTGATTATGGCTGTCAAATCTAAACCAAACGTTGTGCACTCAAATCTTTTGTTGTATTTAGTTTATTTTGGCCTCCGGATGATGATTCTAGCATGAAATTGCTTGGGCACCTGTTAATTTTTAAGATTTTGACACATTCAGCTCAAATGTACAATCATGCGCTAAAAACGCATTTAAAGCAATAAAAAGGTGATTATGGCTGTCAAACCTAAACCAAACGTTGTGCACTCAAATCTTTTGCTTTATTTAGTTTATTTTGACATCCGGATGATGATTCTAGCATGAAATTGCTTGGGCACCTGTTAATTTTTAAGATTTTGACACATTCAGCTCAAATGTACACAATTGCTGATTATGGCTGTCAAATCTAAACCAAACGTTGTGCACTCAAATCTTTTGCTGTATTTAGTTTATTTTGGCATCCGGATGATGATTCTAGCATGAAATTGCTTGGGCACCTGTTAATTTTTAAGATTTTGACACATTCAGCTCAAATGTACAATCATGCGCTAAAAACGCATTTAAAGCAATAAAAAGGTGATTATGGCTGTCAAACCTAAACCAAACGTTGTGCACTCAAATCTTTTGCTGTATTTAGTTTATTTTGGCATCCGGATGATGATTCTAGCATGAAATTGCTTGGGCACCTGTTAATTTTTAAGATTATGACACATTCAGCTCAAATGTACAATCATGCGCTAAAAACGCATTTAAAGCAATAAAAAGGTGATTATGGCTGTCAAACCTAAACCAAACGTTGTGCACTCAAATCTTTTGCTGTATTTAGTTTATTTTGGCATCCGGATGATGATTCTAGCATGAAATTGCTTGGGCACCTGTTAATTTTTAAGATTTTGACACATTCAGCTCAAATGTACACAATTGCTGATTATGGCTGTCAAATCTAAACCAAACGTTGTGCACTCAAATCTTTTGCTGTATTTAGTTTATTTTGGCATCCGGATGATGATTCTAGCATGAAATTGCTTGGGCACCTGTTAATTTTTAAGATTTTGACACATTCAGCTCAAATGTACAATCATGCGCTAAAAACGCATTTAAAGCAATAAAAAGGTGATTATGGCTGTCAAACCTAAACCAAACGTTGTGCACTCAAATCTTTTGCTGTATTTAGTTTATTTTGGCATCCGGATGATGATTCTAGCATGAAATTGCTTGGGCACCTGTTAATTTTTAAGATTTTGACACATTCAGCTCAAATGTACACAATTGCTGATTATGGCTGTCAAATCTAAACCAAACGTTGTGCACTCAAATCTTTTGCTGTATTTAGTTTATTTTGGCATCCGGATGATGATTCTAGCATGAAATTGCTTGGGCACCTGTTAATTTTTAAGATTTTGACACATTCAGCTCAAATGTACACAATTGCTGATTATGGCTGTCAAATCTAAACCAAACGTTGTGCACTCAAATCTTTTGCTGTATTTAGTTTATTTTGGCCTCCGGATGATGATTCTAGCATGAAATTGCTTGGGCACCTGTTAATTTTTAAGATTTTGACACATTCAGCTCAAATGTACAATCATGCGCTAAAAACGCATTTAAAGCAATAAAAAGGTGATTATGGCTGTCAAATCTAAACCAAACGTTGTGCACTCAAATCTTTTGCTGTATTTAGTTTATTTTGGCATCCGGATGATGATTCTAGCATGAAATTGCTTGGGCACCTGTTAATTTTTAAGATTTTGACACATTCAGCTCAAATGTACAATCATGCGCTAAAAACGCATTTAAAGCAATAAAAAGGTGATTATGGCTGTCAAACCTAAACCAAACGTTGTGCACTCAAATCTTTTGCTGTATTTAGTTTATTTTGGCATCCGGATGATGATTCTAGCATGAAATTGCTTGGGCACCTGTTAATTTTTAAGATTATGACACATTCAGCTCAAATGTACAATCATGCGCTAAAAACGCATTTAAAGCAATAAAAAGGTGATTATGGCTGTCAAACCTAAACCAAACGTTGTGCACTCAAATCTTTTGCTGTATTTAGTTTATTTTGGCATCCGGATGATGATTCTAGCATGAAATTGCTTGGGCACCTGTTAATTTTTAAGATTTTGACACATTCAGCTCAAATGTACACAATTGCTGATTATGGCTGTCAAATCTAAACCAAACGTTGTGCACTCAAATCTTTTGCTGTATTTAGTTTATTTTGGCATCCGGATGATGATTCTAGCATGAAATTGCTTGGGCACCTGTTAATTTTTAAGATTTTGACACATTCAGCTCAAATGTACACAATTGCTGATTATGGCTGTCAAATCTAAACCAAACGTTGTGCACTCAAATCTTTTGCTGTATTTAGTTTATTTTGGCATCCGGATGATGATTCTAGCATGAAATTGCTTGGGCACCTGTTAATTTTTAAGATTTTGACACATTCAGCTCAAATGTACACAATTGCTGATTATGGCTGTCAAATCTAAACCAAACGTTGTGCACTCAAATCTTTTGCTGTATTTAGTTTATTTTGGCATCCGGATGATGATTCTAGCATGAAATTGCTTGGGCACCTGTTAATTTTTAAGATTTTGACACATTAGGCTCAAATGTACAATCATGCGCTAAAAACGCATTTAAAGCAATAAAAAGGTGATTATGGCTGTCAAACCTAAACCAAACGTTGTGCACTCAAATCTTTTGCTGTATTTAGTTTATTTTGGCATCCGGATGATGATTCTAGCATGAAATTGCTTGGGCACCTGTTAATTTTTAAGATTTTGACACATTCAGCTCAAATGTACACAATTGCTGATTATGGCTGTCAAATCTAAACCAAACGTTGTGCACTCAAATCTTTTGCTGTATTTAGTTTATTTTGGCATCCGGATGATGATTCTAGCATGAATTTGCTTGGGCACCTGTTAATTTTTAAGATTTTGACACATTCAGCTCAAATGTACACAATTGCTGATTATGGCTGTCAAATCTAAACCAAACGTTGTGCACTCAAATCTTTTGCTGTATTTAGTTTATTTTGGCATCCGGATGATGATTCTAGCATGAAATTGCTTGGGCACCTGTTAATTTTTAAGATTTTGACACATTCAGCTCAAATGTACAATCATGCGCTAAAAACGCATTTAAAGCAATAAAAAGGTGATTATGGCTGTCAAACCTAAACCAAACGTTGTGCACTCAAATCTTTTGCTGTATTTAGTTTATTTTGGCATCCGGATGATGATTCTAGCATGAAATTGCTTGGGCACCTGTTAATTTTTAAGATTTTGACACATTCAGCTCAAATGTACACAATTGCTGATTATGGCTGTCAAATCTAAACCAAACGTTGTGCACTCAAATCTTTTGCTGTATTTAGTTTATTTTGGCATCCGGATGATGATTCTAGCATGAAATTGCTTGGGCACCTGTTAATTTTTAAGATTTTGACACATTCAGCTCAAATGTACACAATTGCTGATTATGGCTGTCAAATCTAAACCAAACGTTGTGCACTCAAATCTTTTGCTGTATTTAGTTTATTTTGGCATCCGGATGATGATTCTAGCATGAAATTGCTTGGGCACCTGTTAATTTTTAAGATTTTGACACATTCAGCTCAAATGTACACAATTGCTGATTATGGCTGTCAAATCTAAACCAAACGTTGTGCACTCAAATCTTTTGCTGTATTTAGTTTATTTTGGCATCCGGATGATGATTCTAGCATGAAATTGCTTGGGCACCTGTTAATTTTTAAGATTTTGACACATTAGGCTCAAATGTACAATCATGCGCTAAAAACGCATTTAAAGCAATAAAAAGGTGATTATGGCTGTCAAACCTAAACCAAACGTTGTGCACTCAAATCTTTTGCTGTATTTAGTTTATTTTGGCATCCGGATGATGATTCTAGCATGAAATTGCTTGGGCACCTGTTAATTTTTAAGATTTTGACACATTCAGCTCAAATGTACACAATTGCTGATTATGGCTGTCAAATCTAAACCAAACGTTGTGCACTCAAATCTTTTGCTGTATTTAGTTTATTTTGGCATCCGGATGATGATTCTAGCATGAATTTGCTTGGGCACCTGTTAATTTTTAAGATTTTGACACATTCAGCTCAAATGTACACAATTGCTGATTATGGCTGTCAAATCTAAACCAAACGTTGTGCACTCAAATCTTTTGCTGTATTTAGTTTATTTTGGCATCCGGATGATGATTCTAGCATGAAATTGCTTGGGCACCTGTTAATTTTTAAGATTTTGACACATTAGGCTCAAATGTACAATCATGCGCTAAAAACGCATTTAAAGCAATAAAAAGGTGATTATGGCTGTCAAACCTAAACCAAACGTTGTGCACTCAAATCTTTTGCTGTATTTAGTTTATTTTGGCATCCGGATGATGATTCTAGCATGAAATTGCTTGGGCACCTGTTAATTTTTAAGATTTTGACACATTCAGCTAAAATGTACACAATTGCTGATTATGGCTGTCAAATCTAAACCAAACGTTGTGCACTCAAATCTTTTGCTGTATTTAGTTTATTTTGGCATCCGGATGATGATTCTAGCATGAAATTGCTTGGGCACCTGTTAATTTTTAAGATTTTGACACATTCAGCTCAAATGTACACAATTGCTGATTATGGCTGTCAAATCTAAACCAAACGTTGTGCACTCAAATCTTTTGCTGTATTTAGTTTATTTTGGCATCCGGATGATGATTCTAGCATGAAATTGCTTGGGCACCTGTTAATTTTTAAGATTTTGACACATTCAGCTCAAATGTACACAATTGCTGATTATGGCTGTCAAATCTAAACCAAACGTTGTGCACTCAAATCTTTTGCTGTATTTAGTTTATTTTGGCATCCGGATGATGATTCTAGCATGAAATTGCTTGGGCACCTGTTAATTTTTAAGATTTTGACACATTAGGCTCAAATGTACAATCATGCGCTAAAAACGCATTTAAAGCAATAAAAAGGTGATTATGGCTGTCAAACCTAAACCAAACGTTGTGCACTCAAATCTTTTGCTGTATTTAGTTTATTTTGGCATCCGGATGATGATTCTAGCATGAAATTGCTTGGGCACCTGTTAATTTTTAAGATTTTGACACATTCAGCTCAAATGTACACAATTGCTGATTATGGCTGTCAAATCTAAACCAAACGTTGTGCACTCAAATCTTTTGCTGTATTTAGTTTATTTTGGCATCCGGATGATGATTCTAGCATGAATTTGCTTGGGCACCTGTTAATTTTTAAGATTTTGACACATTCAGCTCAAATGTACACAATTGCTGATTATGGCTGTCAAATCTAAACCAAACGTTGTGCACTCAAATCTTTTGCTGTATTTAGTTTATTTTGGCATCCGGATGATGATTCTAGCATGAAATTGCTTGGGCACCTGTTAATTTTTAAGATTTTGACACATTAGGCTCAAATGTACAATCATGCGCTAAAAACGCATTTAAAGCAATAAAAAGGTGATTATGGCTGTCAAACCTAAACCAAACGTTGTGCACTCAAATCTTTTGCTGTATTTAGTTTATTTTGGCATCCGGATGATGATTCTAGCATGAAATTGCTTGGGCACCTGTTAATTTTTAAGATTTTGACACATTCAGCTCAAATGTACACAATTGCTGATTATGGCTGTCAAATCTAAACCAAACGTTGTGCACTCAAATCTTTTGCTGTATTTAGTTTATTTTGGCATCCGGATGATGATTCTAGCATGAAATTGCTTGGGCACCTGTTAATTTTTAAGATTTTGACACATTCAGCTCAAATGTACACAATTGCTGATTATGGCTGTCAAATCTAAACCAAACGTTGTGCACTCAAATCTTTTGCTGTATTTAGTTTATTTTGGCCTCCGGATGATGATTCTAGCATGAAATTGCTTGGGCACCTGTTAATTTTTAAGATTTTGACACATTCAGCTCAAATGTACAATCATGCGCTAAAAACGCATTTAAAGCAATAAAAAGGTGATTATGGCTGTCAAATCTAAACCAAACGTTGTGCACTCAAATCTTTTGCTGTATTTAGTTTATTTTGGCATCCGGATGATGATTCTAGCATGAAATTGCTTGGGCACCTGTTAATTTTTAAGATTTTGACACATTCAGCTCAAATGTACAATCATGCGCTAAAAACGCATTTAAAGCAATAAAAAGGTGATTATGGCTGTCAAACCTAAACCAAACGTTGTGCACTCAAATCTTTTGCTGTATTTAGTTTATTTTGGCATCCGGATGATGATTCTAGCATGAAATTGCTTGGGCACCTGTTAATTTTTAAGATTATGACACATTCAGCTCAAATGTACAATCATGCGCTAAAAACGCATTTAAAGCAATAAAAAGGTGATTATGGCTGTCAAACCTAAACCAAACGTTGTGCACTCAAATCTTTTGCTGTATTTAGTTTATTTTGGCATCCGGATGATGATTCTAGCATGAAATTGCTTGGGCACCTGTTAATTTTTAAGATTTTGACACATTCAGCTCAAATGTACACAATTGCTGATTATGGCTGTCAAATCTAAACCAAACGTTGTGCACTCAAATCTTTTGCTGTATTTAGTTTATTTTGGCATCCGGATGATGATTCTAGCATGAAATTGCTTGGGCACCTGTTAATTTTTAAGATTTTGACACATTCAGCTCAAATGTACACAATTGCTGATTATGGCTGTCAAATCTAAACCAAACGTTGTGCACTCAAATCTTTTGCTGTATTTAGTTTATTTTGGCATCCGGATGATGATTCTAGCATGAAATTGCTTGGGCACCTGTTAATTTTTAAGATTTTGACACATTCAGCTCAAATGTACACAATTGCTGATTATGGCTGTCAAATCTAAACCAAACGTTGTGCACTCAAATCTTTTGCTGTATTTAGTTTATTTTGGCATCCGGATGATGATTCTAGCATGAAATTGCTTGGGCACCTGTTAATTTTTAAGATTTTGACACATTAGGCTCAAATGTACAATCATGCGCTAAAAACGCATTTAAAGCAATAAAAAGGTGATTATGGCTGTCAAACCTAAACCAAACGTTGTGCACTCAAATCTTTTGCTGTATTTAGTTTATTTTGGCATCCGGATGATGATTCTAGCATGAAATTGCTTGGGCACCTGTTAATTTTTAAGATTTTGACACATTCAGCTCAAATGTACACAATTGCTGATTATGGCTGTCAAATCTAAACCAAACGTTGTGCACTCAAATCTTTTGCTGTATTTAGTTTATTTTGGCATCCGGATGATGATTCTAGCATGAATTTGCTTGGGCACCTGTTAATTTTTAAGATTTTGACACATTCAGCTCAAATGTACACAATTGCTGATTATGGCTGTCAAATCTAAACCAAACGTTGTGCACTCAAATCTTTTGCTGTATTTAGTTTATTTTGGCATCCGGATGATGATTCTAGCATGAAATTGCTTGGGCACCTGTTAATTTTTAAGATTTTGACACATTAGGCTCAAATGTACAATCATGCGCTAAAAACGCATTTAAAGCAATAAAAAGGTGATTATGGCTGTCAAACCTAAACCAAACGTTGTGCACTCAAATCTTTTGCTGTATTTAGTTTATTTTGGCATCCGGATGATGATTCTAGCATGAAATTGCTTGGGCACCTGTTAATTTTTAAGATTTTGACACATTCAGCTCAAATGTACACAATTGCTGATTATGGCTGTCAAATCTAAACCAAACGTTGTGCACTCAAATCTTTTGCTGTATTTAGTTTATTTTGGCATCCGGATGATGATTCTAGCATGAAATTGCTTGGGCACCTGTTAATTTTTAAGATTTTGACACATTCAGCTCAAATGTACAATCATGCGCTAAAAACGCATTTAAAGCAATAAAAAGGTGATTATGGCTGTCAAACCTAAACCAAACGTTGTGCACTCAAATCTTTTGCTGTATTTAGTTTATTTTGGCATCCGGATGATGATTCTAGCATGAAATTGCTTGGGCACCTGTTAATTTTTAAGATTTTGACACATTCAGCTCAAATGTACACAATTGCTGATTATGGCTGTCAAATCTAAACCAAACGTTGTGCACTCAAATCTTTTGCTGTATTTAGTTTATTTTGGCATCCGGATGATGATTCTAGCATGAAATTGCTTGGGCACCTGTTAATTTTTAAGATTTTGACACATTCAGCTCAAATGTACACAATTGCTGATTATGGCTGTCAAATCTAAACCAAACGTTGTGCACTCAAATCTTTTGCTGTATTTAGTTTATTTTGGCCTCCGGATGATGATTCTAGCATGAAATTGCTTGGGCACCTGTTAATTTTTAAGATTTTGACACATTCAGCTCAAATGTACAATCATGCGCTAAAAACGCATTTAAAGCAATAAAAAGGTGATTATGGCTGTCAAATCTAAACCAAACGTTGTGCACTCAAATCTTTTGCTGTATTTAGTTTATTTTGGCATCCGGATGATGATTCTAGCATGAAATTGCTTGGGCACCTGTTAATTTTTAAGATTATGACACATTCAGCTCAAATGTACAATCATGCGCTAAAAACGCATTTAAAGCAATAAAAAGGTGATTATGGCTGTCAAACCTAAACCAAACGTTGTGCACTCAAATCTTTTGCTGTATTTAGTTTATTTTGGCATCCGGATGATGATTCTAGCATGAAATTGCTTGGGCACCTGTTAATTTTTAAGATTTTGACACATTCAGCTCAAATGTACACAATTGCTGATTATGGCTGTCAAATCTAAACCAAACGTTGTGCACTCAAATCTTTTGCTGTATTTAGTTTATTTTGGCATCCGGATGATGATTCTAGCATGAAATTGCTTGGGCACCTGTTAATTTTTAAGATTTTGACACATTCAGCTCAAATGTACAATCATGCGCTAAAAACGCATTTAAAGCAATAAAAAGGTGATTATGGCTGTCAAACCTAAACCAAACGTTGTGCACTCAAATCTTTTGCTGTATTTAGTTTATTTTGGCATCCGGATGATGATTCTAGCATGAAATTGCTTGGGCACCTGTTAATTTTTAAGATTTTGACACATTCAGCTCAAATGTACACAATTGCTGATTATGGCTGTCAAATCTAAACCAAACGTTGTGCACTCAAATCTTTTGCTGTATTTAGTTTATTTTGGCATCCGGATGATGATTCTAGCATGAAATTGCTTGGGCACCTGTTAATTTTTAAGATTTTGACACATTCAGCTCAAATGTACACAATTGCTGATTATGGCTGTCAAATCTAAACCAAACGTTGTGCACTCAAATCTTTTGCTGTATTTAGTTTATTTTGGCATCCGGATGATGATTCTAGCATGAAATTGCTTGGGCACCTGTTAATTTTTAAGATTTTGACACATTCAGCTCAAATGTACACAATTGCTGATTATGGCTGTCAAATCTAAACCAAACGTTGTGCACTCAAATCTTTTGCTGTATTTAGTTTATTTTGGCCTCCGGATGATGATTCTAGCATGAAATTGCTTGGGCACCTGTTAATTTTTAAGATTTTGACACATTCAGCTCAAATGTACAATCATGCGCTAAAAACGCATTTAAAGCAATAAAAAGGTGATTATGGCTGTCAAATCTAAACCAAACGTTGTGCACTCAAATCTTTTGCTGTATTTAGTTTATTTTGGCATCCGGATGATGATTCTAGCATGAAATTGCTTGGGCACCTGTTAATTTTTAAGATTATGACACATTCAGCTCAAATGTACAATCATGCGCTAAAAACGCATTTAAAGCAATAAAAAGGTGATTATGGCTGTCAAACCTAAACCAAACGTTGTGCACTCAAATCTTTTGCTGTATTTAGTTTATTTTGGCATCCGGATGATGATTCTAGCATGAAATTGCTTGGGCACCTGTTAATTTTTAAGATTTTGACACATTCAGCTCAAATGTACACAATTGCTGATTATGGCTGTCAAATCTAAACCAAACGTTGTGCACTCAAATCTTTTGCTGTATTTAGTTTATTTTGGCATCCGGATGATGATTCTAGCATGAAATTGCTTGGGCACCTGTTAATTTTTAAGATTTTGACACATTCAGCTCAAATGTACAATCATGCGCTAAAAACGCATTTAAAGCAATAAAAAGGTGATTATGGCTGTCAAACCTAAACCAAACGTTGTGCACTCAAATCTTTTGCTGTATTTAGTTTATTTTGGCATCCGGATGATGATTCTAGCATGAAATTGCTTGGGCACCTGTTAATTTTTAAGATTTTGACACATTCAGCTCAAATGTACACAATTGCTGATTATGGCTGTCAAATCTAAACCAAACGTTGTGCACTCAAATCTTTTGCTGTATTTAGTTTATTTTGGCATCCGGATGATGATTCTAGCATGAAATTGCTTGGGCACCTGTTAATTTTTAAGATTTTGACACATTCAGCTCAAATGTACACAATTGCTGATTATGGCTGTCAAATCTAAACCAAACGTTGTGCACTCAAATCTTTTGCTGTATTTAGTTTATTTTGGCCTCCGGATGATGATTCTAGCATGAAATTGCTTGGGCACCTGTTAATTTTTAAGATTTTGACACATTCAGCTCAAATGTACAATCATGCGCTAAAAACGCATTTAAAGCAATAAAAAGGTGATTATGGCTGTCAAATCTAAACCAAACGTTGTGCACTCAAATCTTTTGCTGTATTTAGTTTATTTTGGCATCCGGATGATGATTCTAGCATGAAATTGCTTGGGCACCTGTTAATTTTTAAGATTTTGACACATTCAGCTCAAATGTACAATCATGCGCTAAAAACGCATTTAAAGCAATAAAAGGTGATTATGGCTGTCAAACCTAAACCAAACGTTGTGCACTCAAATCTTTTGCTGTATTTAGTTTATTTTGGCATCCGGATGATGATTCTAGCATGAAATTGCTTGGGCACCTGTTAATTTTTAAGATTATGACACATTCAGCTCAAATGTACAATCATGCGCTAAAAACGCATTTAAAGCAATAAAAAGGTGATTATGGCTGTCAAACCTAAACCAAACGTTGTGCACTCAAATCTTTTGCTGTATTTAGTTTATTTTGGCATCCGGATGATGATTCTAGCATGAAATTGCTTGGGCACCTGTTAATTTTTAAGATTTTGACACATTCAGCTCAAATGTACAATCATGCGCTAAAAACGCATTTAAAGCAATAAAAAGGTGATTATGGCTGTCAAACCTAAACCAAACGTTGTGCACTCAAATCTTTTGCTGTATTTAGTTTATTTTGGCATCCGGATGATGATTCTAGCATGAAATTGCTTGGGCACCTGTTAATTTTTAAGATTTTGACACATTCAGCTCAAATGTACACAATTGCTGATTATGGCTGTCAAATCTAAACCAAACGTTGTGCACTCAAATCTTTTGCTGTATTTAGTTTATTTTGGCATCCGGATGATGATTCTAGCATGAAATTGCTTGGGCACCTGTTAATTTTTAAGATTTTGACACATTCAGCTCAAATGTACACAATTGCTGATTATGGCTGTCAAATCTAAACCAAACGTTGTGCACTCAAATCTTTTGCTGTATTTAGTTTATTTTGGCATCCGGATGATGATTCTAGCATGAAATTGCTTGGGCACCTGTTAATTTTTAAGATTTTGACACATTCAGCTCAAATGTACACAATTGCTGATTATGGCTGTCAAATCTAAACCAAACGTTGTGCACTCAAATCTTTTGCTGTATTTAGTTTATTTTGGCATCCGGATGATGATTCTAGCATGAAATTGCTTGGGCACCTGTTAATTTTTAAGATTTTGACACATTAGGCTCAAATGTACAATCATGCGCTAAAAACGCATTTAAAGCAATAAAAAGGTGATTATGGCTGTCAAACCTAAACCAAACGTTGTGCACTCAAATCTTTTGCTGTATTTAGTTTATTTTGGCATCCGGATGATGATTCTAGCATGAAATTGCTTGGGCACCTGTTAATTTTTAAGATTTTGACACATTCAGCTCAAATGTACACAATTGCTGATTATGGCTGTCAAATCTAAACCAAACGTTGTGCACTCAAATCTTTTGCTGTATTTAGTTTATTTTGGCATCCGGATGATGATTCTAGCATGAAATTGCTTGGGCACCTGTTAATTTTTAAGATTTTGACACATTCAGCTCAAATGTACACAATTGCTGATTATGGCTGTCAAATCTAAACCAAACGTTGTGCACTCAAATCTTTTGCTGTATTTAGTTTATTTTGGCATCCGGATGATGATTCTAGCATGAAATTGCTTTGGGCACCTGTTAATTTTTAAGATTTTGACACATTAGGCTCAAATGTACAATCATGCGCTAAAAACGCATTTAAAGCAATAAAAAGGTGATTATGGCTGTCAAACCTAAACCAAACGTTGTGCACTCAAATCTTTTGCTGTATTTAGTTTATTTTGGCATCCGGATGATGATTCTAGCATGAAATTGCTTGGGCACCTGTTAATTTTTAAGATTTTGACACATTCAGCTCAAATGTACACAATTGCTGATTATGGCTGTCAAATCTAAACCAAACGTTGTGCACTCAAATCTTTTGCTGTATTTAGTTTATTTTGGCATCCGGATGATGATTCTAGCATGAATTTGCTTGGGCACCTGTTAATTTTTAAGATTTTGACACATTCAGCTCAAATGTACACAATTGCTGATTATGGCTGTCAAATCTAAACCAAACGTTGTGCACTCAAATCTTTTGCTGTATTTAGTTTATTTTGGCATCCGGATGATGATTCTAGCATGAAATTGCTTGGGCACCTGTTAATTTTTAAGATTTTGACACATTAGGCTCAAATGTACAATCATGCGCTAAAAACGCATTTAAAGCAATAAAAAGGTGATTATGGCTGTCAAACCTAAACCAAACGTTGTGCACTCAAATCTTTTGCTGTATTTAGTTTATTTTGGCATCCGGATGATGATTCTAGCATGAAATTGCTTGGGCACCTGTTAATTTTTAAGATTTTGACACATTCAGCTCAAATGTACACAATTGCTGATTATGGCTGTCAAATCTAAACCAAACGTTGTGCACTCAAATCTTTTGCTGTATTTAGTTTATTTTGGCATCCGGATGATGATTCTAGCATGAAATTGCTTGGGCACCTGTTAATTTTTAAGATTTTGACACATTCAGCTCAAATGTACAATCATGCGCTAAAAACGCATTTAAAGCAATAAAAAGGTGATTATGGCTGTCAAACCTAAACCAAACGTTGTGCACTCAAATCTTTTGCTGTATTTAGTTTATTTTGGCATCCGGATGATGATTCTAGCATGAAATTGCTTGGGCACCTGTTAATTTTTAAGATTTTGACACATTCAGCTCAAATGTACACAATTGCTGATTATGGCTGTCAAATCTAAACCAAACGTTGTGCACTCAAATCTTTTGCTGTATTTAGTTTATTTTGGCATCCGGATGATGATTCTAGCATGAAATTGCTTGGGCACCTGTTAATTTTTAAGATTTTGACACATTCAGCTCAAATGTACACAATTGCTGATTATGGCTGTCAAATCTAAACCAAACGTTGTGCACTCAAATCTTTTGCTGTATTTAGTTTATTTTGGCCTCCGGATGATGATTCTAGCATGAAATTGCTTGGGCACCTGTTAATTTTTAAGATTTTGACACATTCAGCTCAAATGTACAATCATGCGCTAAAAACGCATTTAAAGCAATAAAAAGGTGATTATGGCTGTCAAATCTAAACCAAACGTTGTGCACTCAAATCTTTTGCTGTATTTAGTTTATTTTGGCATCCGGATGATGATTCTAGCATGAAATTGCTTGGGCACCTGTTAATTTTTAAGATTTTGACACATTCAGCTCAAATGTACAATCATGCGCTAAAAACGCATTTAAAGCAATAAAAAGGTGATTATGGCTGTCAAACCTAAACCAAACGTTGTGCACTCAAATCTTTTGCTGTATTTAGTTTATTTTGGCATCCGGATGATGATTCTAGCATGAAATTGCTTGGGCACCTGTTAATTTTTAAGATTATGACACATTCAGCTCAAATGTACAATCATGCGCTAAAAACGCATTTAAAGCAATAAAAAGGTGATTATGGCTGTCAAACCTAAACCAAACGTTGTGCACTCAAATCTTTTGCTGTATTTAGTTTATTTTGGCATCCGGATGATGATTCTAGCATGAAATTGCTTGGGCACCTGTTAATTTTTAAGATTTTGACACATTCAGCTCAAATGTACACAATTGCTGATTATGGCTGTCAAATCTAAACCAAACGTTGTGCACTCAAATCTTTTGCTGTATTTAGTTTATTTTGGCATCCGGATGATGATTCTAGCATGAAATTGCTTGGGCACCTGTTAATTTTTAAGATTATGACACATTCAGCTCAAATGTACAATCATGCGCTAAAAACGCATTTAAAGCAATAAAAAGGTGATTATGGCTGTCAAACCTAAACCAAACGTTGTGCACTCAAATCTTTTGCTGTATTTAGTTTATTTTGGCATCCGGATGATGATTCTAGCATGAAATTGCTTGGGCACCTGTTAATTTTTAAGATTTTGACACATTCAGCTCAAATGTACACAATTGCTGATTATGGCTGTCAAATCTAAACCAAACGTTGTGCACTCAAATCTTTTGCTGTATTTAGTTTATTTTGGCATCCGGATGATGATTCTAGCATGAAATTGCTTGGGCACCTGTTAATTTTTAAGATTTTGACACATTCAGCTCAAATGTACAATCATGCGCTAAAAACGCATTTAAAGCAATAAAAAGGTGATTATGGCTGTCAAACCTAAACCAAACGTTGTGCACTCAAATCTTTTGCTGTATTTAGTTTATTTTGGCATCCGGATGATGATTCTAGCATGAAATTGCTTGGGCACCTGTTAATTTTTAAGATTTTGACACATTCAGCTCAAATGTACACAATTGCTGATTATGGCTGTCAAATCTAAACCAAACGTTGTGCACTCAAATCTTTTGCTGTATTTAGTTTATTTTGGCATCCGGATGATGATTCTAGCATGAAATTGCTTGGGCACCTGTTAATTTTTAAGATTTTGACACATTCAGCTCAAATGTACACAATTGCTGATTATGGCTGTCAAATCTAAACCAAACGTTGTGCACTCAAATCTTTTGCTGTATTTAGTTTATTTTGGCCTCCGGATGATGATTCTAGCATGAAATTGCTTGGGCACCTGTTAATTTTTAAGATTTTGACACATTCAGCTCAAATGTACAATCATGCGCTAAAAACGCATTTAAAGCAATAAAAAGGTGATTATGGCTGTCAAATCTAAACCAAACGTTGTGCACTCAAATCTTTTGCTGTATTTAGTTTATTTTGGCATCCGGATGATGATTCTAGCATGAAATTGCTTGGGCACCTGTTAATTTTTAAGATTTTGACACATTCAGCTCAAATGTACAATCATGCGCTAAAAACGCATTTAAAGCAATAAAAAGGTGATTATGGCTGTCAAACCTAAACCAAACGTTGTGCACTCAAATCTTTTGCTGTATTTAGTTTATTTTGGCATCCGGATGATGATTCTAGCATGAAATTGCTTGGGCACCTGTTAATTTTTAAGATTATGACACATTCAGCTCAAATGTACAATCATGCGCTAAAAACGCATTTAAAGCAATAAAAAGGTGATTATGGCTGTCAAACCTAAACCAAACGTTGTGCACTCAAATCTTTTGCTGTATTTAGTTTATTTTGGCATCCGGATGATGATTCTAGCATGAAATTGCTTGGGCACCTGTTAATTTTTAAGATTTTGACACATTCAGCTCAAATGTACACAATTGCTGATTATGGCTGTCAAATCTAAACCAAACGTTGTGCACTCAAATCTTTTGCTGTATTTAGTTTATTTTGGCATCCGGATGATGATTCTAGCATGAAATTGCTTGGGCACCTGTTAATTTTTAAGATTTTGACACATTCAGCTCAAATGTACACAATTGCTGATTATGGCTGTCAAATCTAAACCAAACGTTGTGCACTCAAATCTTTTGCTGTATTTAGTTTATTTTGGCATCCGGATGATGATTCTAGCATGAAATTGCTTGGGCACCTGTTAATTTTTAAGATTTTGACACATTCAGCTCAAATGTACACAATTGCTGATTATGGCTGTCAAATCTAAACCAAACGTTGTGCACTCAAATCTTTTGCTGTATTTAGTTTATTTTGGCATCCGGATGATGATTCTAGCATGAAATTGCTTGGGCACCTGTTAATTTTTAAGATTTTGACACATTAGGCTCAAATGTACAATCATGCGCTAAAAACGCATTTAAAGCAATAAAAAGGTGATTATGGCTGTCAAACCTAAACCAAACGTTGTGCACTCAAATCTTTTGCTGTATTTAGTTTATTTTGGCATCCGGATGATGATTCTAGCATGAAATTGCTTGGGCACCTGTTAATTTTTAAGATTTTGACACATTCAGCTCAAATGTACACAATTGCTGATTATGGCTGTCAAATCTAAACCAAACGTTGTGCACTCAAATCTTTTGCTGTATTTAGTTTATTTTGGCATCCGGATGATGATTCTAGCATGAATTTGCTTGGGCACCTGTTAATTTTTAAGATTTTGACACATTCAGCTCAAATGTACACAATTGCTGATTATGGCTGTCAAATCTAAACCAAACGTTGTGCACTCAAATCTTTTGCTGTATTTAGTTTATTTTGGCATCCGGATGATGATTCTAGCATGAAATTGCTTGGGCACCTGTTAATTTTTAAGATTTTGACACATTCAGCTCAAATGTACAATCATGCGCTAAAAACGCATTTAAAGCAATAAAAAGGTGATTATGGCTGTCAAACCTAAACCAAACGTTGTGCACTCAAATCTTTTGCTGTATTTAGTTTATTTTGGCATCCGGATGATGATTCTAGCATGAAATTGCTTGGGCACCTGTTAATTTTTAAGATTTTGACACATTCAGCTCAAATGTACACAATTGCTGATTATGGCTGTCAAATCTAAACCAAACGTTGTGCACTCAAATCTTTTGCTGTATTTAGTTTATTTTGGCATCCGGATGATGATTCTAGCATGAAATTGCTTGGGCACCTGTTAATTTTTAAGATTTTGACACATTCAGCTCAAATGTACACAATTGCTGATTATGGCTGTCAAATCTAAACCAAACGTTGTGCACTCAAATCTTTTGCTGTATTTAGTTTATTTTGGCATCCGGATGATGATTCTAGCATGAAATTGCTTGGGCACCTGTTAATTTTTAAGATTTTGACACATTCAGCTCAAATGTACACAATTGCTGATTATGGCTGTCAAATCTAAACCAAACGTTGTGCACTCAAATCTTTTGCTGTATTTAGTTTATTTTGGCATCCGGATGATGATTCTAGCATGAAATTGCTTGGGCACCTGTTAATTTTTAAGATTTTGACACATTAGGCTCAAATGTACAATCATGCGCTAAAAACGCATTTAAAGCAATAAAAAGGTGATTATGGCTGTCAAACCTAAACCAAACGTTGTGCACTCAAATCTTTTGCTGTATTTAGTTTATTTTGGCATCCGGATGATGATTCTAGCATGAAATTGCTTGGGCACCTGTTAATTTTTAAGATTTTGACACATTCAGCTCAAATGTACACAATTGCTGATTATGGCTGTCAAATCTAAACCAAACGTTGTGCACTCAAATCTTTTGCTGTATTTAGTTTATTTTGGCATCCGGATGATGATTCTAGCATGAATTTGCTTGGGCACCTGTTAATTTTTAAGATTTTGACACATTCAGCTCAAATGTACACAATTGCTGATTATGGCTGTCAAATCTAAACCAAACGTTGTGCACTCAAATCTTTTGCTGTATTTAGTTTATTTTGGCATCCGGATGATGATTCTAGCATGAAATTGCTTGGGCACCTGTTAATTTTTAAGATTTTGACACATTAGGCTCAAATGTACAATCATGCGCTAAAAACGCATTTAAAGCAATAAAAAGGTGATTATGGCTGTCAAACCTAAACCAAACGTTGTGCACTCAAATCTTTTGCTGTATTTAGTTTATTTTGGCATCCGGATGATGATTCTAGCATGAAATTGCTTGGGCACCTGCTAATTTTTAAGATTTTGACACATTCAGCTCAAATGTACACAATTGCTGATTATGGCTGTCAAATCTAAACCAAACGTTGTGCACTCAAATCTTTTGCTGTATTTAGTTTATTTTGGCATCCGGATGATGATTCTAGCATGAAATTGCTTGGGCACCTGTTAATTTTTAAGATTTTGACACATTCAGCTCAAATGTACACAATTGCTGATTATGGCTGTCAAATCTAAACCAAACGTTGTGCACTCAAATCTTTTGCTGTATTTAGTTTATTTTGGCATCCGGATGATGATTCTAGCATGAAATTGCTTGGGCACCTGTTAATTTTTAAGATTTTGACACATTCAGCTCAAATGTACACAATTGCTGATTATGGCTGTCAAATCTAAACCAAACGTTGTGCACTCAAATCTTTTGCTGTATTTAGTTTATTTTGGCATCCGGATGATGATTCTAGCATGAAATTGCTTGGGCACCTGTTAATTTTTAAGATTTTGACACATTAGGCTCAAATGTACAATCATGCGCTAAAAACGCATTTAAAGCAATAAAAAGGTGATTATGGCTGTCAAACCTAAACCAAACGTTGTGCACTCAAATCTTTTGCTGTATTTAGTTTATTTTGGCATCCGGATGATGATTCTAGCATGAAATTGCTTGGGCACCTGTTAATTTTTAAGATTTTGACACATTCAGCTCAAATGTACACAATTGCTGATTATGGCTGTCAAATCTAAACCAAACGTTGTGCACTCAAATCTTTTGCTGTATTTAGTTTATTTTGGCATCCGGATGATGATTCTAGCATGAATTTGCTTGGGCACCTGTTAATTTTTAAGATTTTGACACATTCAGCTCAAATGTACACAATTGCTGATTATGGCTGTCAAATCTAAACCAAACGTTGTGCACTCAAATCTTTTGCTGTATTTAGTTTATTTTGGCATCCGGATGATGATTCTAGCATGAAATTGCTTGGGCACCTGTTAATTTTTAAGATTTTGACACATTAGGCTCAAATGTACAATCATGCGCTAAAAACGCATTTAAAGCAATAAAAAGGTGATTATGGCTGTCAAACCTAAACCAAACGTTGTGCACTCAAATCTTTTGCTGTATTTAGTTTATTTTGGCATCCGGATGATGATTCTAGCATGAAATTGCTTGGGCACCTGTTAATTTTTAAGATTTTGACACATTCAGCTCAAATGTACACAATTGCTGATTATGGCTGTCAAATCTAAACCAAACGTTGTGCACTCAAATCTTTTGCTGTATTTAGTTTATTTTGGCATCCGGATGATGATTCTAGCATGAAATTGCTTGGGCACCTGTTAATTTTTAAGATTTTGACACATTCAGCTCAAATGTACACAATTGCTGATTATGGCTGTCAAATCTAAACCAAACGTTGTGCACTCAAATCTTTTGCTGTATTTAGTTTATTTTGGCCTCCGGATGATGATTCTAGCATGAAATTGCTTGGGCACCTGTTAATTTTTAAGATTTTGACACATTCAGCTCAAATGTACAATCATGCGCTAAAAACGCATTTAAAGCAATAAAAAGGTGATTATGGCTGTCAAATCTAAACCAAACGTTGTGCACTCAAATCTTTTGCTGTATTTAGTTTATTTTGGCATCCGGATGATGATTCTAGCATGAAATTGCTTGGGCACCTGTTAATTTTTAAGATTTTGACACATTCAGCTCAAATGTACAATCATGCGCTAAAAACGCATTTAAAGCAATAAAAAGGTGATTATGGCTGTCAAACCTAAACCAAACGTTGTGCACTCAAATCTTTTGCTGTATTTAGTTTATTTTGGCATCCGGATGATGATTCTAGCATGAAATTGCTTGGGCACCTGTTAATTTTTAAGATTATGACACATTCAGCTCAAATGTACAATCATGCGCTAAAAACGCATTTAAAGCAATAAAAAGGTGATTATGGCTGTCAAACCTAAACCAAACGTTGTGCACTCAAATCTTTTGCTGTATTTAGTTTATTTTGGCATCCGGATGATGATTCTAGCATGAAATTGCTTGGGCACCTGTTAATTTTTAAGATTTTGACACATTCAGCTCAAATGTACACAATTGCTGATTATGGCTGTCAAATCTAAACCAAACGTTGTGCACTCAAATCTTTTGCTGTATTTAGTTTATTTTGGCATCCGGATGATGATTCTAGCATGAAATTGCTTGGGCACCTGTTAATTTTTAAGATTTTGACACATTCAGCTCAAATGTACACAATTGCTGATTATGGCTGTCAAATCTAAACCAAACGTTGTGCACTCAAATCTTTTGCTGTATTTAGTTTATTTTGGCATCCGGATGATGATTCTAGCATGAAATTGCTTGGGCACCTGTTAATTTTTAAGATTTTGACACATTCAGCTCAAATGTACACAATTGCTGATTATGGCTGTCAAATCTAAACCAAACGTTGTGCACTCAAATCTTTTGCTGTATTTAGTTTATTTTGGCATCCGGATGATGATTCTAGCATGAAATTGCTTGGGCACCTGTTAATTTTTAAGATTTTGACACATTAGGCTCAAATGTACAATCATGCGCTAAAAACGCATTTAAAGCAATAAAAAGGTGATTATGGCTGTCAAACCTAAACCAAACGTTGTGCACTCAAATCTTTTGCTGTATTTAGTTTATTTTGGCATCCGGATGATGATTCTAGCATGAAATTGCTTGGGCACCTGTTAATTTTTAAGATTTTGACACATTCAGCTCAAATGTACACAATTGCTGATTATGGCTGTCAAATCTAAACCAAACGTTGTGCACTCAAATCTTTTGCTGTATTTAGTTTATTTTGGCATCCGGATGATGATTCTAGCATGAATTTGCTTGGGCACCTGTTAATTTTTAAGATTTTGACACATTCAGCTCAAATGTACACAATTGCTGATTATGGCTGTCAAATCTAAACCAAACGTTGTGCACTCAAATCTTTTGCTGTATTTAGTTTATTTTGGCATCCGGATGATGATTCTAGCATGAAATTGCTTGGGCACCTGTTAATTTTTAAGATTTTGACACATTCAGCTCAAATGTACAATCATGCGCTAAAAACGCATTTAAAGCAATAAAAAGGTGATTATGGCTGTCAAACCTAAACCAAACGTTGTGCACTCAAATCTTTTGCTGTATTTAGTTTATTTTGGCATCCGGATGATGATTCTAGCATGAAATTGCTTGGGCACCTGTTAATTTTTAAGATTTTGACACATTCAGCTCAAATGTACACAATTGCTGATTATGGCTGTCAAATCTAAACCAAACGTTGTGCACTCAAATCTTTTGCTGTATTTAGTTTATTTTGGCATCCGGATGATGATTCTAGCATGAAATTGCTTGGGCACCTGTTAATTTTTAAGATTTTGACACATTCAGCTCAAATGTACACAATTGCTGATTATGGCTGTCAAATCTAAACCAAACGTTGTGCACTCAAATCTTTTGCTGTATTTAGTTTATTTTGGCATCCGGATGATGATTCTAGCATGAAATTGCTTGGGCACCTGTTAATTTTTAAGATTTTGACACATTCAGCTCAAATGTACACAATTGCTGATTATGGCTGTCAAATCTAAACCAAACGTTGTGCACTCAAATCTTTTGCTGTATTTAGTTTATTTTGGCATCCGGATGATGATTCTAGCATGAAATTGCTTGGGCACCTGTTAATTTTTAAGATTTTGACACATTAGGCTCAAATGTACAATCATGCGCTAAAAACGCATTTAAAGCAATAAAAAGGTGATTATGGCTGTCAAACCTAAACCAAACGTTGTGCACTCAAATCTTTTGCTGTATTTAGTTTATTTTGGCATCCGGATGATGATTCTAGCATGAAATTGCTTGGGCACCTGTTAATTTTTAAGATTTTGACACATTCAGCTCAAATGTACACAATTGCTGATTATGGCTGTCAAATCTAAACCAAACGTTGTGCACTCAAATCTTTTGCTGTATTTAGTTTATTTTGGCATCCGGATGATGATTCTAGCATGAATTTGCTTGGGCACCTGTTAATTTTTAAGATTTTGACACATTCAGCTCAAATGTACACAATTGCTGATTATGGCTGTCAAATCTAAACCAAACGTTGTGCACTCAAATCTTTTCCTGTATTTAGTTTATTTTGGCATCCGGATGATGATTCTAGCATGAAATTGCTTGGGCACCTGTTAATTTTTAAGATTTTGACACATTAGGCTCAAATGTACAATCATGCGCTAAAAACGCATTTAAAGCAATAAAAAGGTGATTATGGCTGTCAAACCTAAACCAAACGTTGTGCACTCAAATCTTTTGCTGTATTTAGTTTATTTTGGCATCCGGATGATGATTCCAGCATGAAATTGCTTGGGCACCTGTTAATTTTTAAGATTTTGACACATTCAGCTCAAATGTACACAATTGCTGATTATGGCTGTCAAATCTAAACCAAACGTTGTGCACTCAAATCTTTTGCTGTATTTAGTTTATTTTGGCATCCGGATGATGATTCTAGCATGAAATTGCTTGGGCACCTGTTAATTTTTAAGATTTTGACACATTCAGCTCAAATGTACACAATTGCTGATTATGGCTGTCAAATCTAAACCAAACGTTGTGCACTCAAATCTTTTGCTGTATTTAGTTTATTTTGGCATCCGGATGATGATTCTAGCATGAAATTGCTTGGGCACCTGTTAATTTTTAAGATTTTGACACATTCAGCTCAAATGTACACAATTGCTGATTATGGCTGTCAAATCTAAACCAAACGTTGTGCACTCAAATCTTTTGCTGTATTTAGTTTATTTTGGCATCCGGATGATGATTCTAGCATGAAATTGCTTGGGCACCTGTTAATTTTTAAGATTTTGACACATTAGGCTCAAATGTACAATCATGCGCTAAAAACGCATTTAAAGCAATAAAAAGGTGATTATGGCTGTCAAACCTAAACCAAACGTTGTGCACTCAAATCTTTTGCTGTATTTAGTTTATTTTGGCATCCGGATGATGATTCTAGCATGAAATTGCTTGGGCACCTGTTAATTTTTAAGATTTTGACACATTCAGCTCAAATGTACACAATTGCTGATTATGGCTGTCAAATCTAAACCAAACGTTGTGCACTCAAATCTTTTGCTGTATTTAGTTTATTTTGGCATCCGGATGATGATTCTAGCATGAATTTGCTTGGGCACCTGTTAATTTTTAAGATTTTGACACATTCAGCTCAAATGTACACAATTGCTGATTATGGCTGTCAAATCTAAACCAAACGTTGTGCACTCAAATCTTTTGCTGTATTTAGTTTATTTTGGCATCCGGATGATGATTCTAGCATGAAATTGCTTGGGCACCTGTTAATTTTTAAGATTTTGACACATTAGGCTCAAATGTACAATCATGCGCTAAAAACGCATTTAAAGCAATAAAAAGGTGATTATGGCTGTCAAACCTAAACCAAACGTTGTGCACTCAAATCTTTTGCTGTATTTAGTTTATTTTGGCATCCGGATGATGATTCTAGCATGAAATTGCTTGGGCACCTGTTAATTTTTAAGATTTTGACACATTCAGCTCAAATGTACACAATTGCTGATTATGGCTGTCAAATCTAAACCAAACGTTGTGCACTCAAATCTTTTGCTGTATTTAGTTTATTTTGGCATCCGGATGATGATTCTAGCATGAAATTGCTTGGGCACCTGTTAATTTTTAAGATTTTGACACATTCAGCTCAAATGTACACAATTGCTGATTATGGCTGTCAAATCTAAACCAAACGTTGTGCACTCAAATCTTTTGCTGTATTTAGTTTATTTTGGCCTCCGGATGATGATTCTAGCATGAAATTGCTTGGGCACCTGTTAATTTTTAAGATTTTGACACATTCAGCTCAAATGTACAATCATGCGCTAAAAACGCATTTAAAGCAATAAAAAGGTGATTATGGCTGTCAAATCTAAACCAAACGTTGTGCACTCAAATCTTTTGCTGTATTTAGTTTATTTTGGCATCCGGATGATGATTCTAGCATGAAATTGCTTGGGCACCTGTTAATTTTTAAGATTTTGACACATTCAGCTCAAATGTACAATCATGCGCTAAAAACGCATTTAAAGCAATAAAAAGGTGATTATGGCTGTCAAACCTAAACCAAACGTTGTGCACTCAAATCTTTTGCTGTATTTAGTTTATTTTGGCATCCGGATGATGATTCTAGCATGAAATTGCTTGGGCACCTGTTAATTTTTAAGATTATGACACATTCAGCTCAAATCTTTGAAAAATACAAAGATAAAACAAAAATTCTACAAAAAACAAAACATCTTAAGGGCACAAACATATACATAAATGAGGATTTTACTGATATTGTTCGAAAAAAACGGAAAGAACTTATACCAGAAATGAAAGCAGCACGGGAAAGAGGAGAGATTGCCTACCTAAAATACGACAAGCTTATAATTCATCCCCGTACAAGCACACCCAGACACTTGCACCAACACAACTCATCAATAAAATGAAGGAAGACACAGTACACTTGATGACGAAAAGTTGACAAATACTAGAATGGAAAATCTATACCCAAACACAAAAAAATTACAAATATTTGATTATACGGAACATAAGACATCTGATCCAGAAAATGGCATTGACCCAGATAAATTTTTATGTAGTAACAACTATGACCTTGCCTGCGAGTACCACACTAATGAGCAATTCAATGCAAATGTAAGTAAGGATTTTCGTGCATTCTCAATCATACATTTTAATAGTAGAAGTCTATATAAAAACTTTACAGAAATTAAAAAATGCTTGAGTAAAATAAATAAATTCCAAATTATAGCCATATCAGAGACATGGCTTGATAATGAGAAAATAAGCGATATAGAAATGGAAGGATATGAATTGTTTACAATGAATAGGGAAAACAGAAGGGGAGGAGGAGTTGCAATATATGTTGATAAGGTTTTCAAATGTAGTAAAATTGAACATCTAACTACTACTGTGGATAATGTAATGGAATGTGTAACTATTGAAGTTCATATAAAAAATATGTCAAACGTAATTATAAGTTGTATATATAGGACACCAGGATCATGTCTTGATACATTTAACGATAAGTTAACAGATATCCTTAGTTATACAAATGATAAAAAATTGCGAATATTGTGTGGGGATTTTAACATTGATTTATTAAATCCTAATGGACATCAGAAAACAACTGATTTTATAAATATGATGTATAGTAATAGTTTATTTCCTGTTATTATAAAACCTAGTAGAATAACAATCGATACAGCTACACTAATTGATAATATATTCACAAATAAAATTGACCTTAAAATAGAAAGTGGACTCCTTATTAATGATATAAGTGATCACCTCCCGATTTTTGCAATTTTTTATGATTATTTTGATAAAAAAATGAAGCCGACTACTTACACATTTGAAACTAGAGTAAGAACAACACGCTCCATGGCTGCCTTTAAGTTGGATTTAGAGAAACACAACTGGTCTGAGGTTTATTCAAATAACGATCCTGATATTGCATATAGTGAATTTCAGTCAACCATTATTTCTCTATATAATAAACATTGTCCATTAATTAAGATTACAAGAAAGTATAAAGGTCCAAATAAGACATGGATGACAAAGGGGATACAGAATGCATGTAAAAAGAAAAATAATTTATATAAAAGATTTATTAAATCGAGAACTGTGGAAGCTGAAACAAAGTACAAGATCTATAAAAATAAATTAGCAAATATTATTCGAATAAGAAAGAAAGATTATTACTATGAATTATTAGAACAGAATAAAAGCAATACACAAGAAATATGGAAAACACTAAATCATGTAATTAAAAAAAGTTCTAAAAAAACAAATTTTCCACAATATTTTATAAAAGATAACGATATGGTAATTGATGAAATTTCTGACATAGCTAATAATTTTAATGAATATTTAGTTAACGTGGGCAGCAACTTGGCAAACAAAATCCCAGAGCCAAGAAACAAACGTGAAATAGATAAGAACATTGTAAATAATTCATCCACAATGTTTCTTAATGATGTGAATGATATAGAAGTATTAAATGTTGTGAAAACATTAAAAAATAAAAAGTCTACTGACTGTCTTAACATTGATATGACATTAGTAAAAAGTATTATAGAATATATTGTAAAACCTTTTACATATATTTGTAATTTATCATTTAAAACTGGTATATTTCCATCAAAAATGAAGATAGCCAAAGTCATTCCTGTTCATAAAAGTGGAGAAAGACACACGTTTAATAACTACAGACCAATATCATTGTTGCCACAGTTCTCAAAATTTCTAGAAAAATTATTTTCATATAGATTGGATAATTTTATTGAGAAACATAAGCTCTTAAGTGAAACCCAATATGGGTTTAGAGAAAAACGGACCACCTCAATGGCAGTCATGGAGCTTGTAGAAGCAATATCTACCGAAATAGATAATAAAAAATTTACTGTTGGGATTTTTATGGATTTAAAAAAAGCTTTTGATACTATAGATCATTCTATATTAATGAATAAATTAAAGAAATATGGAATAAGAGGTTTAGCTTATAAGTGGATGAAAAGTTATTTGGAAAATAGATATCAGTATGTGCAGTTTAATAATGTACAATCAGAACACATGAAGATCACTCATGGAGTTCCCCAAGGGTCTGTGCTCGGCCCTAAATTATTTATACTGTATATAAACGATATTTGCTGTGTCTCAAAAACATTGAAAAGTGTTTTATTTGCTGATGATACAACTTTCTATTGTTCAGGAGAAAACCTGAAGCAGCTTCTGACTACTGTGGAGTATGAATTGAATATATTAAAAAAATGGTTTGATGTAAATAAATTATCATTGAATTTAAATAAAACCAAGTTCATAGTTTTTGGCACGAGACAAATCACTCATCAAGTCAAAATTATGGTGAATTCAATTGAAATAGAAAGGGTGAATGAAAATAAATTCCTTGGAGTTGTTATCGATGATAAATTATGTTGGAAGCCACACATAGAAACTGTTAAAAGGAAAATGTCAAAAATCATAGGGATACTCTATAAAAGTAAGGATGTTTTAAACATGAAATCATTATATATATTATATAGTTCATTATTATTACCATATTTGACCTATTGTGTGGAATTATGGGGAATGGCATATAAAACAAATACTAACACCGTTTTCAAATTGCAAAAGAAAGCTATAAGAATTATTAATGGATCAAAGTATACAGAGCCAACACATCCACTATTTATTAAATTAAATGCAATGAAATTTTATGACTTGGTGGATTTTAAAATAGCACAAATAATGTATAAAGTTTATAACAATTTACTCTGCCACAGTACTCAGAAGTTATTTGAAATTAGACACAGTCCTTATGATATAAGGGGTACAAGTGTGTACTAAAAACCCAAAACAAGAACAAATATTAAGCAAAGGTGTGTATCTGTAAAAGGTGTTGATCTGTGGAATCAATTGGAAATTGCTCTGCAAAATTGTGATTCAATGGTGGAGTTTAAAAAAATGTTTAAAAGTAAAATTCAAAAAAATTATCTATGTCAAGCCAGTATATGAAAAATGTACATGTGAGTATGTGTAAGTGATCTAGATAGGTATTATGGTATATGTTTAGTAAATTTATGTATATATGTTTTTGGTAAATGTGAATAGGTTAAGTGCACTTGTGTATATATATATATAACTTGGGTTATATATATCATTTATTATTTTATTATTATTATTATTTTTAATAATCAGTAAATGAAAATTGTATTAATAATGAAATAAGTTTAAATATATTTAGTAAAAGGGGTAGGACTAGATAAGTTTTTAACTTCTTCCTACTCCCTTTTGAACATGTAAGTTATGATTAATTGAATGATTATGTTATTGGGATTTTCTTCTATTTTGATTGTTGTTGTTTTTTGTTTTATCTCTGCTGTTCATTTGTTTATATGTTCAAAAAAATAATAAAAGGAAAAAAAAAAAGGAAAAGGAAATGTACAATCATGCGCTAAAAACGCATTTAAAGCAATAAAAAGGTGATTATGGCTGTCAAACCTAAACCAAACGTTGTGCACTCAAATCTTTTGCTGTATTTAGTTTATTTTGGCATCCGGATGATGATTCTAGCATGAAATTGCTTGGGCACCTGTTAATTTTTAAGATTTTGACACATTCAGCTCAAATGTACACAATTGCTGATTATGGCTGTCAAATCTAAACCAAACGTTGTGCACTCAAATCTTTTGCTGTATTTAGTTTATTTTGGCATCCGGATGATGATTCTAGCATGAAATTGCTTGGGCACCTGTTAATTTTTAAGATTTTGACACATTCAGCTCAAATGTACACAATTGCTGATTATGGCTGTCAAATCTAAACCAAACGTTGTGCACTCAAATCTTTTGCTGTATTTAGTTTATTTTGGCATCCGGATGATGATTCTAGCATGAAATTGCTTGGGCACCTGTTAATTTTTAAGATTTTGACACATTCAGCTCAAATGTACACAATTGCTGATTATGGCTGTCAAATCTAAACCAAACGTTGTGCACTCAAATCTTTTGCTGTATTTAGTTTATTTTGGCATCCGGATGATGATTCTAGCATGAAATTGCTTGGGCACCTGTTAATTTTTAAGATTTTGACACATTAGGCTCAAATGTACAATCATGCGCTAAAAACGCATTTAAAGCAATAAAAAGGTGATTATGGCTGTCAAACCTAAACCAAACGTTGTGCACTCAAATCTTTTGCTGTATTTAGTTTATTTTGGCATCCGGATGATGATTCTAGCATGAAATTGCTTGGGCACCTGTTAATTTTTAAGATTTTGACACATTCAGCTCAAATGTACACAATTGCTGATTATGGCTGTCAAATCTAAACCAAACGTTGTGCACTCAAATCTTTTGCTGTATTTAGTTTATTTTGGCATCCGGATGATGATTCTAGCATGAATTTGCTTGGGCACCTGTTAATTTTTAAGATTTTGACACATTCAGCTCAAATGTACACAATTGCTGATTATGGCTGTCAAATCTAAACCAAACGTTGTGCACTCAAATCTTTTGCTGTATTTAGTTTATTTTGGCATCCGGATGATGATTCTAGCATGAAATTGCTTGGGCACCTGTTAATTTTTAAGATTTTGACACATTCAGCTCAAATGTACAATCATGCGCTAAAAACGCATTTAAAGCAATAAAAAGGTGATTATGGCTGTCAAACCTAAACCAAACGTTGTGCACTCAAATCTTTTGCTGTATTTAGTTTATTTTGGCATCCGGATGATGATTCTAGCATGAAATTGCTTGGGCACCTGTTAATTTTTAAGATTTTGACACATTCAGCTCAAATGTACACAATTGCTGATTATGGCTGTCAAATCTAAACCAAACGTTGTGCACTCAAATCTTTTGCTGTATTTAGTTTATTTTGGCATCCGGATGATGATTCTAGCATGAAATTGCTTGGGCACCTGTTAATTTTTAAGATTTTGACACATTCAGCTCAAATGTACACAATTGCTGATTATGGCTGTCAAATCTAAACCAAACGTTGTGCACTCAAATCTTTTGCTGTATTTAGTTTATTTTGGCATCCGGATGATGATTCTAGCATGAAATTGCTTGGGCACCTGTTAATTTTTAAGATTTTGACACATTCAGCTCAAATGTACACAATTGCTGATTATGGCTGTCAAATCTAAACCAAACGTTGTGCACTCAAATCTTTTGCTGTATTTAGTTTATTTTGGCATCCGGATGATGATTCTAGCATGAATTTGCTTGGGCACCTGTTAATTTTTAAGATTTTGACACATTCAGCTCAAATGTACACAATTGCTGATTATGGCTGTCAAATCTAAACCAAACGTTGTGCACTCAAATCTTTTGCTGTATTTAGTTTATTTTGGCATCCGGATGATGATTCTAGCATGAAATTGCTTGGGCACCTGTTAATTTTTAAGATTTTGACACATTAGGCTCAAATGTACAATCATGCGCTAAAAACGCATTTAAAGCAATAAAAAGGTGATTATGGCTGTCAAACCTAAACCAAACGTTGTGCACTCAAATCTTTTGCTGTATTTAGTTTATTTTGGCATCCGGATGATGATTCTAGCATGAAATTGCTTGGGCACCTGTTAATTTTTAAGATTTTGACACATTCAGCTCAAATGTACACAATTGCTGATTATGGCTGTCAAATCTAAACCAAACGTTGTGCACTCAAATCTTTTGCTGTATTTAGTTTATTTTGGCATCCGGATGATGATTCTAGCATGAAATTGCTTGGGCACCTGTTAATTTTTAAGATTTTGACACATTCAGCTCAAATGTACACAATTGCTGATTATGGCTGTCAAATCTAAACCAAACGTTGTGCACTCAAATCTTTTGCTGTATTTAGTTTATTTTGGCATCCGGATGATGATTCTAGCATGAAATTGCTTGGGCACCTGTTAATTTTTAAGATTTTGACACATTCAGCTCAAATGTACACAATTGCTGATTATGGCTGTCAAATCTAAACCAAACGTTGTGCACTCAAATCTTTTGCTGTATTTAGTTTATTTTGGCATCCGGATGATGATTCTAGCATGAAATTGCTTGGGCACCTGTTAATTTTTAAGATTTTGACACATTAGGCTCAAATGTACAATCATGCGCTAAAAACGCATTTAAAGCAATAAAAAGGTGATTATGGCTGTCAAACCTAAACCAAACGTTGTGCACTCAAATCTTTTGCTGTATTTAGTTTATTTTGGCATCCGGATGATGATTCTAGCATGAAATTGCTTGGGCACCTGTTAATTTTTAAGATTTTGACACATTCAGCTCAAATGTACACAATTGCTGATTATGGCTGTCAAATCTAAACCAAACGTTGTGCACTCAAATCTTTTGCTGTATTTAGTTTATTTTGGCATCCGGATGATGATTCTAGCATGAATTTGCTTGGGCACCTGTTAATTTTTAAGATTTTGACACATTCAGCTCAAATGTACACAATTGCTGATTATGGCTGTCAAATCTAAACCAAACGTTGTGCACTCAAATCTTTTCCTGTATTTAGTTTATTTTGGCATCCGGATGATGATTCTAGCATGAAATTGCTTGGGCACCTGTTAATTTTTAAGATTTTGACACATTCAGCTCAAATGTACAATCATGCGCTAAAAACGCATTTAAAGCAATAAAAAGGTGATTATGGCTGTCAAACCTAAACCAAACGTTGTGCACTCAAATCTTTTGCTGTATTTAGTTTATTTTGGCATCCGGATGATGATTCTAGCATGAAATTGCTTGGGCACCTGTTAATTTTTAAGATTTTGACACATTCAGCTCAAATGTACACAATTGCTGATTATGGCTGTCAAATCTAAACCAAACGTTGTGCACTCAAATCTTTTGCTGTATTTAGTTTATTTTGGCATCCGGATGATGATTCTAGCATGAAATTGCTTGGGCACCTGTTAATTTTTAAGATTTTGACACATTCAGCTCAAATGTACACAATTGCTGATTATGGCTGTCAAATCTAAACCAAACGTTGTGCACTCAAATCTTTTGCTGTATTTAGTTTATTTTGGCATCCGGATGATGATTCTAGCATGAAATTGCTTGGGCACCTGTTAATTTTTAAGATTTTGACACATTCAGCTCAAATGTACACAATTGCTGATTATGGCTGTCAAATCTAAACCAAACGTTGTGCACTCAAATCTTTTGCTGTATTTAGTTTATTTTGGCATCCGGATGATGATTCTAGCATGAAATTGCTTGGGCACCTGTTAATTTTTAAGATTTTGACACATTAGGCTCAAATGTACAATCATGCGCTAAAAACGCATTTAAAGCAATAAAAAGGTGATTATGGCTGTCAAACCTAAACCAAACGTTGTGCACTCAAATCTTTTGCTGTATTTAGTTTATTTTGGCATCCGGATGATGATTCTAGCATGAAATTGCTTGGGCACCTGTTAATTTTTAAGATTTTGACACATTCAGCTCAAATGTACACAATTGCTGATTATGGCTGTCAAATCTAAACCAAACGTTGTGCACTCAAATCTTTTGCTGTATTTAGTTTATTTTGGCATCCGGATGATGATTCTAGCATGAAATTGCTTGGGCACCTGTTAATTTTTAAGATTTTGACACATTCAGCTCAAATGTACACAATTGCTGATTATGGCTGTCAAATCTAAACCAAACGTTGTGCACTCAAATCTTTTGCTGTATTTAGTTTATTTTGGCCTCCGGATGATGATTCTAGCATGAAATTGCTTGGGCACCTGTTAATTTTTAAGATTTTGACACATTCAGCTCAAATGTACAATCATGCGCTAAAAACGCATTTAAAGCAATAAAAAGGTGATTATGGCTGTCAAATCTAAACCAAACGTTGTGCACTCAAATCTTTTGCTGTATTTAGTTTATTTTGGCATCCGGATGATGATTCTAGCATGAAATTGCTTGGGCACCTGTTAATTTTTAAGATTTTGACACATTCAGCTCAAATGTACAATCATGCGCTAAAAACGCATTTAAAGCAATAAAAAGGTGATTATGGCTGTCAAACCTAAACCAAACGTTGTGCACTCAAATCTTTTGCTGTATTTAGTTTATTTTGGCATCCGGATGATGATTCTAGCATGAAATTGCTTGGGCACCTGTTAATTTTTAAGATTATGACACATTCAGCTCAAATGTACAAGCATGCGCTAAAAACGCATTTAAAGCAATAAAAAGGTGATTATGGCTGTCAAACCTAAACCAAACGTTGTGCACTCAAATCTTTTGCTGTATTTAGTTTATTTTGGCATCCGGATGATGATTCTAGCATGAAATTGCTTGGGCACCTGTTAATTTTTAAGATTTTGACACATTCAGCTCAAATGTACACAATTGCTGATTATGGCTGTCAAATCTAAACCAAACGTTGTGCACTCAAATCTTTTGCTGTATTTAGTTTATTTTGGCATCCGGATGATGATTCTAGCATGAAATTGCTTGGGCACCTGTTAATTTTTAAGATTTTGACACATTCAGCTCAAATGTACACAATTGCTGATTATGGCTGTCAAATCTAAACCAAACGTTGTGCACTCAAATCTTTTGCTGTATTTAGTTTATTTTGGCATCCGGATGATGATTCTAGCATGAAATTGCTTGGGCACCTGTTAATTTTTAAGATTTTGACACATTCAGCTCAAATGTACACAATTGCTGATTATGGCTGTCAAATCTAAACCAAACGTTGTGCACTCAAATCTTTTGCTGTATTTAGTTTATTTTGGCATCCGGATGATGATTCTAGCATGAAATTGCTTGGGCACCTGTTAATTTTTAAGATTTTGACACATTAGGCTCAAATGTACAATCATGCGCTAAAAACGCATTTAAAGCAATAAAAAGGTGATTATGGCTGTCAAACCTAAACCAAACGTTGTGCACTCAAATCTTTTGCTGTATTTAGTTTATTTTGGCATCCGGATGATGATTCCAGCATGAAATTGCTTGGGCACCTGTTAATTTTTAAGATTTTGACACATTCAGCTCAAATGTACACAATTGCTGATTATGGCTGTCAAATCTAAACCAAACGTTGTGCACTCAAATCTTTTGCTGTATTTAGTTTATTTTGGCATCCGGATGATGATTCTAGCATGAAATTGCTTGGGCACCTGTTAATTTTTAAGATTTTGACACATTAGGCTCAAATGTACAATCATGCGCTAAAAACGCATTTAAAGCAATAAAAAGGTGATTATGGCTGTCAAACCTAAACCAAACGTTGTGCACTCAAATCTTTTGCTGTATTTAGTTTATTTTGGCATCCGGATGATGATTCCAGCATGAAATTGCTTGGGCACCTGTTAATTTTTAAGATTTTGACACATTCAGCTCAAATGTACACAATTGCTGATTATGGCTGTCAAATCTAAACCAAACGTTGTGCACTCAAATCTTTTGCTGTATTTAGTTTATTTTGGCATCCGGATGATGATTCTAGCATGAAATTGCTTGGGCACCTGTTAATTTTTAAGATTTTGACACATTCAGCTCAAATGTACACAATTGCTGATTATGGCTGTCAAATCTAAACCAAACGTTGTGCACTCAAATCTTTTGCTGTATTTAGTTTATTTTGGCATCCGGATGATGATTCTAGCATGAAATTGCTTGGGCACCTGTTAATTTTTAAGATTTTGACACATTCAGCTCAAATGTACACAATTGCTGATTATGGCTGTCAAATCTAAACCAAACGTTGTGCACTCAAATCTTTTGCTGTATTTAGTTTATTTTGGCATCCGGATGATGATTCTAGCATGAAATTGCTTGGGCACCTGTTAATTTTTAAGATTTTGACACATTCAGCTCAAATGTACACAATTGCTGATTATGGCTGTCAAATCTAAACCAAACGTTGTGCACTCAAATCTTTTGCTGTATTTAGTTTATTTTGGCCTCCGGATGATGATTCTAGCATGAAATTGCTTGGGCACCTGTTAATTTTTAAGATTTTGACACATTCAGCTCAAATGTACAATCATGCGCTAAAAACGCATTTAAAGCAATAAAAAGGTGATTATGGCTGTCAAATCTAAACCAAACGTTGTGCACTCAAATCTTTTGCTGTATTTAGTTTATTTTGGCATCCGGATGATGATTCTAGCATGAAATTGCTTGGGCACCTGTTAATTTTTAAGATTTTGACACATTCAGCTCAAATGTACAATCATGCGCTAAAAACGCATTTAAAGCAATAAAAAGGTGATTATGGCTGTCAAACCTAAACCAAACGTTGTGCACTCAAATCTTTTGCTGTATTTAGTTTATTTTGGCATCCGGATGATGATTCTAGCATGAAATTGCTTGGGCACCTGTTAATTTTTAAGATTATGACACATTCAGCTCAAATGTACAAGCATGCGCTAAAAACGCATTTAAAGCAATAAAAAGGTGATTATGGCTGTCAAACCTAAACCAAACGTTGTGCACTCAAATCTTTTGCTGTATTTAGTTTATTTTGGCATCCGGATGATGATTCTAGCATGAAATTGCTTGGGCACCTGTTAATTTTTAAGATTTTGACACATTCAGCTCAAATGTACACAATTGCTGATTATGGCTGTCAAATCTAAACCAAACGTTGTGCACTCAAATCTTTTGCTGTATTTAGTTTATTTTGGCATCCGGATGATGATTCTAGCATGAAATTGCTTGGGCACCTGTTAATTTTTAAGATTTTGACACATTCAGCTCAAATGTACACAATTGCTGATTATGGCTGTCAAATCTAAACCAAACGTTGTGCACTCAAATCTTTTGCTGTATTTAGTTTATTTTGGCATCCGGATGATGATTCTAGCATGAAATTGCTTGGGCACCTGTTAATTTTTAAGATTTTGACACATTCAGCTCAAATGTACACAATTGCTGATTATGGCTGTCAAATCTAAACCAAACGTTGTGCACTCAAATCTTTTGCTGTATTTAGTTTATTTTGGCATCCGGATGATGATTCTAGCATGAAATTGCTTGGGCACCTGTTAATTTTTAAGATTTTGACACATTCAGCTCAAATGTACACAATTGCTGATTATGGCTGTCAAATCTAAACCAAACGTTGTGCACTCAAATCTTTTGCTGTATTTAGTTTATTTTGGCATCCGGATGATGATTCTAGCATGAAATTGCTTGGGCACCTGTTAATTTTTAAGATTTTGACACATTCAGCTCAAATGTACACAATTGCTGATTATGGCTGTCAAATCTAAACCAAACGTTGTGCACTCAAATCTTTTGCTGTATTTAGTTTATTTTGGCATCCGGATGATGATTCTAGCATGAAATTGCTTGGGCACCTGTTAATTTTTAAGATTTTGACACATTAGGCTCAAATGTACAATCATGCGCTAAAAACGCATTTAAAGCAATAAAAAGGTGATTATGGCTGTCAAACCTAAACCAAACGTTGTGCACTCAAATCTTTTGCTGTATTTAGTTTATTTTGGCATCCGGATGATGATTCTAGCATGAAATTGCTTGGGCACCTGTTAATTTTTAAGATTTTGACACATTCAGCTCAAATGTACACAATTGCTGATTATGGCTGTCAAATCTAAACCAAACGTTGTGCACTCAAATCTTTTGCTGTATTTAGTTTATTTTGGCATCCGGATGATGATTCTAGCATGAATTTGCTTGGGCACCTGTTAATTTTTAAGATTTTGACACATTCAGCTCAAATGTACACAATTGCTGATTATGGCTGTCAAATCTAAACCAAACGTTGTGCACTCAAATCTTTTGCTGTATTTAGTTTATTTTGGCATCCGGATGATGATTCTAGCATGAAATTGCTTGGGCACCTGTTAATTTTTAAGATTTTGACACATTAGGCTCAAATGTACAATCATGCGCTAAAAACGCATTTAAAGCAATAAAAAGGTGATTATGGCTGTCAAACCTAAACCAAACGTTGTGCACTCAAATCTTTTGCTGTATTTAGTTTATTTTGGCATCCGGATGATGATTCTAGCATGAAATTGCTTGGGCACCTGTTAATTTTTAAGATTTTGACACATTCAGCTCAAATGTACACAATTGCTGATTATGGCTGTCAAATCTAAACCAAACGTTGTGCACTCAAATCTTTTGCTGTATTTAGTTTATTTTGGCATCCGGATGATGATTCTAGCATGAATTTGCTTGGGCACCTGTTAATTTTTAAGATTTTGACACATTCAGCTCAAATGTACACAATTGCTGATTATGGCTGTCAAATCTAAACCAAACGTTGTGCACTCAAATCTTTTGCTGTATTTAGTTTATTTTGGCATCCGGATGATGATTCTAGCATGAAATTGCTTGGGCACCTGTTAATTTTTAAGATTTTGACACATTCAGCTCAAATGTACACAATTGCTGATTATGGCTGTCAAATCTAAACCAAACGTTGTGCACTCAAATCTTTTGCTGTATTTAGTTTATTTTGGCCTCCGGATGATGATTCTAGCATGAAATTGCTTGGGCACCTGTTAATTTTTAAGATTTTGACACATTCAGCTCAAATGTACAATCATGCGCTAAAAACGCATTTAAAGCAATAAAAAGGTGATTATGGCTGTCAAATCTAAACCAAACGTTGTGCACTCAAATCTTTTGCTGTATTTAGTTTATTTTGGCATCCGGATGATGATTCTAGCATGAAATTGCTTGGGCACCTGTTAATTTTTAAGATTTTGACACATTCAGCTCAAATGTACAATCATGCGCTAAAAACGCATTTAAAGCAATAAAAAGGTGATTATGGCTGTCAAACCTAAACCAAACGTTGTGCACTCAAATCTTTTGCTGTATTTAGTTTATTTTGGCATCCGGATGATGATTCTAGCATGAAATTGCTTGGGCACCTGTTAATTTTTAAGATTATGACACATTCAGCTCAAATGTACAATCATGCGCTAAAAACGCATTTAAAGCAATAAAAAGGTGATTATGGCTGTCAAACCTAAACCAAACGTTGTGCACTCAAATCTTTTGCTGTATTTAGTTTATTTTGGCATCCGGATGATGATTCTAGCATGAAATTGCTTGGGCACCTGTTAATTTTTAAGATTTTGACACATTCAGCTCAAATGTACACAATTGCTGATTATGGCTGTCAAATCTAAACCAAACGTTGTGCACTCAAATCTTTTGCTGTATTTAGTTTATTTTGGCATCCGGATGATGATTCTAGCATGAAATTGCTTGGGCACCTGTTAATTTTTAAGATTTTGACACATTCAGCTCAAATGTACACAATTGCTGATTATGGCTGTCAAATCTAAACCAAACGTTGTGCACTCAAATCTTTTGCTGTATTTAGTTTATTTTGGCATCCGGATGATGATTCTAGCATGAAATTGCTTGGGCACCTGCTAATTTTTAAGATTTTGACACATTCAGCTCAAATGTACACAATTGCTGATTATGGCTGTCAAATCTAAACCAAACGTTGTGCACTCAAATCTTTTGCTGTATTTAGTTTATTTTGGCATCCGGATGATGATTCTAGCATGAAATTGCTTGGGCACCTGTTAATTTTTAAGATTTTGACACATTAGGCTCAAATGTACAATCATGCGCTAAAAACGCATTTAAAGCAATAAAAAGGTGATTATGGCTGTCAAACCTAAACCAAACGTTGTGCACTCAAATCTTTTGCTGTATTTAGTTTATTTTGGCATCCGGATGATGATTCTAGCATGAAATTGCTTGGGCACCTGTTAATTTTTAAGATTTTGACACATTCAGCTCAAATGTACACAATTGCTGATTATGGCTGTCAAATCTAAACCAAACGTTGTGCACTCAAATCTTTTGCTGTATTTAGTTTATTTTGGCATCCGGATGATGATTCTAGCATGAATTTGCTTGGGCACCTGTTAATTTTTAAGATTTTGACACATTCAGCTCAAATGTACACAATTGCTGATTATGGCTGTCAAATCTAAACCAAACGTTGTGCACTCAAATCTTTTGCTGTATTTAGTTTATTTTGGCATCCGGATGATGATTCTAGCATGAAATTGCTTGGGCACCTGTTAATTTTTAAGATTTTGACACATTCAGCTCAAATGTACAATCATGCGCTAAAAACGCATTTAAAGCAATAAAAAGGTGATTATGGCTGTCAAACCTAAACCAAACGTTGTGCACTCAAATCTTTTGCTGTATTTAGTTTATTTTGGCATCCGGATGATGATTCTAGCATGAAATTGCTTGGGCACCTGTTAATTTTTAAGATTTTGACACATTCAGCTCAAATGTACACAATTGCTGATTATGGCTGTCAAATCTAAACCAAACGTTGTGCACTCAAATCTTTTGCTGTATTTAGTTTATTTTGGCATCCGGATGATGATTCTAGCATGAAATTGCTTGGGCACCTGTTAATTTTTAAGATTTTGACACATTCAGCTCAAATGTACACAATTGCTGATTATGGCTGTCAAATCTAAACCAAACGTTGTGCACTCAAATCTTTTGCTGTATTTAGTTTATTTTGGCATCCGGATGATGATTCTAGCATGAAATTGCTTGGGCACCTGTTAATTTTTAAGATTTTGACACATTCAGCTCAAATGTACACAATTGCTGATTATGGCTGTCAAATCTAAACCAAACGTTGTGCACTCAAATCTTTTGCTGTATTTAGTTTATTTTGGCATCCGGATGATGATTCTAGCATGAAATTGCTTGGGCACCTGTTAATTTTTAAGATTTTGACACATTAGGCTCAAATGTACAATCATGCGCTAAAAACGCATTTAAAGCAATAAAAAGGTGATTATGGCTGTCAAACCTAAACCAAACGTTGTGCACTCAAATCTTTTGCTGTATTTAGTTTATTTTGGCATCCGGATGATGATTCTAGCATGAAATTGCTTGGGCACCTGTTAATTTTTAAGATTTTGACACATTCAGCTCAAATGTACACAATTGCTGATTATGGCTGTCAAATCTAAACCAAACGTTGTGCACTCAAATCTTTTGCTGTATTTAGTTTATTTTGGCATCCGGATGATGATTCTAGCATGAATTTGCTTGGGCACCTGTTAATTTTTAAGATTTTGACACATTCAGCTCAAATGTACACAATTGCTGATTATGGCTGTCAAATCTAAACCAAACGTTGTGCACTCAAATCTTTTCCTGTATTTAGTTTATTTTGGCATCCGGATGATGATTCTAGCATGAAATTGCTTGGGCACCTGTTAATTTTTAAGATTTTGACACATTAGGCTCAAATGTACAATCATGCGCTAAAAACGCATTTAAAGCAATAAAAAGGTGATTATGGCTGTCAAACCTAAACCAAACGTTGTGCACTCAAATCTTTTGCTGTATTTAGTTTATTTTGGCATCCGGATGATGATTCCAGCATGAAATTGCTTGGGCACCTGTTAATTTTTAAGATTTTGACACATTCAGCTCAAATGTACACAATTGCTGATTATGGCTGTCAAATCTAAACCAAACGTTGTGCACTCAAATCTTTTGCTGTATTTTGTTTATTTTGGCATCCGGATGATGATTCTAGCATGAAATTGCTTGGGCACCTGTTAATTTTTAAGATTTTGACACATTCAGCTCAAATGTACACAATTGCTGATTATGGCTGTCAAATCTAAACCAAACGTTGTGCACTCAAATCTTTTGCTGTATTTAGTTTATTTTGGCATCCGGATGATGATTCTAGCATGAAATTGCTTGGGCACCTGTTAATTTTTAAGATTTTGACACATTCAGCTCAAATGTACACAATTGCTGATTATGGCTGTCAAATCTAAACCAAACGTTGTGCACTCAAATCTTTTGCTGTATTTAGTTTATTTTGGCATCCGGATGATGATTCTAGCATGAAATTGCTTGGGCACCTGTTAATTTTTAAGATTTTGACACATTAGGCTCAAATGTACAATCATGCGCTAAAAACGCATTTAAAGCAATAAAAAGGTGATTATGGCTGTCAAACCTAAACCAAACGTTGTGCACTCAAATCTTTTGCTGTATTTAGTTTATTTTGGCATCCGGATGATGATTCTAGCATGAAATTGCTTGGGCACCTGTTAATTTTTAAGATTTTGACACATTCAGCTCAAATGTACACAATTGCTGATTATGGCTGTCAAATCTAAACCAAACGTTGTGCACTCAAATCTTTTGCTGTATTTAGTTTATTTTGGCATCCGGATGATGATTCTAGCATGAATTTGCTTGGGCACCTGTTAATTTTTAAGATTTTGACACATTCAGCTCAAATGTACACAATTGCTGATTATGGCTGTCAAATCTAAACCAAACGTTGTGCACTCAAATCTTTTGCTGTATTTAGTTTATTTTGGCATCCGGATGATGATTCTAGCATGAAATTGCTTGGGCACCTGTTAATTTTTAAGATTTTGACACATTAGGCTCAAATGTACAATCATGCGCTAAAAACGCATTTAAAGCAATAAAAAGGTGATTATGGCTGTCAAACCTAAACCAAACGTTGTGCACTCAAATCTTTTGCTGTATTTAGTTTATTTTGGCATCCGGATGATGATTCTAGCATGAAATTGCTTGGGCACCTGTTAATTTTTAAGATTTTGACACATTCAGCTCAAATGTACACAATTGCTGATTATGGCTGTCAAATCTAAACCAAACGTTGTGCACTCAAATCTTTTGCTGTATTTAGTTTATTTTGGCATCCGGATGATGATTCTAGCATGAAATTGCTTGGGCACCTGTTAATTTTTAAGATTTTGACACATTCAGCTCAAATGTACACAATTGCTGATTATGGCTGTCAAATCTAAACCAAACGTTGTGCACTCAAATCTTTTGCTGTATTTAGTTTATTTTGGCCTCCGGATGATGATTCTAGCATGAAATTGCTTGGGCACCTGTTAATTTTTAAGATTTTGACACATTCAGCTCAAATGTACAATCATGCGCTAAAAACGCATTTAAAGCAATAAAAAGGTGATTATGGCTGTCAAATCTAAACCAAACGTTGTGCACTCAAATCTTTTGCTGTATTTAGTTTATTTTGGCATCCGGATGATGATTCTAGCATGAAATTGCTTGGGCACCTGTTAATTTTTAAGATTTTGACACATTCAGCTCAAATGTACAATCATGCGCTAAAAACGCATTTAAAGCAATAAAAAGGTGATTATGGCTGTCAAACCTAAACCAAACGTTGTGCACTCAAATCTTTTGCTGTATTTAGTTTATTTTGGCATCCGGATGATGATTCTAGCATGAAATTGCTTGGGCACCTGTTAATTTTTAAGATTATGACACATTCAGCTCAAATGTACAATCATGCGCTAAAAACGCATTTAAAGCAATAAAAAGGTGATTATGGCTGTCAAACCTAAACCAAACGTTGTGCACTCAAATCTTTTGCTGTATTTAGTTTATTTTGGCATCCGGATGATGATTCTAGCATGAAATTGCTTGGGCACCTGTTAATTTTTAAGATTTTGACACATTCAGCTCAAATGTACACAATTGCTGATTATGGCTGTCAAATCTAAACCAAACGTTGTGCACTCAAATCTTTTGCTGTATTTAGTTTATTTTGGCATCCGGATGATGATTCTAGCATGAAATTGCTTGGGCACCTGTTAATTTTTAAGATTTTGACACATTCAGCTCAAATGTACACAATTGCTGATTATGGCTGTCAAATCTAAACCAAACGTTGTGCACTCAAATCTTTTGCTGTATTTAGTTTATTTTGGCATCCGGATGATGATTCTAGCATGAAATTGCTTGGGCACCTGTTAATTTTTAAGATTTTGACACATTCAGCTCAAATGTACACAATTGCTGATTATGGCTGTCAAATCTAAACCAAACGTTGTGCACTCAAATCTTTTGCTGTATTTAGTTTATTTTGGCATCCGGATGATGATTCTAGCATGAAATTGCTTGGGCACCTGTTAATTTTTAAGATTTTGACACATTAGGCTCAAATGTACAATCATGCGCTAAAAACGCATTTAAAGCAATAAAAAGGTGATTATGGCTGTCAAACCTAAACCAAACGTTGTGCACTCAAATCTTTTGCTGTATTTAGTTTATTTTGGCATCCGGATGATGATTCTAGCATGAAATTGCTTGGGCACCTGTTAATTTTTAAGATTTTGACACATTCAGCTCAAATGTACACAATTGCTGATTATGGCTGTCAAATCTAAACCAAACGTTGTGCACTCAAATCTTTTGCTGTATTTAGTTTATTTTGGCATCCGGATGATGATTCTAGCATGAATTTGCTTGGGCACCTGTTAATTTTTAAGATTTTGACACATTCAGCTCAAATGTACACAATTGCTGATTATGGCTGTCAAATCTAAACCAAACGTTGTGCACTCAAATCTTTTGCTGTATTTAGTTTATTTTGGCATCCGGATGATGATTCTAGCATGAAATTGCTTGGGCACCTGTTAATTTTTAAGATTTTGACACATTAGGCTCAAATGTACAATCATGCGCTAAAAACGCATTTAAAGCAATAAAAAGGTGATTATGGCTGTCAAACCTAAACCAAACGTTGTGCACTCAAATCTTTTGCTGTATTTAGTTTATTTTGGCATCCGGATGATGATTCTAGCATGAAATTGCTTGGGCACCTGTTAATTTTTAAGATTTTGACACATTCAGCTCAAATGTACACAATTGCTGATTATGGCTGTCAAATCTAAACCAAACGTTGTGCACTCAAATCTTTTGCTGTATTTAGTTTATTTTGGCATCCGGATGATGATTCTAGCATGAAATTGCTTGGGCACCTGTTAATTTTTAAGATTTTGACACATTCAGCTCAAATGTACACAATTGCTGATTATGGCTGTCAAATCTAAACCAAACGTTGTGCACTCAAATCTTTTGCTGTATTTAGTTTATTTTGGCATCCGGATGATGATTCTAGCATGAAATTGCTTGGGCACCTGTTAATTTTTAAGATTTTGACACATTCAGCTCAAATGTACACAATTGCTGATTATGGCTGTCAAATCTAAACCAAACGTTGTGCACTCAAATCTTTTGCTGTATTTAGTTTATTTTGGCATCCGGATGATGATTCTAGCATGAAATTGCTTGGGCACCTGTTAATTTTTAAGATTTTGACACATTAGGCTCAAATGTACAATCATGCGCTAAAAACGCATTTAAAGCAATAAAAAGGTGATTATGGCTGTCAAACCTAAACCAAACGTTGTGCACTCAAATCTTTTGCTGTATTTAGTTTATTTTGGCATCCGGATGATGATTCTAGCATGAAATTGCTTGGGCACCTGTTAATTTTTAAGATTTTGACACATTCAGCTCAAATGTACACAATTGCTGATTATGGCTGTCAAATCTAAACCAAACGTTGTGCACTCAAATCTTTTGCTGTATTTAGTTTATTTTGGCATCCGGATGATGATTCTAGCATGAATTTGCTTGGGCACCTGTTAATTTTTAAGATTTTGACACATTCAGCTCAAATGTACACAATTGCTGATTATGGCTGTCAAATCTAAACCAAACGTTGTGCACTCAAATCTTTTGCTGTATTTAGTTTATTTTGGCATCCGGATGATGATTCTAGCATGAAATTGCTTGGGCACCTGTTAATTTTTAAGATTTTGACACATTCAGCTCAAATGTACAATCATGCGCTAAAAACGCATTTAAAGCAATAAAAAGGTGATTATGGCTGTCAAACCTAAACCAAACGTTGTGCACTCAAATCTTTTGCTGTATTTAGTTTATTTTGGCATCCGGATGATGATTCTAGCATGAAATTGCTTGGGCACCTGTTAATTTTTAAGATTTTGACACATTCAGCTCAAATGTACACAATTGCTGATTATGGCTGTCAAATCTAAACCAAACGTTGTGCACTCAAATCTTTTGCTGTATTTAGTTTATTTTGGCATCCGGATGATGATTCTAGCATGAAATTGCTTGGGCACCTGTTAATTTTTAAGATTTTGACACATTCAGCTCAAATGTACACAATTGCTGATTATGGCTGTCAAATCTAAACCAAACGTTGTGCACTCAAATCTTTTGCTGTATTTAGTTTATTTTGGCATCCGGATGATGATTCTAGCATGAAATTGCTTGGGCACCTGTTAATTTTTAAGATTTTGACACATTCAGCTCAAATGTACACAATTGCTGATTATGGCTGTCAAATCTAAACCAAACGTTGTGCACTCAAATCTTTTGCTGTATTTAGTTTATTTTGGCATCCGGATGATGATTCTAGCATGAAATTGCTTGGGCACCTGTTAATTTTTAAGATTTTGACACATTAGGCTCAAATGTACAATCATGCGCTAAAAACGCATTTAAAGCAATAAAAAGGTGATTATGGCTGTCAAACCTAAACCAAACGTTGTGCACTCAAATCTTTTGCTGTATTTAGTTTATTTTGGCATCCGGATGATGATTCTAGCATGAAATTGCTTGGGCACCTGTTAATTTTTAAGATTTTGACACATTCAGCTCAAATGTACACAATTGCTGATTATGGCTGTCAAATCTAAACCAAACGTTGTGCACTCAAATCTTTTGCTGTATTTAGTTTATTTTGGCATCCGGATGATGATTCTAGCATGAAATTGCTTGGGCACCTGTTAATTTTTAAGATTTTGACACATTCAGCTCAAATGTACACAATTGCTGATTATGGCTGTCAAATCTAAACCAAACGTTGTGCACTCAAATCTTTTGCTGTATTTAGTTTATTTTGGCCTCCGGATGATGATTCTAGCATGAAATTGCTTGGGCACCTGTTAATTTTTAAGATTTTGACACATTCAGCTCAAATGTACAATCATGCGCTAAAAACGCATTTAAAGCAATAAAAAGGTGATTATGGCTGTCAAATCTAAACCAAACGTTGTGCACTCAAATCTTTTGCTGTATTTAGTTTATTTTGGCATCCGGATGATGATTCTAGCATGAAATTGCTTGGGCACCTGTTAATTTTTAAGATTTTGACACATTCAGCTCAAATGTACAATCATGCGCTAAAAACGCATTTAAAGCAATAAAAAGGTGATTATGGCTGTCAAACCTAAACCAAACGTTGTGCACTCAAATCTTTTGCTGTATTTAGTTTATTTTGGCATCCGGATGATGATTCTAGCATGAAATTGCTTGGGCACCTGTTAATTTTTAAGATTATGACACATTCAGCTCAAATGTACAAGCATGCGCTAAAAACGCATTTAAAGCAATAAAAAGGTGATTATGGCTGTCAAACCTAAACCAAACGTTGTGCACTCAAATCTTTTGCTGTATTTAGTTTATTTTGGCATCCGGATGATGATTCTAGCATGAAATTGCTTGGGCACCTGTTAATTTTTAAGATTTTGACACATTCAGCTCAAATGTACACAATTGCTGATTATGGCTGTCAAATCTAAACCAAACGTTGTGCACTCAAATCTTTTGCTGTATTTAGTTTATTTTGGCATCCGGATGATGATTCTAGCATGAAATTGCTTGGGCACCTGTTAATTTTTAAGATTTTGACACATTCAGCTCAAATGTACACAATTGCTGATTATGGCTGTCAAATCTAAACCAAACGTTGTGCACTCAAATCTTTTGCTGTATTTAGTTTATTTTGGCATCCGGATGATGATTCTAGCATGAAATTGCTTGGGCACCTGTTAATTTTTAAGATTTTGACACATTCAGCTCAAATGTACACAATTGCTGATTATGGCTGTCAAATCTAAACCAAACGTTGTGCACTCAAATCTTTTGCTGTATTTAGTTTATTTTGGCATCCGGATGATGATTCTAGCATGAAATTGCTTGGGCACCTGTTAATTTTTAAGATTTTGACACATTCAGCTCAAATGTACACAATTGCTGATTATGGCTGTCAAATCTAAACCAAACGTTGTGCACTCAAATCTTTTGCTGTATTTAGTTTATTTTGGCATCCGGATGATGATTCTAGCATGAAATTGCTTGGGCACCTGTTAATTTTTAAGATTTTGACACATTAGGCTCAAATGTACAATCATGCGCTAAAAACGCATTTAAAGCAATAAAAAGGTGATTATGGCTGTCAAACCTAAACCAAACGTTGTGCACTCAAATCTTTTGCTGTATTTAGTTTATTTTGGCATCCGGATGATGATTCTAGCATGAAATTGCTTGGGCACCTGTTAATTTTTAAGATTTTGACACATTCAGCTCAAATGTACACAATTGCTGATTATGGCTGTCAAATCTAAACCAAACGTTGTGCACTCAAATCTTTTGCTGTATTTAGTTTATTTTGGCATCCGGATGATGATTCTAGCATGAATTTGCTTGGGCACCTGTTAATTTTTAAGATTTTGACACATTCAGCTCAAATGTACACAATTGCTGATTATGGCTGTCAAATCTAAACCAAACGTTGTGCACTCAAATCTTTTGCTGTATTTAGTTTATTTTGGCATCCGGATGATGATTCTAGCATGAAATTGCTTGGGCACCTGTTAATTTTTAAGATTTTGACACATTAGGCTCAAATGTACAATCATGCGCTAAAAACGCATTTAAAGCAATAAAAAGGTGATTATGGCTGTCAAACCTAAACCAAACGTTGTGCACTCAAATCTTTTGCTGTATTTAGTTTATTTTGGCATCCGGATGATGATTCTAGCATGAAATTGCTTGGGCACCTGTTAATTTTTAAGATTTTGACACATTCAGCTCAAATGTACACAATTGCTGATTATGGCTGTCAAATCTAAACCAAACGTTGTGCACTCAAATCTTTTGCTGTATTTAGTTTATTTTGGCATCCGGATGATGATTCTAGCATGAATTTGCTTGGGCACCTGTTAATTTTTAAGATTTTGACACATTCAGCTCAAATGTACACAATTGCTGATTATGGCTGTCAAATCTAAACCAAACGTTGTGCACTCAAATCTTTTGCTGTATTTAGTTTATTTTGGCATCCGGATGATGATTCTAGCATGAAATTGCTTGGGCACCTGTTAATTTTTAAGATTTTGACACATTCAGCTCAAATGTACAATCATGCGCTAAAAACGCATTTAAAGCAATAAAAAGGTGATTATGGCTGTCAAACCTAAACCAAACGTTGTGCACTCAAATCTTTTGCTGTATTTAGTTTATTTTGGCATCCGGATGATGATTCTAGCATGAAATTGCTTGGGCACCTGTTAATTTTTAAGATTTTGACACATTCAGCTCAAATGTACACAATTGCTGATTATGGCTGTCAAATCTAAACCAAACGTTGTGCACTCAAATCTTTTGCTGTATTTAGTTTATTTTGGCATCCGGATGATGATTCTAGCATGAAATTGCTTGGGCACCTGTTAATTTTTAAGATTTTGACACATTCAGCTCAAATGTACACAATTGCTGATTATGGCTGTCAAATCTAAACCAAACGTTGTGCACTCAAATCTTTTGCTGTATTTAGTTTATTTTGGCATCCGGATGATGATTCTAGCATGAAATTGCTTGGGCACCTGTTAATTTTTAAGATTTTGACACATTCAGCTCAAATGTACACAATTGCTGATTATGGCTGTCAAATCTAAACCAAACGTTGTGCACTCAAATCTTTTGCTGTATTTAGTTTATTTTGGCATCCGGATGATGATTCTAGCATGAAATTGCTTGGGCACCTGTTAATTTTTAAGATTTTGACACATTAGGCTCAAATGTACAATCATGCGCTAAAAACGCATTTAAAGCAATAAAAAGGTGATTATGGCTGTCAAACCTAAACCAAACGTTGTGCACTCAAATCTTTTGCTGTATTTAGTTTATTTTGGCATCCGGATGATGATTCTAGCATGAAATTGCTTGGGCACCTGTTAATTTTTAAGATTTTGACACATTCAGCTCAAATGTACACAATTGCTGATTATGGCTGTCAAATCTAAACCAAACGTTGTGCACTCAAATCTTTTGCTGTATTTAGTTTATTTTGGCATCCGGATGATGATTCTAGCATGAATTTGCTTGGGCACCTGTTAATTTTTAAGATTTTGACACATTCAGCTCAAATGTACACAATTGCTGATTATGGCTGTCAAATCTAAACCAAACGTTGTGCACTCAAATCTTTTGCTGTATTTAGTTTATTTTGGCATCCGGATGATGATTCTAGCATGAAATTGCTTGGGCACCTGTTAATTTTTAAGATTTTGACACATTAGGCTCAAATGTACAATCATGCGCTAAAAACGCATTTAAAGCAATAAAAAGGTGATTATGGCTGTCAAACCTAAACCAAACGTTGTGCACTCAAATCTTTTGCTGTATTTAGTTTATTTTGGCATCCGGATGATGATTCTAGCATGAAATTGCTTGGGCACCTGTTAATTTTTAAGATTTTGACACATTCAGCTCAAATGTACACAATTGCTGATTATGGCTGTCAAATCTAAACCAAACGTTGTGCACTCAAATCTTTTGCTGTATTTAGTTTATTTTGGCATCCGGATGATGATTCTAGCATGAAATTGCTTGGGCACCTGTTAATTTTTAAGATTTTGACACATTCAGCTCAAATGTACACAATTGCTGATTATGGCTGTCAAATCTAAACCAAACGTTGTGCACTCAAATCTTTTGCTGTATTTAGTTTATTTTGGCATCCGGATGATGATTCTAGCATGAAATTGCTTGGGCACCTGTTAATTTTTAAGATTTTGACACATTCAGCTCAAATGTACACAATTGCTGATTATGGCTGTCAAATCTAAACCAAACGTTGTGCACTCAAATCTTTTGCTGTATTTAGTTTATTTTGGCATCCGGATGATGATTCTAGCATGAAATTGCTTGGGCACCTGTTAATTTTTAAGATTTTGACACATTAGGCTCAAATGTACAATCATGCGCTAAAAACGCATTTAAAGCAATAAAAAGGTGATTATGGCTGTCAAACCTAAACCAAACGTTGTGCACTCAAATCTTTTGCTGTATTTAGTTTATTTTGGCATCCGGATGATGATTCTAGCATGAAATTGCTTGGGCACCTGTTAATTTTTAAGATTTTGACACATTCAGCTCAAATGTACACAATTGCTGATTATGGCTGTCAAATCTAAACCAAACGTTGTGCACTCAAATCTTTTGCTGTATTTAGTTTATTTTGGCATCCGGATGATGATTCTAGCATGAATTTGCTTGGGCACCTGTTAATTTTTAAGATTTTGACACATTCAGCTCAAATGTACACAATTGCTGATTATGGCTGTCAAATCTAAACCAAACGTTGTGCACTCAAATCTTTTGCTGTATTTAGTTTATTTTGGCATCCGGATGATGATTCTAGCATGAAATTGCTTGGGCACCTGTTAATTTTTAAGATTTTGACACATTCAGCTCAAATGTACAATCATGCGCTAAAAACGCATTTAAAGCAATAAAAAGGTGATTATGGCTGTCAAACCTAAACCAAACGTTGTGCACTCAAATCTTTTGCTGTATTTAGTTTATTTTGGCATCCGGATGATGATTCTAGCATGAAATTGCTTGGGCACCTGTTAATTTTTAAGATTTTGACACATTCAGCTCAAATGTACACAATTGCTGATTATGGCTGTCAAATCTAAACCAAACGTTGTGCACTCAAATCTTTTGCTGTATTTAGTTTATTTTGGCATCCGGATGATGATTCTAGCATGAAATTGCTTGGGCACCTGTTAATTTTTAAGATTTTGACACATTCAGCTCAAATGTACACAATTGCTGATTATGGCTGTCAAATCTAAACCAAACGTTGTGCACTCAAATCTTTTGCTGTATTTAGTTTATTTTGGCATCCGGATGATGATTCTAGCATGAAATTGCTTGGGCACCTGTTAATTTTTAAGATTTTGACACATTCAGCTCAAATGTACACAATTGCTGATTATGGCTGTCAAATCTAAACCAAACGTTGTGCACTCAAATCTTTTGCTGTATTTAGTTTATTTTGGCATCCGGATGATGATTCTAGCATGAAATTGCTTGGGCACCTGTTAATTTTTAAGATTTTGACACATTAGGCTCAAATGTACAATCATGCGCTAAAAACGCATTTAAAGCAATAAAAAGGTGATTATGGCTGTCAAACCTAAACCAAACGTTGTGCACTCAAATCTTTTGCTGTATTTAGTTTATTTTGGCATCCGGATGATGATTCTAGCATGAAATTGCTTGGGCACCTGTTAATTTTTAAGATTTTGACACATTCAGCTCAAATGTACACAATTGCTGATTATGGCTGTCAAATCTAAACCAAACGTTGTGCACTCAAATCTTTTGCTGTATTTAGTTTATTTTGGCATCCGGATGATGATTCTAGCATGAAATTGCTTGGGCACCTGTTAATTTTTAAGATTTTGACACATTCAGCTCAAATGTACACAATTGCTGATTATGGCTGTCAAATCTAAACCAAACGTTGTGCACTCAAATCTTTTGCTGTATTTAGTTTATTTTGGCATCCGGATGATGATTCTAGCATGAAATTGCTTGGGCACCTGTTAATTTTTAAGATTTTGACACATTAGGCTCAAATGTACAATCATGCGCTAAAAACGCATTTAAAGCAATAAAAAGGTGATTATGGCTGTCAAACCTAAACCAAACGTTGTGCACTCAAATCTTTTGCTGTATTTAGTTTATTTTGGCATCCGGATGATGATTCTAGCATGAAATTGCTTGGGCACCTGTTAATTTTTAAGATTTTGACACATTCAGCTCAAATGTACACAATTGCTGATTATGGCTGTCAAATCTAAACCAAACGTTGTGCACTCAAATCTTTTGCTGTATTTAGTTTATTTTGGCATCCGGATGATGATTCTAGCATGAATTTGCTTGGGCACCTGTTAATTTTTAAGATTTTGACACATTCAGCTCAAATGTACACAATTGCTGATTATGGCTGTCAAATCTAAACCAAACGTTGTGCACTCAAATCTTTTGCTGTATTTAGTTTATTTTGGCATCCGGATGATGATTCTAGCATGAAATTGCTTGGGCACCTGTTAATTTTTAAGATTTTGACACATTCAGCTCAAATGTACAATCATGCGCTAAAAACGCATTTAAAGCAATAAAAAGGTGATTATGGCTGTCAAACCTAAACCAAACGTTGTGCACTCAAATCTTTTGCTGTATTTAGTTTATTTTGGCATCCGGATGATGATTCTAGCATGAAATTGCTTGGGCACCTGTTAATTTTTAAGATTTTGACACATTCAGCTCAAATGTACACAATTGCTGATTATGGCTGTCAAATCTAAACCAAACGTTGTGCACTCAAATCTTTTGCTGTATTTAGTTTATTTTGGCATCCGGATGATGATTCTAGCATGAAATTGCTTGGGCACCTGTTAATTTTTAAGATTTTGACACATTCAGCTCAAATGTACACAATTGCTGATTATGGCTGTCAAATCTAAACCAAACGTTGTGCACTCAAATCTTTTGCTGTATTTAGTTTATTTTGGCATCCGGATGATGATTCTAGCATGAAATTGCTTGGGCACCTGTTAATTTTTAAGATTTTGACACATTCAGCTCAAATGTACACAATTGCTGATTATGGCTGTCAAATCTAAACCAAACGTTGTGCACTCAAATCTTTTGCTGTATTTAGTTTATTTTGGCATCCGGATGATGATTCTAGCATGAAATTGCTTGGGCACCTGTTAATTTTTAAGATTTTGACACATTAGGCTCAAATGTACAATCATGCGCTAAAAACGCATTTAAAGCAATAAAAAGGTGATTATGGCTGTCAAACCTAAACCAAACGTTGTGCACTCAAATCTTTTGCTGTATTTAGTTTATTTTGGCATCCGGATGATGATTCTAGCATGAAATTGCTTGGGCACCTGTTAATTTTTAAGATTTTGACACATTCAGCTCAAATGTACACAATTGCTGATTATGGCTGTCAAATCTAAACCAAACGTTGTGCACTCAAATCTTTTGCTGTATTTAGTTTATTTTGGCATCCGGATGATGATTCTAGCATGAAATTGCTTGGGCACCTGTTAATTTTTAAGATTTTGACACATTCAGCTCAAATGTACACAATTGCTGATTATGGCTGTCAAATCTAAACCAAACGTTGTGCACTCAAATCTTTTGCTGTATTTAGTTTATTTTGGCATCCGGATGATGATTCTAGCATGAAATTGCTTGGGCACCTGTTAATTTTTAAGATTTTGACACATTAGGCTCAAATGTACAATCATGCGCTAAAAACGCATTTAAAGCAATAAAAAGGTGATTATGGCTGTCAAACCTAAACCAAACGTTGTGCACTCAAATCTTTTGCTGTATTTAGTTTATTTTGGCATCCGGATGATGATTCTAGCATGAAATTGCTTGGGCACCTGTTAATTTTTAAGATTTTGACACATTCAGCTCAAATGTACACAATTGCTGATTATGGCTGTCAAATCTAAACCAAACGTTGTGCACTCAAATCTTTTGCTGTATTTAGTTTATTTTGGCATCCGGATGATGATTCTAGCATGAATTTGCTTGGGCACCTGTTAATTTTTAAGATTTTGACACATTCAGCTCAAATGTACACAATTGCTGATTATGGCTGTCAAATCTAAACCAAACGTTGTGCACTCAAATCTTTTGCTGTATTTAGTTTATTTTGGCATCCGGATGATGATTCTAGCATGAAATTGCTTGGGCACCTGTTAATTTTTAAGATTTTGACACATTCAGCTCAAATGTACAATCATGCGCTAAAAACGCATTTAAAGCAATAAAAAGGTGATTATGGCTGTCAAACCTAAACCAAACGTTGTGCACTCAAATCTTTTGCTGTATTTAGTTTATTTTGGCATCCGGATGATGATTCTAGCATGAAATTGCTTGGGCACCTGTTAATTTTTAAGATTTTGACACATTCAGCTCAAATGTACACAATTGCTGATTATGGCTGTCAAATCTAAACCAAACGTTGTGCACTCAAATCTTTTGCTGTATTTAGTTTATTTTGGCATCCGGATGATGATTCTAGCATGAAATTGCTTGGGCACCTGTTAATTTTTAAGATTTTGACACATTCAGCTCAAATGTACACAATTGCTGATTATGGCTGTCAAATCTAAACCAAACGTTGTGCACTCAAATCTTTTGCTGTATTTAGTTTATTTTGGCATCCGGATGATGATTCTAGCATGAAATTGCTTGGGCACCTGTTAATTTTTAAGATTTTGACACATTCAGCTCAAATGTACACAATTGCTGATTATGGCTGTCAAATCTAAACCAAACGTTGTGCACTCAAATCTTTTGCTGTATTTAGTTTATTTTGGCATCCGGATGATGATTCTAGCATGAAATTGCTTGGGCACCTGTTAATTTTTAAGATTTTGACACATTAGGCTCAAATGTACAATCATGCGGTAAAAACGCATTTAAAGCAATAAAAAGGTGATTATGGCTGTCAAACCTAAACCAAACGTTGTGCACTCAAATCTTTTGCTGTATTTAGTTTATTTTGGCATCCGGATGATGATTCTAGCATGAAATTGCTTGGGCACCTGTTAATTTTTAAGATTTTGACACATTCAGCTCAAATGTACACAATTGCTGATTATGGCTGTCAAATCTAAACCAAACGTTGTGCACTCAAATCTTTTGCTGTATTTAGTTTATTTTGGCATCCGGATGATGATTCTAGCATGAATTTGCTTGGGCACCTGTTAATTTTTAAGATTTTGACACATTCAGCTCAAATGTACACAATTGCTGATTATGGCTGTCAAATCTAAACCAAACGTTGTGCACTCAAATCTTTTGCTGTATTTAGTTTATTTTGGCATCCGGATGATGATTCTAGCATGAAATTGCTTGGGCACCTGTTAATTTTTAAGATTTTGACACATTAGGCTCAAATGTACAATCATGCGCTAAAAACGCATTTAAAGCAATAAAAAGGTGATTATGGCTGTCAAACCTAAACCAAACGTTGTGCACTCAAATCTTTTGCTGTATTTAGTTTATTTTGGCATCCGGATGATGATTCTAGCATGAAATTGCTTGGGCACCTGTTAATTTTTAAGATTTTGACACATTCAGCTCAAATGTACACAATTGCTGATTATGGCTGTCAAATCTAAACCAAACGTTGTGCACTCAAATCTTTTGCTGTATTTAGTTTATTTTGGCATCCGGATGATGATTCTAGCATGAAATTGCTTGGGCACCTGTTAATTTTTAAGATTTTGACACATTCAGCTCAAATGTACACAATTGCTGATTATGGCTGTCAAATCTAAACCAAACGTTGTGCACTCAAATCTTTTGCTGTATTTAGTTTATTTTGGCATCCGGATGATGATTCTAGCATGAAATTGCTTGGGCACCTGTTAATTTTTAAGATTTTGACACATTCAGCTCAAATGTACACAATTGCTGATTATGGCTGTCAAATCTAAACCAAACGTTGTGCACTCAAATCTTTTGCTGTATTTAGTTTATTTTGGCATCCGGATGATGATTCTAGCATGAAATTGCTTGGGCACCTGTTAATTTTTAAGATTTTGACACATTAGGCTCAAATGTACAATCATGCGCTAAAAACGCATTTAAAGCAATAAAAAGGTGATTATGGCTGTCAAACCTAAACCAAACGTTGTGCACTCAAATCTTTTGCTGTATTTAGTTTATTTTGGCATCCGGATGATGATTCTAGCATGAAATTGCTTGGGCACCTGTTAATTTTTAAGATTTTGACACATTCAGCTCAAATGTACACAATTGCTGATTATGGCTGTCAAATCTAAACCAAACGTTGTGCACTCAAATCTTTTGCTGTATTTAGTTTATTTTGGCATCCGGATGATGATTCTAGCATGAAATTGCTTGGGCACCTGTTAATTTTTAAGATTTTGACACATTCAGCTCAAATGTACACAATTGCTGATTATGGCTGTCAAATCTAAACCAAACGTTGTGCACTCAAATCTTTTGCTGTATTTAGTTTATTTTGGCATCCGGATGATGATTCTAGCATGAATTTGCTTGGGCACCTGTTAATTTTTAAGATTTTGACACATTCAGCTCAAATGTACACAATTGCTGATTATGGCTGTCAAATCTAAACCAAACGTTGTGCACTCAAATCTTTTGCTGTATTTAGTTTATTTTGGCATCCGGATGATGATTCTAGCATGAAATTGCTTGGGCACCTGTTAATTTTTAAGATTTTGACACATTAGGCTCAAATGTACAATCATGCGCTAAAAACGCATTTAAAGCAATAAAAAGGTGATTATGGCTGTCAAACCTAAACCAAACGTTGTGCACTCAAATCTTTTGCTGTATTTAGTTTATTTTGGCATCCGGATGATGATTCTAGCATGAAATTGCTTGGGCACCTGTTAATTTTTAAGATTTTGACACATTCAGCTCAAATGTACACAATTGCTGATTATGGCTGTCAAATCTAAACCAAACGTTGTGCACTCAAATCTTTTGCTGTATTTAGTTTATTTTGGCATCCGGATGATGATTCTAGCATGAAATTGCTTGGGCACCTGTTAATTTTTAAGATTTTGACACATTCAGCTCAAATGTACACAATTGCTGATTATGGCTGTCAAATCTAAACCAAACGTTGTGCACTCAAATCTTTTGCTGTATTTAGTTTATTTTGGCATCCGGATGATGATTCTAGCATGAAATTGCTTGGGCACCTGTTAATTTTTAAGATTTTGACACATTAGGCTCAAATGTACAATCATGCGCTAAAAACGCATTTAAAGCAATAAAAAGGTGATTATGGCTGTCAAACCTAAACCAAACGTTGTGCACTCAAATCTTTTGCTGTATTTAGTTTATTTTGGCATCCGGATGATGATTCTAGCATGAAATTGCTTGGGCACCTGTTAATTTTTAAGATTTTGACACATTCAGCTCAAATGTACACAATTGCTGATTATGGCTGTCAAATCTAAACCAAACGTTGTGCACTCAAATCTTTTGCTGTATTTAGTTTATTTTGGCATCCGGATGATGATTCTAGCATGAATTTGCTTGGGCACCTGTTAATTTTTAAGATTTTGACACATTCAGCTCAAATGTACACAATTGCTGATTATGGCTGTCAAATCTAAACCAAACGTTGTGCACTCAAATCTTTTGCTGTATTTAGTTTATTTTGGCATCCGGATGATGATTCTAGCATGAAATTGCTTGGGCACCTGTTAATTTTTAAGATTTTGACACATTAGGCTCAAATGTACAATCATGCGCTAAAAACGCATTTAAAGCAATAAAAAGGTGATTATGGCTGTCAAACCTAAACCAAACGTTGTGCACTCAAATCTTTTGCTGTATTTAGTTTATTTTGGCATCCGGATGATGATTCTAGCATGAAATTGCTTGGGCACCTGTTAATTTTTAAGATTTTGACACATTCAGCTCAAATGTACACAATTGCTGATTATGGCTGTCAAATCTAAACCAAACGTTGTGCACTCAAATCTTTTGCTGTATTTAGTTTATTTTGGTATCCGGATGATGATTCTAGCATGAAATTGCTTGGGCACCTGTTAATTTTTAAGATTTTGACACATTCAGCTCAAATGTACAATCATGCGCTAAAAACGCATTTAAAGCAATAAAAAGGTGATTATGGCTGTCAAACCTAAACCAAACGTTGTGCACTCAAATCTTTTGCTGTATTTAGTTTATTTTGGCATCCGGATGATGATTCTAGCATGAAATTGCTTGGGCACCTGTTAATTTTTAAGATTTTGACACATTCAGCTCAAATGTACACAATTGCTGATTATGGCTGTCAAATCTAAACCAAACGTTGTGCACTCAAATCTTTTGCTGTATTTAGTTTATTTTGGCATCCGGATGATGATTCTAGCATGAAATTGCTTGGGCACCTGTTAATTTTTAAGATTTTGACACATTCAGCTCAAATGTACACAATTGCTGATTATGGCTGTCAAATCTAAACCAAACGTTGTGCACTCAAATCTTTTGCTGTATTTAGTTTATTTTGGCATCCGGATGATGATTCTAGCATGAAATTGCTTGGGCACCTGTTAATTTTTAAGATTTTGACACATTCAGCTCAAATGTACACAATTGCTGATTATGGCTGTCAAATCTAAACCAAACGTTGTGCACTCAAATCTTTTGCTGTATTTAGTTTATTTTGGCATCCGGATGATGATTCTAGCATGAAATTGCTTGGGCACCTGTTAATTTTTAAGATTTTGACACATTAGGCTCAAATGTACAATCATGCGCTAAAAACGCATTTAAAGCAATAAAAAGGTGATTATGGCTGTCAAACCTAAACCAAACGTTGTGCACTCAAATCTTTTGCTGTATTTAGTTTATTTTGGCATCCGGATGATGATTCTAGCATGAAATTGCTTGGGCACCTGTTAATTTTTAAGATTTTGACACATTCAGCTCAAATGTACACAATTGCTGATTATGGCTGTCAAATCTAAACCAAACGTTGTGCACTCAAATCTTTTGCTGTATTTAGTTTATTTTGGCATCCGGATGATGATTCTAGCATGAAATTGCTTGGGCACCTGTTAATTTTTAAGATTTTGACACATTCAGCTCAAATGTACACAATTGCTGATTATGGCTGTCAAATCTAAACCAAACGTTGTGCACTCAAATCTTTTGCTGTATTTAGTTTATTTTGGCCTCCGGATGATGATTCTAGCATGAAATTGCTTGGGCACCTGTTAATTTTTAAGATTTTGACACATTCAGCTCAAATGTACAATCATGCGCTAAAAACGCATTTAAAGCAATAAAAAGGTGATTATGGCTGTCAAATCTAAACCAAACGTTGTGCACTCAAATCTTTTGCTGTATTTAGTTTATTTTGGCATCCGGATGATGATTCTAGCATGAAATTGCTTGGGCACCTGTTAATTTTTAAGATTTTGACACATTCAGCTCAAATGTACAATCATGCGCTAAAAACGCATTTAAAGCAATAAAAAGGTGATTATGGCTGTCAAACCTAAACCAAACGTTGTGCACTCAAATCTTTTGCTGTATTTAGTTTATTTTGGCATCCGGATGATGATTCTAGCATGAAATTGCTTGGGCACCTGTTAATTTTTAAGATTTTGACACATTCAGCTCAAATGTACACAATTGCTGATTATGGCTGTCAAATCTAAACCAAACGTTGTGCACTCAAATCTTTTGCTGTATTTAGTTTATTTTGGCATCCGGATGATGATTCTAGCATGAAATTGCTTGGGCACCTGTTAATTTTTAAGATTTTGACACATTAGGCTCAAATGTACAATCATGCGCTAAAAACGCATTTAAAGCAATAAAAAGGTGATTATGGCTGTCAAACCTAAACCAAACGTTGTGCACTCAAATCTTTTGCTGTATTTAGTTTATTTTGGCATCCGGATGATGATTCTAGCATGAAATTGCTTGGGCACCTGTTAATTTTTAAGATTTTGACACATTCAGCTCAAATGTACACAATTGCTGATTATGGCTGTCAAATCTAAACCAAACGTTGTGCACTCAAATCTTTTGCTGTATTTAGTTTATTTTGGCATCCGGATGATGATTCTAGCATGAAATTGCTTGGGCACCTGTTAATTTTTAAGATTTTGACACATTCAGCTCAAATGTACACAATTGCTGATTATGGCTGTCAAATCTAAACCAAACGTTGTGCACTCAAATCTTTTGCTGTATTTAGTTTATTTTGGCATCCGGATGATGATTCTAGCATGAATTTGCTTGGGCACCTGTTAATTTTTAAGATTTTGACACATTCAGCTCAAATGTACACAATTGCTGATTATGGCTGTCAAATCTAAACCAAACGTTGTGCACTCAAATCTTTTGCTGTATTTAGTTTATTTTGGCATCCGGATGATGATTCTAGCATGAAATTGCTTGGGCACCTGTTAATTTTTAAGATTTTGACACATTAGGCTCAAATGTACAATCATGCGCTAAAAACGCATTTAAAGCAATAAAAAGGTGATTATGGCTGTCAAACCTAAACCAAACGTTGTGCACTCAAATCTTTTGCTGTATTTAGTTTATTTTGGCATCCGGATGATGATTCTAGCATGAAATTGCTTGGGCACCTGTTAATTTTTAAGATTTTGACACATTCAGCTCAAATGTACACAATTGCTGATTATGGCTGTCAAATCTAAACCAAACGTTGTGCACTCAAATCTTTTGCTGTATTTAGTTTATTTTGGCATCCGGATGATGATTCTAGCATGAAATTGCTTGGGCACCTGTTAATTTTTAAGATTTTGACACATTCAGCTCAAATGTACACAATTGCTGATTATGGCTGTCAAATCTAAACCAAACGTTGTGCACTCAAATCTTTTGCTGTATTTAGTTTATTTTGGCATCCGGATGATGATTCTAGCATGAAATTGCTTGGGCACCTGTTAATTTTTAAGATTTTGACACATTCAGCTCAAATGTACACAATTGCTGATTATGGCTGTCAAATCTGAACCAAACGTTGTGCACTCAAATCTTTTGCTGTATTTAGTTTATTTTGGCATCCGGATGATGATTCTAGCATGAAATTGCTTGGGCACCTGTTAATTTTTAAGATTTTGACACATTCAGCTCAAATGTACACAATTGCTGATTATGGCTGTCAAATCTAAACCAAACGTTGTGCACTCAAATCTTTTGCTGTATTTAGTTTATTTTGGCATCCGGATGATGATTCTAGCATGAAATTGCTTGGGCACCTGTTAATTTTTAAGATTTTGACACATTAGGCTCAAATGTACAATCATGCGCTAAAAACGCATTTAAAGCAATAAAAAGGTGATTATGGCTGTCAAACCTAAACCAAACGTTGTGCACTCAAATCTTTTGCTGTATTTAGTTTATTTTGGCATCCGGATGATGATTCTAGCATGAAATTGCTTGGGCACCTGTTAATTTTTAAGATTTTGACACATTCAGCTCAAATGTACACAATTGCTGATTATGGCTGTCAAATCTAAACCAAACGTTGTGCACTCAAATCTTTTGCTGTATTTAGTTTATTTTGGCATCCGGATGATGATTCTAGCATGAATTTGCTTGGGCACCTGTTAATTTTTAAGATTTTGACACATTCAGCTCAAATGTACACAATTGCTGATTATGGCTGTCAAATCTAAACCAAACGTTGTGCACTCAAATCTTTTGCTGTATTTAGTTTATTTTGGCATCCGGATGATGATTCTAGCATGAAATTGCTTGGGCACCTGTTAATTTTTAAGATTTTGACACATTAGGCTCAAATGTACAATCATGCGCTAAAAACGCATTTAAAGCAATAAAAAGGTGATTATGGCTGTCAAACCTAAACCAAACGTTGTGCACTCAAATCTTTTGCTGTATTTAGTTTATTTTGGCATCCGGATGATGATTCTAGCATGAAATTGCTTGGGCACCTGTTAATTTTTAAGATTTTGACACATTCAGCTCAAATGTACACAATTGCTGATTATGGCTGTCAAATCTAAACCAAACGTTGTGCACTCAAATCTTTTGCTGTATTTAGTTTATTTTGGTATCCGGATGATGATTCTAGCATGAAATTGCTTGGGCACCTGTTAATTTTTAAGATTTTGACACATTCAGCTCAAATGTACAATCATGCGCTAAAAACGCATTTAAAGCAATAAAAAGGTGATTATGGCTGTCAAACCTAAACCAAACGTTGTGCACTCAAATCTTTTGCTGTATTTAGTTTATTTTGGCATCCGGATGATGATTCTAGCATGAAATTGCTTGGGCACCTGTTAATTTTTAAGATTTTGACACATTCAGCTCAAATGTACACAATTGCTGATTATGGCTGTCAAATCTAAACCAAACGTTGTGCACTCAAATCTTTTGCTGTATTTAGTTTATTTTGGCATCCGGATGATGATTCTAGCATGAAATTGCTTGGGCACCTGTTAATTTTTAAGATTTTGACACATTCAGCTCAAATGTACAATCATGCGCTAAAAACGCATTTAAAGCAATAAAAAGGTGATTATGGCTGTCAAACCTCAACCAAACGTTGTGCACTCAAATCTTTTGCTGTATTTAGTTCATTTTGGCATCCGGATGATGATTCTAGCATGAAATTGCTTGGGCACCTGTTAATTTTTAAGATTTTGACACATTCAGCTCAAATGTACACAATTGCTGATTATGGCTGTCAAATCTAAACCAAACGTTGTGCACTCAAATCTTTTGCTGTATTTAGTTTATTTTGGCATCCGGATGATGATTCTAGCATGAAATTGCTTGGGCACCTGTTAATTTTTAAGATTTTGACACATTCAGCTCAAATGTACAATCATGCGCTAAAAACGCATTTAAAGCAATAAAAAGGTGATTATGGCTGTCAAACCTAAACCAAACGTTGTGCACTCAAATCTTTTGCTGTATTTAGTTTATTTTGGCATCCGGATGATGATTCTAGCATGAAATTGCTTGGGCACCTGTTAATTTTTAAGATTTTGACACATTCAGCTCAAATGTACACAATTGCTGATTATGGCTGTCAAATCTAAACCAAACGTTGTGCACTCAAATCTTTTGCTGTATTTAGTTTATTTTGGCATCCGGATGATGATTCTAGCATGAAATTGCTTGGGCACCTGTTAATTTTTAAGATTTTGACACATTCAGCTCAAATGTACAATCATGCGCTAAAAACGCATTTAAAGCAATAAAAAGGTGATTATGGCTGTCAAACCTAAACCAAACGTTGTGCACTCAAATCTTTTGCTGTATTTAGTTCATTTTGGCATCCGGATGATGATTCTAGCATGAAATTGCTTGGGCACCTGTTAATTTTTAAGATTTTGACACATTCAGCTCAAATGTACACAATTGCTGATTATGGCTGTCAAATCTAAACCAAACGTTGTGCACTCAAATCTTTTGCTGTATTTAGTTTATTTTGGCATCCGGATGATGATTCTAGCATGAAATTGCTTGGGCACCTGTTAATTTTTAAGATTTTGACACATTCAGCTCAAATGTACACAATTGCTGATTATGGCTGTCAAATCTAAACCAAACGTTGTGCACTCAAATCTTTTGCTGTATTTAGTTTATTTTGGCATCCGGATGATGATTCTAGCATGAAATTGCTTGGGCACCTGTTAATTTTTAAGATTTTGACACATTCAGCTCAAATGTACAAGCATGCGCTAAAAACGCATTTAAAGCAATAAAAAGGTGATTATGGCTGTCAAACCTAAACCAAACGTTGTGCACTCAAATCTTTTGCTGTATTTAGTTTATTTTGGCATCCGGATGATGATTCTAGCATGAAATTGCTTGGGCACCTGTTAATTTTTAAGATTTTGACACATTCAGCTCAAATGTACACAATTGCTGATTATGGCTGTCAAATCTAAACCAAACGTTGTGCACTCAAATCTTTTGCTGTATTTAGTTTATTTTGGCATCCGGATGATGATTCTAGCATGAAATTGCTTGGGCACCTGTTAATTTTTAAGATTTTGACACATTCAGCTCAAATGTACAATCATGCGCTAAAAACGCATTTAAAGCAATAAAAAGGTGATTATGGCTGTCAAACCTAAACCAAACGTTGTGCACTCAAATCTTTTGCTGTATTTAGTTTATTTTGGCATCCGGATGATGATTCTAGCATGAAATTGCTTGGGCACCTGTTAATTTTTAAGATTTTGACACATTCAGCTCAAATGTACACAATTGCTGATTATGGCTGTCAAATCTAAACCAAACGTTGTGCACTCAAATCTTTTGCTGTATTTAGTTTATTTTGGCATCCGGATGATGATTCTAGCATGAAATTGCTTGGGCACCTGTTAATTTTTAAGATTTTGACACATTCAGCTCAAATGTACAATCATGCGCTAAAAACGCATTTAAAGCAATAAAAAGGTGATTATGGCTGTCAAACCTAAACCAAACGTTGTGCACTCAAATCTTTTGCTGTATTTAGTTTATTTTGGCATCCGGATGATGATTCTAGCATGAAATTGCTTGGGCACCTGTTAATTTTTAAGATTTTGACACATTCAGCTCAAATGTACACAATTGCTGATTATGGCTGTCAAATCTAAACCAAACGTTGTGCACTCAAATCTTTTGCTGTATTTAGTTTATTTTGGCATCCGGATGATGATTCTAGCATGAAATTGCTTGGGCACCTGTTAATTTTTAAGATTTTGACACATTCAGCTCAAATGTACACAATTGCTGATTATGGCTGTCAAATCTAAACCAAACGTTGTGCACTCAAATCTTTTGCTGTATTTAGTTTATTTTGGCATCCGGATGATGATTCTAGCATGAAATTGCTTGGGCACCTGTTAATTTTTAAGATTTTGACACATTCAGCTCAAATGTACAATCATGCGCTAAAAACGCATTTAAAGCAATAAAAAGGTGATTATGGCTGTCAAACCTAAACCAAACGTTGTGCACTCAAATCTTTTGCTGTATTTAGTTTATTTTGGCATCCGGATGATGATTCTAGCATGAAATTGCTTGGGCACCTGTTAATTTTTAAGATTTTGACACATTCAGCTCAAATGTACACAATTGCTGATTATGGCTGTCAAATCTAAACCAAACGTTGTGCACTCAAATCTTTTGCTGTATTTAGTTTATTTTGGCATCCGGATGATGATTCTAGCATGAAATTGCTTGGGCACCTGTTAATTTTTAAGATTTTGACACATTCAGCTCAAATGTACAATCATGCGCTAAAAACGCATTTAAAGCAATAAAAAGGTGATTATGGCTGTCAAACCTAAACCAAACGTTGTGCACTCAAATCTTTTGCTGTATTTAGTTCATTTTGGCATCCGGATGATGATTCTAGCATGAAATTGCTTGGGCACCTGTTAATTTTTAAGATTTTGACACATTCAGCTCAAATGTACACAATTGCTGATTATGGCTGTCAAATCTAAACCAAACGTTGTGCACTCAAATCTTTTGCTGTATTTAGTTTATTTTGGCATCCGGATGATGATTCTAGCATGAAATTGCTTGGGCACCTGTTAATTTTTAAGATTTTGACACATTCAGCTCAAATGTACACAATTGCTGATTATGGCTGTCAAATCTAAACCAAACGTTGTGCACTCAAATCTTTTGCTGTATTTAGTTTATTTTGGCATCCGGATGATGATTCTAGCATGAAATTGCTTGGGCACCTGTTAATTTTTAAGATTTTGACACATTCAGCTCAAATGTACAAGCATGCGCTAAAAACGCATTTAAAGCAATAAAAAGGTGATTATGGCTGTCAAACCTAAACCAAACGTTGTGCACTCAAATCTTTTGCTGTATTTAGTTTATTTTGGCATCCGGATGATGATTCTAGCATGAAATTGCTTGGGCACCTGTTAATTTTTAAGATTTTGACACATTCAGCTCAAATGTACACAATTGCTGATTATGGCTGTCAAATCTAAACCAAACGTTGTGCACTCAAATCTTTTGCTGTATTTAGTTTATTTTGGCATCCGGATGATGATTCTAGCATGAAATTGCTTGGGCACCTGTTAATTTTTAAGATTTTGACACATTCAGCTCAAATGTACAATCATGCGCTAAAAACGCATTTAAAGCAATAAAAAGGTGATTATGGCTGTCAAACCTAAACCAAACGTTGTGCACTCAAATCTTTTGCTGTATTTAGTTTATTTTGGCATCCGGATGATGATTCTAGCATGAAATTGCTTGGGCACCTGTTAATTTTTAAGATTTTGACACATTCAGCTCAAATGTACACAATTGCTGATTATGGCTGTCAAATCTAAACCAAACGTTGTGCACTCAAATCTTTTGCTGTATTTAGTTTATTTTGGCATCCGGATGATGATTCTAGCATGAAATTGCTTGGGCACCTGTTAATTTTTAAGATTTTGACACATTCAGCTCAAATGTACAATCATGCGCTAAAAACGCATTTAAAGCAATAAAAAGGTGATTATGGCTGTCAAACCTAAACCAAACGTTGTGCACTCAAATCTTTTGCTGTATTTAGTTTATTTTGGCATCCGGATGATGATTCTAGCATGAAATTGCTTGGGCACCTGTTAATTTTTAAGATTTTGACACATTCAGCTCAAATGTACACAATTGCTGATTATGGCTGTCAAATCTAAACCAAACGTTGTGCACTCAAATCTTTTGCTGTATTTAGTTTATTTTGGCATCCGGATGATGATTCTAGCATGAAATTGCTTGGGCACCTGTTAATTTTTAAGATTTTGACACATTCAGCTCAAATGTACACAATTGCTGATTATGGCTGTCAAATCTAAACCAAACGTTGTGCACTCAAATCTTTTGCTGTATTTAGTTTATTTTGGCATCCGGATGATGATTCTAGCATGAAATTGCTTGGGCACCTGTTAATTTTTAAGATTTTGACACATTCAGCTCAAATGTACACAATTGCTGATTATGGCTGTCAAATCTAAACCAAACGTTGTGCACTCAAATCTTTTGCTGTATTTAGTTTATTTTGGCATCCGGATGATGATTCTAGCATGAAATTGCTTGGGCACCTGTTAATTTTTAAGATTTTGACACATTCAGCTCAAATGTACAATCATGCGCTAAAAACGCATTTAAAGCAATAAAAAGGTGATTATGGCTGTCAAACCTAAACCAAACGTTGTGCACTCAAATCTTTTGCTGTATTTAGTTTATTTTGGCATCCGGATGATGATTCTAGCATGAAATTGCTTGGGCACCTGTTAATTTTTAAGATTTTGACACATTCAGCTCAAATGTACACAATTGCTGATTATGGCTGTCAAATCTAAACCAAACGTTGTGCACTCAAATCTTTTGCTGTATTTAGTTTATTTTGGCATCCGGATGATGATTCTAGCATGAAATTGCTTGGGCACCTGTTAATTTTTAAGATTTTGACACATTCAGCTCAAATGTACACAATTGCTGATTATGGCTGTCAAATCTAAACCAAACGTTGTGCACTCAAATCTTTTGCTGTATTTAGTTTATTTTGGCATCCGGATGATGATTCTAGCATGAAATTGCTTGGGCACCTGTTAATTTTTAAGATTTTGACACATTCAGCTCAAATGTACAATTATGCGCTAAAAACGCATTTAAAGCAATAAAAAGGTGATTATGGCTGTCAAACCTCAACCAAACGTTGTGCACTCAAATCTTTTGCTGTATTTAGTTCATTTTGGCATCCGGATGATGATTCTAGCATGAAATTGCTTGGGCACCTGTTAATTTTTAAGATTTTGACACATTCAGCTCAAATGTACACAATTGCTGATTATGGCTGTCAAATCTAAACCAAACGTTGTGCACTCAAATCTTTTGCTGTATTTAGTTTATTTTGGCATCCGGATGATGATTCTAGCATGAAATTGCTTGGGCACCTGTTAATTTTTAAGATTTTGACACATTCAGCTCAAATGTACACAATTGCTGATTATGGCTGTCAAATCTAAACCAAACGTTGTGCACTCAAATCTTTTGCTGTATTTAGTTTATTTTGGCATCCGGATGATGATTCTAGCATGAAATTGCTTGGGCACCTGTTAATTTTTAAGATTTTGACACATTCAGCTCAAATGTACAATCATGCGCTAAAAACGCATTTAAAGCAATAAAAAGGTTATTATGGCTGTCAAACCTAAACCAAACGTTGTGCACTCAAATCTTTTGCTGTATTTAGTTTATTTTGGCATCCGGATGATGATTCTAGCATGAAATTGCTTGGGCACCTGTTAATTTTTAAGATTTTGACACATTCAGCTCAAATGTACAATCATGCGCTAAAAACGCATTTAAAGCAATAAAAAGGTGATTATGGCTGTCAAACCTAAACCAAACGTTGTGCACTCAAATCTTTTGCTGTATTTAGTTTATTTTGGCATCCGGATGATGATTCTAGCATGAAATTGCTTGGGCACCTGTTAATTTTTAAGATTTTGACACATTCAGCTCAAATGTACACAATTGCTGATTATGGCTGTCAAATCTAAACCAAACGTTGTGCACTCAAATCTTTTGCTGTATTTAGTTTATTTTGGCATCCGGATGATGATTCTAGCATGAAATTGCTTGGGCACCTGTTAATTTTTAAGATTTTGACACATTCAGCTCAAATGTACACAATTGCTGATTATGGCTGTCAAATCTAAACCAAACGTTGTGCACTCAAATCTTTTGCTGTATTTAGTTTATTTTGGCCTCCGGATGATGATTCTAGCATGAAATTGCTTGGGCACCTGTTAATTTTTAAGATTTTGACACATTCAGCTCAAATGTACAATCATGCGCTAAAAACGCATTTAAAGCAATAAAAAGGTGATTATGGCTGTCAAATCTAAACCAAACGTTGTGCACTCAATTCTTTTGCTGTATTTAGTTTATTTTGGCATCCGGATGATGATTCTAGCATGAAATTGCTTGGGCACCTGTTAATTTTTAAGATTTTGACACATTCAGCTCAAATGTACAATCATGCGCTAAAAACGCATTTAAAGCAATAAAAAGGTGATTATGGCTGTCAAACCTAAACCAAACGTTGTGCACTCAAATCTTTTGCTGTATTTAGTTTATTTTGGCATCCGGATGATGATTCTAGCATGATATTGCTTGGGCACCTGTTAATTTTTAAGATTATGACACATTCAGCTCAAATGTACAATCATGCGCTAAAAACGCATTTAAAGCAATAAAAAGGTGATTATGGCTGTCAAACCTAAACCAAACGTTGTGCACTCAAATCTTTTGCTGTATTTAGTTTATTTTGGCATCCGGATGATGATTCTAGCATGAAATTGCTTGGGCACCTGTTAATTTTTAAGATTTTGACACATTCAGCTCAAATGTACACAATTGCTGATTATGGCTGTCAAATCTAAACCAAACGTTGTGCACTCAAATCTTTTGCTGTATTTAGTTTATTTTGGCATCCGGATGATGATTCTAGCATGAAATTGCTTGGGCACCTGTTAATTTTTAAGATTTTGACACATTCAGCTCAAATGTACACAATTGCTGATTATGGCTGTCAAATCTAAACCAAACGTTGTGCACTCAAATCTTTTGCTGTATTTAGTTTATTTTGGCATCCGGATGATGATTCTAGCATGAAATTGCTTGGGCACCTGTTAATTTTTAAGATTTTGACACATTCAGCTCAAATGTACACAATTGCTGATTATGGCTGTCAAATCTAAACCAAACGTTGTGCACTCAAATCTTTTGCTGTATTTAGTTTATTTTGGCATCCGGATGATGATTCTAGCATGAAATTGCTTGGGCACCTGTTAATTTTTAAGATTTTGACACATTAGGCTCAAATGTACAATCATGCGCTAAAAACGCATTTAAAGCAATAAAAAGGTGATTATGGCTGTCAAACCTAAACCAAACGTTGTGCACTCAAATCTTTTGCTGTATTTAGTTTATTTTGGCATCCGGATGATGATTCTAGCATGAAATTGCTTGGGCACTTGTTAATTTTTAAGATTTTGACACATTCAGCTCAAATGTACACAATTGCTGATTATGGCTGTCAAATCTAAACCAAACGTTGTGCACTCAAATCTTTTGCTGTATTTAGTTTATTTTGGCATCCGGATGATGATTCTAGCATGAATTTGCTTGGGCACCTGTTAATTTTTAAGATTTTGACACATTCAGCTCAAATGTACACAATTGCTGATTATGGCTGTCAAATCTAAACCAAACGTTGTGCACTCAAATCTTTTGCTGTATTTAGTTTATTTTGGCATCCGGATGATGATTCTAGCATGAAATTGCTTGGGCACCTGTTAATTTTTAAGATTTTGACACATTCAGCTCAAATGTACAATCATGCGCTAAAAACGCATTTAAAGCAATAAAAAGGTGATTATGGCTGTCAAACCTAAACCAAACGTTGTGCACTCAAATCTTTTGCTGTATTTAGTTTATTTTGGCATCCGGATGATGATTCTAGCATGAAATTGCTTGGGCACCTGTTAATTTTTAAGATTTTGACACATTCAGCTCAAATGTACACAATTGCTGATTATGGCTGTCAAATCTAAACCAAACGTTGTGCACTCAAATCTTTTGCTGTATTTAGTTTATTTTGGCATCCGGATGATGATTCTAGCATGAAATTGCTTGGGCACCTGTTAATTTTTAAGATTTTGACACATTCAGCTCAAATGTACACAATTGCTGATTATGGCTGTCAAATCTAAACCAAACGTTGTGCACTCAAATCTTTTGCTGTATTTAGTTTATTTTGGCATCCGGATGATGATTCTAGCATGAAATTGCTTGGGCACCTGTTAATTTTTAAGATTTTGACACATTCAGCTCAAATGTACAATTATGCGCTAAAAACGCATTTAAAGCAATAAAAAGGTGATTATGGCTGTCAAACCTCAACCAAACGTTGTGCACTCAAATCTTTTGCTGTATTTAGTTCATTTTGGCATCCGGATGATGATTCTAGCATGAAATTGCTTGGGCACCTGTTAATTTTTAAGATTTTGACACATTCAGCTCAAATGTACACAATTGCTGATTATGGCTGTCAAATCTAAACCAAACGTTGTGCACTCAAATCTTTTGCTGTATTTAGTTTATTTTGGCATCCGGATGATGATTCTAGCATGAAATTGCTTGGGCACCTGTTAATTTTTAAGATTTTGACACATTCAGCTCAAATGTACACAATTGCTGATTATGGCTGTCAAATCTAAACCAAACGTTGTGCACTCAAATCTTTTGCTGTATTTAGTTTATTTTGGCATCCGGATGATGATTCTAGCATGAAATTGCTTGGGCACCTGTTAATTTTTAAGATTTTGACACATTCAGCTCAAATGTACAATCATGCGCTAAAAACGCATTTAAAGCAATAAAAAGGTTATTATGGCTGTCAAACCTAAACCAAACGTTGTGCACTCAAATCTTTTGCTGTATTTAGTTTATTTTGGCATCCGGATGATGATTCTAGCATGAAATTGCTTGGGCACCTGTTAATTTTTAAGATTTTGACACATTCAGCTCAAATGTACAATCATGCGCTAAAAACGCATTTAAAGCAATAAAAAGGTGATTATGGCTGTCAAACCTAAACCAAACGTTGTGCACTCAAATCTTTTGCTGTATTTAGTTTATTTTGGCATCCGGATGATGATTCTAGCATGAAATTGCTTGGGCACCTGTTAATTTTTAAGATTTTGACACATTCAGCTCAAATGTACACAATTGCTGATTATGGCTGTCAAATCTAAACCAAACGTTGTGCACTCAAATCTTTTGCTGTATTTAGTTTATTTTGGCATCCGGATGATGATTCTAGCATGAAATTGCTTGGGCACCTGTTAATTTTTAAGATTTTGACACATTCAGCTCAAATGTACACAATTGCTGATTATGGCTGTCAAATCTAAACCAAACGTTGTGCACTCAAATCTTTTGCTGTATTTAGTTTATTTTGGCCTCCGGATGATGATTCTAGCATGAAATTGCTTGGGCACCTGTTAATTTTTAAGATTTTGACACATTCAGCTCAAATGTACAATCATGCGCTAAAAACGCATTTAAAGCAATAAAAAGGTGATTATGGCTGTCAAATCTAAACCAAACGTTGTGCACTCAATTCTTTTGCTGTATTTAGTTTATTTTGGCATCCGGATGATGATTCTAGCATGAAATTGCTTGGGCACCTGTTAATTTTTAAGATTTTGACACATTCAGCTCAAATGTACAATCATGCGCTAAAAACGCATTTAAAGCAATAAAAAGGTGATTATGGCTGTCAAACCTAAACCAAACGTTGTGCACTCAAATCTTTTGCTGTATTTAGTTTATTTTGGCATCCGGATGATGATTCTAGCATGATATTGCTTGGGCACCTGTTAATTTTTAAGATTATGACACATTCAGCTCAAATGTACAATCATGCGCTAAAAACGCATTTAAAGCAATAAAAAGGTGATTATGGCTGTCAAACCTAAACCAAACGTTGTGCACTCAAATCTTTTGCTGTATTTAGTTTATTTTGGCATCCGGATGATGATTCTAGCATGAAATTGCTTGGGCACCTGTTAATTTTTAAGATTTTGACACATTCAGCTCAAATGTACACAATTGCTGATTATGGCTGTCAAATCTAAACCAAACGTTGTGCACTCAAATCTTTTGCTGTATTTAGTTTATTTTGGCATCCGGATGATGATTCTAGCATGAAATTGCTTGGGCACCTGTTAATTTTTAAGATTTTGACACATTCAGCTCAAATGTACACAATTGCTGATTATGGCTGTCAAATCTAAACCAAACGTTGTGCACTCAAATCTTTTGCTGTATTTAGTTTATTTTGGCATCCGGATGATGATTCTAGCATGAAATTGCTTGGGCACCTGTTAATTTTTAAGATTTTGACACATTCAGCTCAAATGTACACAATTGCTGATTATGGCTGTCAAATCTAAACCAAACGTTGTGCACTCAAATCTTTTGCTGTATTTAGTTTATTTTGGCATCCGGATGATGATTCTAGCATGAAATTGCTTGGGCACCTGTTAATTTTTAAGATTTTGACACATTAGGCTCAAATGTACAATCATGCGCTAAAAACGCATTTAAAGCAATAAAAAGGTGATTATGGCTGTCAAACCTAAACCAAACGTTGTGCACTCAAATCTTTTGCTGTATTTAGTTTATTTTGGCATCCGGATGATGATTCTAGCATGAAATTGCTTGGGCACTTGTTAATTTTTAAGATTTTGACACATTCAGCTCAAATGTACACAATTGCTGATTATGGCTGTCAAATCTAAACCAAACGTTGTGCACTCAAATCTTTTGCTGTATTTAGTTTATTTTGGCATCCGGATGATGATTCTAGCATGAATTTGCTTGGGCACCTGTTAATTTTTAAGATTTTGACACATTCAGCTCAAATGTACACAATTGCTGATTATGGCTGTCAAATCTAAACCAAACGTTGTGCACTCAAATCTTTTGCTGTATTTAGTTTATTTTGGCATCCGGATGATGATTCTAGCATGAAATTGCTTGGGCACCTGTTAATTTTTAAGATTTTGACACATTCAGCTCAAATGTACAATCATGCGCTAAAAACGCATTTAAAGCAATAAAAAGGTGATTATGGCTGTCAAACCTAAACCAAACGTTGTGCACTCAAATCTTTTGCTGTATTTAGTTTATTTTGGCATCCGGATGATGATTCTAGCATGAAATTGCTTGGGCACCTGTTAATTTTTAAGATTTTGACACATTCAGCTCAAATGTACACAATTGCTGATTATGGCTGTCAAATCTAAACCAAACGTTGTGCACTCAAATCTTTTGCTGTATTTAGTTTATTTTGGCATCCGGATGATGATTCTAGCATGAAATTGCTTGGGCACCTGTTAATTTTTAAGATTTTGACACATTCAGCTCAAATGTACACAATTGCTGATTATGGCTGTCAAATCTAAACCAAACGTTGTGCACTCAAATCTTTTGCTGTATTTAGTTTATTTTGGCATCCGGATGATGATTCTAGCATGAAATTGCTTGGGCACCTGTTAATTTTTAAGATTTTGACACATTCAGCTCAAATGTACACAATTGCTGATTATGGCTGTCAAATCTAAACCAAACGTTGTGCACTCAAATCTTTTGCTGTATTTAGTTTATTTTGGCATCCGGATGATGATTCTAGCATGAAATTGCTTGGGCACCTGTTAATTTTTAAGATTTTGACACATTAGGCTCAAATGTACAATCATGCGCTAAAAACGCATTTAAAGCAATAAAAAGGTGATTATGGCTGTCAAACCTAAACCAAACGTTGTGCACTCAAATCTTTTGCTGTATTTAGTTTATTTTGGCATCCGGATGATGATTCTAGCATGAAATTGCTTGGGCACCTGTTAATTTTTAAGATTTTGACACATTCAGCTCAAATGTACACAATTGCTGATTATGGCTGTCAAATCTAAACCAAACGTTGTGCACTCAAATCTTTTGCTGTATTTAGTTTATTTTGGCATCCGGATGATGATTCTAGCATGAATTTGCTTGGGCACCTGTTAATTTTTAAGATTTTGACACATTCAGCTCAAATGTACACAATTGCTGATTATGGCTGTCAAATCTAAACCAAACGTTGTGCACTCAAATCTTTTGCTGTATTTAGTTTATTTTGGCATCCGGATGATGATTCTAGCATGAAATTGCTTGGGCACCTGTTAATTTTTAAGATTTTGACACATTAGGCTCAAATGTACAATCATGCGCTAAAAACGCATTTAAAGCAATAAAAAGGTGATTATGGCTGTCAAACCTAAACCAAACGTTGTGCACTCAAATCTTTTGCTGTATTTAGTTTATTTTGGCATCCGGATGATGATTCTAGCATGAAATTGCTTGGGCACCTGTTAATTTTTAAGATTTTGACACATTCAGCTCAAATGTACAAGCATGCGCTAAAAACGCATTTAAAGCAATAAAAAGGTGATTATGGCTGTCAAACCTAAACCAAACGTTGTGCACTCAAATCTTTTGCTGTATTTAGTTTATTTTGGCATCCGGATGATGATTCTAGCATGAAATTGCTTGGGCACCTGTTAATTTTTAAGATTTTGACACATTCAGCTCAAATGTACACAATTGCTGATTATGGCTGTCAAATCTAAACCAAACGTTGTGCACTCAAATCTTTTGCTGTATTTAGTTTATTTTGGCATCCGGATGATGATTCTAGCATGAAATTGCTTGGGCACCTGTTAATTTTTAAGATTTTGACACATTCAGCTCAAATGTACAATCATGCGCTAAAAACGCATTTAAAGCAATAAAAAGGTGATTATGGCTGTCAAACCTAAACCAAACGTTGTGCACTCAAATCTTTTGCTGTATTTAGTTTATTTTGGCATCCGGATGATGATTCTAGCATGAAATTGCTTGGGCACCTGTTAATTTTTAAGATTTTGACACATTCAGCTCAAATGTACACAATTGCTGATTATGGCTGTCAAATCTAAACCAAACGTTGTGCACTCAAATCTTTTGCTGTATTTAGTTTATTTTGGCATCCGGATGATGATTCTAGCATGAAATTGCTTGGGCACCTGTTAATTTTTAAGATTATGACACATTCAGCTCAAATGTACAATCATGCGCTAAAAACGCATTTAAAGCAATAAAAAGGTGATTATGGCTGTCAAATCTAAACCAAACGTTGTGCACTCAATTCTTTTGCTGTATTTAGTTTATTTTGGCATCCGGATGATGATTCTAGCATGAAATTGCTTGGGCACCTGTTAATTTTTAAGATTTTGACACATTCAGCTCAAATGTACAATCATGCGCTAAAAACGCATTTAAAGCAATAAAAAGGTGATTATGGCTGTCAAACCTAAACCAAACGTTGTGCACTCAAATCTTTTGCTGTATTTAGTTTATTTTGGCATCCGGATGATGATTCTAGCATGAAATTGCTTGGGCACCTGTTAATTTTTAAGATTATGACACATTCAGCTCAAATGTACAATCATGCGCTAAAAACGCATTTAAAGCAATAAAAAGGTGATTATGGCTGTCAAACCTAAACCAAACGTTGTGCACTCAAATCTTTTGCTGTATTTAGTTTATTTTGGCATCCGGATGATGATTCTAGCATGAAATTGCTTGGGCACCTGTTAATTTTTAAGATTTTGACACATTCAGCTCAAATGTACACAATTGCTGATTATGGCTGTCAAATCTAAACCAAACGTTGTGCACTCAAATCTTTTGCTGTATTTAGTTTATTTTGGCATCCGGATGATGATTCTAGCATGAAATTGCTTGGGCACCTGTTAATTTTTAAGATTTTGACACATTCAGCTCAAATGTACACAATTGCTGATTATGGCTGTCAAATCTAAACCAAACGTTGTGCACTCAAATCTTTTGCTGTATTTAGTTTATTTTGGCATCCGGATGATGATTCTAGCATGAAATTGCTTGGGCACCTGTTAATTTTTAAGATTTTGACACATTCAGCTCAAATGTACACAATTGCTGATTATGGCTGTCAAATCTAAACCAAACGTTGTGCACTCAAATCTTTTGCTGTATTTAGTTTATTTTGGCATCCGGATGATGATTCTAGCATGAAATTGCTTGGGCACCTGTTAATTTTTAAGATTTTGACACATTCAGCTCAAATGTACACAATTGCTGATTATGGCTGTCAAATCTAAACCAAACGTTGTGCACTCAAATCTTTTGCTGTATTTAGTTTATTTTGGCATCCGGATGATGATTCTAGCATGAATTTGCTTGGGCACCTGTTAATTTTTAAGATTTTGACACATTCAGCTCAAATGTACACAATTGCTGATTATGGCTGTCAAATCTAAACCAAACGTTGTGCACTCAAATCTTTTGCTGTATTTAGTTTATTTTGGCATCCGGATGATGATTCTAGCATGAAATTGCTTGGGCACCTGTTAATTTTTAAGATTTTGACACATTAGGCTCAAATGTACAATCATGCGCTAAAAACGCATTTAAAGCAATAAAAAGGTGATTATGGCTGTCAAACCTAAACCAAACGTTGTGCACTCAAATCTTTTGCTGTATTTAGTTTATTTTGGCATCCGGATGATGATTCTAGCATGAAATTGCTTGGGCACCTGTTAATTTTTAAGATTTTGACACATTCAGCTCAAATGTACACAATTGCTGATTATGGCTGTCAAATCTAAACCAAACGTTGTGCACTCAAATCTTTTGCTGTATTTAGTTTATTTTGGCATCCGGATGATGATTCTAGCATGAAATTGCTTGGGCACCTGTTAATTTTTAAGATTTTGACACATTCAGCTCAAATGTACAATCATGCGCTAAAAACGCATTTAAAGCAATAAAAAGGTGATTATGGCTGTCAAACCTAAACCAAACGTTGTGCACTCAAATCTTTTGCTGTATTTAGTTTATTTTGGCATCCGGATGATGATTCTAGCATGAAATTGCTTGGGCACCTGTTAATTTTTAAGATTTTGACACATTCAGCTCAAATGTACACAATTGCTGATTATGGCTGTCAAATCTAAACCAAACGTTGTGCACTCAAATCTTTTGCTGTATTTAGTTTATTTTGGCATCCGGATGATGATTCTAGCATGAAATTGCTTGGGCACCTGTTAATTTTTAAGATTTTGACACATTAGGCTCAAATGTACAATCATGCGCTAAAAACGCATTTAAAGCAATAAAAAGGTGATTATGGCTGTCAAACCTAAACCAAACGTTGTGCACTCAAATCTTTTGCTGTATTTAGTTTATTTTGGCATCCGGATGATGATTCTAGCATGAAATTGCTTGGGCACCTGTTAATTTTTAAGATTTTGACACATTCAGCTCAAATGTACAAGCATGCGCTAAAAACGCATTTAAAGCAATAAAAAGGTGATTATGGCTGTCAAACCTAAACCAAACGTTGTGCACTCAAATCTTTTGCTGTATTTAGTTTATTTTGGCATCCGGATGATGATTCTAGCATGAAATTGCTTGGGCACCTGTTAATTTTTAAGATTTTGACACATTCAGCTCAAATGTACACAATTGCTGATTATGGCTGTCAAATCTAAACCAAACGTTGTGCACTCAAATCTTTTGCTGTATTTAGTTTATTTTGGCATCCGGATGATGATTCTAGCATGAAATTGCTTGGGCACCTGTTAATTTTTAAGATTTTGACACATTCAGCTCAAATGTACAATCATGCGCTAAAAACGCATTTAAAGCAATAAAAAGGTGATTATGGCTGTCAAACCTAAACCAAACGTTGTGCACTCAAATCTTTTGCTGTATTTAGTTTATTTTGGCATCCGGATGATGATTCTAGCATGAAATTGCTTGGGCACCTGTTAATTTTTAAGATTTTGACACATTCAGCTCAAATGTACACAATTGCTGATTATGGCTGTCAAATCTAAACCAAACGTTGTGCACTCAAATCTTTTGCTGTATTTAGTTTATTTTGGCATCCGGATGATGATTCTAGCATGAAATTGCTTGGGCACCTGTTAATTTTTAAGATTATGACACATTCAGCTCAAATGTACAATCATGCGCTAAAAACGCATTTAAAGCAATAAAAAGGTGATTATGGCTGTCAAATCTAAACCAAACGTTGTGCACTCAATTCTTTTGCTGTATTTAGTTTATTTTGGCATCCGGATGATGATTCTAGCATGAAATTGCTTGGGCACCTGTTAATTTTTAAGATTTTGACACATTCAGCTCAAATGTACAATCATGCGCTAAAAACGCATTTAAAGCAATAAAAAGGTGATTATGGCTGTCAAACCTAAACCAAACGTTGTGCACTCAAATCTTTTGCTGTATTTAGTTTATTTTGGCATCCGGATGATGATTCTAGCATGAAATTGCTTGGGCACCTGTTAATTTTTAAGATTATGACACATTCAGCTCAAATGTACAATCATGCGCTAAAAACGCATTTAAAGCAATAAAAAGGTGATTATGGCTGTCAAACCTAAACCAAACGTTGTGCACTCAAATCTTTTGCTGTATTTAGTTTATTTTGGCATCCGGATGATGATTCTAGCATGAAATTGCTTGGGCACCTGTTAATTTTTAAGATTTTGACACATTCAGCTCAAATGTACACAATTGCTGATTATGGCTGTCAAATCTAAACCAAACGTTGTGCACTCAAATCTTTTGCTGTATTTAGTTTATTTTGGCATCCGGATGATGATTCTAGCATGAAATTGCTTGGGCACCTGTTAATTTTTAAGATTTTGACACATTCAGCTCAAATGTACACAATTGCTGATTATGGCTGTCAAATCTAAACCAAACGTTGTGCACTCAAATCTTTTGCTGTATTTAGTTTATTTTGGCATCCGGATGATGATTCTAGCATGAAATTGCTTGGGCACCTGTTAATTTTTAAGATTTTGACACATTCAGCTCAAATGTACACAATTGCTGATTATGGCTGTCAAATCTAAACCAAACGTTGTGCACTCAAATCTTTTGCTGTATTTAGTTTATTTTGGCATCCGGATGATGATTCTAGCATGAAATTGCTTGGGCACCTGTTAATTTTTAAGATTTTGACACATTAGGCTCAAATGTACAATCATGCGCTAAAAACGCATTTAAAGCAATAAAAAGGTGATTATGGCTGTCAAACCTAAACCAAACGTTGTGCACTCAAATCTTTTGCTGTATTTAGTTTATTTTGGCATCCGGATGATGATTCTAGCATGAAATTGCTTGGGCACCTGTTAATTTTTAAGATTTTGACACATTCAGCTCAAATGTACACAATTGCTGATTATGGCTGTCAAATCTAAACCAAACGTTGTGCACTCAAATCTTTTGCTGTATTTAGTTTATTTTGGCATCCGGATGATGATTCTAGCATGAATTTGCTTGGGCACCTGTTAATTTTTAAGATTTTGACACATTCAGCTCAAATGTACACAATTGCTGATTATGGCTGTCAAATCTAAACCAAACGTTGTGCACTCAAATCTTTTGCTGTATTTAGTTTATTTTGGCATCCGGATGATGATTCTAGCATGAAATTGCTTGGGCACCTGTTAATTTTTAAGATTTTGACACATTCAGCTCAAATGTACAATCATGCGCTAAAAACGCATTTAAAGCAATAAAAAGGTGATTATGGCTGTCAAACCTAAACCAAACGTTGTGCACTCAAATCTTTTGCTGTATTTAGTTTATTTTGGCATCCGGATGATGATTCTAGCATGAAATTGCTTGGGCACCTGTTAATTTTTAAGATTTTGACACATTCAGCTCAAATGTACACAATTGCTGATTATGGCTGTCAAATCTAAACCAAACGTTGTGCACTCAAATCTTTTGCTGTATTTAGTTTATTTTGGCATCCGGATGATGATTCTAGCATGAAATTGCTTGGGCACCTGTTAATTTTTAAGATTTTGACACATTCAGCTCAAATGTACACAATTGCTGATTATGGCTGTCAAATCTAAACCAAACGTTGTGCACTCAAATCTTTTGCTGTATTTAGTTTATTTTGGCATCCGGATGATGATTCTAGCATGAAATTGCTTGGGCACCTGTTAATTTTTAAGATTTTGACACATTCAGCTCAAATGTACACAATTGCTGATTATGGCTGTCAAATCTAAACCAAACGTTGTGCACTCAAATCTTTTGCTGTATTTAGTTTATTTTGGCATCCGGATGATGATTCTAGCATGAAATTGCTTGGGCACCTGTTAATTTTTAAGATTTTGACACATTAGGCTCAAATGTACAATCATGCGCTAAAAACGCATTTAAAGCAATAAAAAGGTGATTATGGCTGTCAAACCTAAACCAAACGTTGTGCACTCAAATCTTTTGCTGTATTTAGTTTATTTTGGCATCCGGATGATGATTCTAGCATGAAATTGCTTGGGCACCTGTTAATTTTTAAGATTTTGACACATTCAGCTCAAATGTACACAATTGCTGATTATGGCTGTCAAATCTAAACCAAACGTTGTGCACTCAAATCTTTTGCTGTATTTAGTTTATTTTGGCATCCGGATGATGATTCTAGCATGAATTTGCTTGGGCACCTGTTAATTTTTAAGATTTTGACACATTCAGCTCAAATGTACACAATTGCTGATTATGGCTGTCAAATCTAAACCAAACGTTGTGCACTCAAATCTTTTGCTGTATTTAGTTTATTTTGGCATCCGGATGATGATTCTAGCATGAAATTGCTTGGGCACCTGTTAATTTTTAAGATTTTGACACATTCAGCTCAAATGTACAATCATGCGCTAAAAACGCATTTAAAGCAATAAAAAGGTGATTATGGCTGTCAAACCTAAACCAAACGTTGTGCACTCAAATCTTTTGCTGTATTTAGTTTATTTTGGCATCCGGATGATGATTCTAGCATGAAATTGCTTGGGCACCTGTTAATTTTTAAGATTTTGACACATTCAGCTCAAATGTACACAATTGCTGATTATGGCTGTCAAATCTAAACCAAACGTTGTGCACTCAAATCTTTTGCTGTATTTAGTTTATTTTGGCATCCGGATGATGATTCTAGCATGAAATTGCTTGGGCACCTGTTAATTTTTAAGATTATGACACATTCAGCTCAAATGTACAATCATGCGCTAAAAACGCATTTAAAGCAATAAAAAGGTGATTATGGCTGTCAAATCTAAACCAAACGTTGTGCACTCAATTCTTTTGCTGTATTTAGTTTATTTTGGCATCCGGATGATGATTCTAGCATGAAATTGCTTGGGCACCTGTTAATTTTTAAGATTTTGACACATTCAGCTCAAATGTACAATCATGCGCTAAAAACGCATTTAAAGCAATAAAAAGGTGATTATGGCTGTCAAACCTAAACCAAACGTTGTGCACTCAAATCTTTTGCTGTATTTAGTTTATTTTGGCATCCGGATGATGATTCTAGCATGAAATTGCTTGGGCACCTGTTAATTTTTAAGATTATGACACATTCAGCTCAAATGTACAATCATGCGCTAAAAACGCATTTAAAGCAATAAAAAGGTGATTATGGCTGTCAAACCTAAACCAAACGTTGTGCACTCAAATCTTTTGCTGTATTTAGTTTATTTTGGCATCCGGATGATGATTCTAGCATGAAATTGCTTGGGCACCTGTTAATTTTTAAGATTTTGACACATTCAGCTCAAATGTACACAATTGCTGATTATGGCTGTCAAATCTAAACCAAACGTTGTGCACTCAAATCTTTTGCTGTATTTAGTTTATTTTGGCATCCGGATGATGATTCTAGCATGAAATTGCTTGGGCACCTGTTAATTTTTAAGATTTTGACACATTCAGCTCAAATGTACACAATTGCTGATTATGGCTGTCAAATCTAAACCAAACGTTGTGCACTCAAATCTTTTGCTGTATTTAGTTTATTTTGGCATCCGGATGATGATTCTAGCATGAAATTGCTTGGGCACCTGTTAATTTTTAAGATTTTGACACATTCAGCTCAAATGTACACAATTGCTGATTATGGCTGTCAAATCTAAACCAAACGTTGTGCACTCAAATCTTTTGCTGTATTTAGTTTATTTTGGCATCCGGATGATGATTCTAGCATGAAATTGCTTGGGCACCTGTTAATTTTTAAGATTTTGACACATTAGGCTCAAATGTACAATCATGCGCTAAAAACGCATTTAAAGCAATAAAAAGGTGATTATGGCTGTCAAACCTAAACCAAACGTTGTGCACTCAAATCTTTTGCTGTATTTAGTTTATTTTGGCATCCGGATGATGATTCTAGCATGAAATTGCTTGGGCACCTGTTAATTTTTAAGATTTTGACACATTCAGCTCAAATGTACACAATTGCTGATTATGGCTGTCAAATCTAAACCAAACGTTGTGCACTCAAATCTTTTGCTGTATTTAGTTTATTTTGGCATCCGGATGATGATTCTAGCATGAATTTGCTTGGGCACCTGTTAATTTTTAAGATTTTGACACATTCAGCTCAAATGTACACAATTGCTGATTATGGCTGTCAAATCTAAACCAAACGTTGTGCACTCAAATCTTTTGCTGTATTTAGTTTATTTTGGCATCCGGATGATGATTCTAGCATGAAATTGCTTGGGCACCTGTTAATTTTTAAGATTTTGACACATTCAGCTCAAATGTACAATCATGCGCTAAAAACGCATTTAAAGCAATAAAAAGGTGATTATGGCTGTCAAACCTAAACCAAACGTTGTGCACTCAAATCTTTTGCTGTATTTAGTTTATTTTGGCATCCGGATGATGATTCTAGCATGAAATTGCTTGGGCACCTGTTAATTTTTAAGATTTTGACACATTCAGCTCAAATGTACACAATTGCTGATTATGGCTGTCAAATCTAAACCAAACGTTGTGCACTCAAATCTTTTGCTGTATTTAGTTTATTTTGGCATCCGGATGATGATTCTAGCATGAAATTGCTTGGGCACCTGTTAATTTTTAAGATTTTGACACATTCAGCTCAAATGTACACAATTGCTGATTATGGCTGTCAAATCTAAACCAAACGTTGTGCACTCAAATCTTTTGCTGTATTTAGTTTATTTTGGCATCCGGATGATGATTCTAGCATGAAATTGCTTGGGCACCTGTTAATTTTTAAGATTTTGACACATTCAGCTCAAATGTACACAATTGCTGATTATGGCTGTCAAATCTAAACCAAACGTTGTGCACTCAAATCTTTTGCTGTATTTAGTTTATTTTGGCATCCGGATGATGATTCTAGCATGAAATTGCTTGGGCACCTGTTAATTTTTAAGATTTTGACACATTAGGCTCAAATGTACAATCATGCGCTAAAAACGCATTTAAAGCAATAAAAAGGTGATTATGGCTGTCAAACCTAAACCAAACGTTGTGCACTCAAATCTTTTGCTGTATTTAGTTTATTTTGGCATCCGGATGATGATTCTAGCATGAAATTGCTTGGGCACCTGTTAATTTTTAAGATTTTGACACATTCAGCTCAAATGTACACAATTGCTGATTATGGCTGTCAAATCTAAACCAAACGTTGTGCACTCAAATCTTTTGCTGTATTTAGTTTATTTTGGCATCCGGATGATGATTCTAGCATGAATTTGCTTGGGCACCTGTTAATTTTTAAGATTTTGACACATTCAGCTCAAATGTACACAATTGCTGATTATGGCTGTCAAATCTAAACCAAACGTTGTGCACTCAAATCTTTTGCTGTATTTAGTTTATTTTGGCATCCGGATGATGATTCTAGCATGAAATTGCTTGGGCACCTGTTAATTTTTAAGATTTTGACACATTAGGCTCAAATGTACAATCATGCGCTAAAAACGCATTTAAAGCAATAAAAAGGTGATTATGGCTGTCAAACCTAAACCAAACGTTGTGCACTCAAATCTTTTGCTGTATTTAGTTTATTTTGGCATCCGGATGATGATTCTAGCATGAAATTGCTTGGGCACCTGTTAATTTTTAAGATTTTGACACATTCAGCTCAAATGTACACAATTGCTGATTATGGCTGTCAAATCTAAACCAAACGTTGTGCACTCAAATCTTTTGCTGTATTTAGTTTATTTTGGCATCCGGATGATGATTCTAGCATGAAATTGCTTGGGCACCTGTTAATTTTTAAGATTTTGACACATTCAGCTCAAATGTACACAATTGCTGATTATGGCTGTCAAATCTAAACCAAACGTTGTGCACTCAAATCTTTTGCTGTATTTAGTTTATTTTGGCATCCGGATGATGATTCTAGCATGAAATTGCTTGGGCACCTGTTAATTTTTAAGATTTTGACACATTCAGCTCAAATGTACACAATTGCTGATTATGGCTGTCAAATCTAAACCAAACGTTGTGCACTCAAATCTTTTGCTGTATTTAGTTTATTTTGGCATCCGGATGATGATTCTAGCATGAAATTGCTTGGGCACCTGTTAATTTTTAAGATTTTGACACATTAGGCTCAAATGTACAATCATGCGCTAAAAACGCATTTAAAGCAATAAAAAGGTGATTATGGCTGTCAAACCTAAACCAAACGTTGTGCACTCAAATCTTTTGCTGTATTTAGTTTATTTTGGCATCCGGATGATGATTCTAGCATGAAATTGCTTGGGCACCTGTTAATTTTTAAGATTTTGACACATTCAGCTCAAATGTACACAATTGCTGATTATGGCTGTCAAATCTAAACCAAACGTTGTGCACTCAAATCTTTTGCTGTATTTAGTTTATTTTGGCATCCGGATGATGATTCTAGCATGAATTTGCTTGGGCACCTGTTAATTTTTAAGATTTTGACACATTCAGCTCAAATGTACACAATTGCTGATTATGGCTGTCAAATCTAAACCAAACGTTGTGCACTCAAATCTTTTGCTGTATTTAGTTTATTTTGGCATCCGGATGATGATTCTAGCATGAAATTGCTTGGGCACCTGTTAATTTTTAAGATTTTGACACATTCAGCTCAAATGTACACAATTGCTGATTATGGCTGTCAAATCTAAACCAAACGTTGTGCACTCAAATCTTTTGCTGTATTTAGTTTATTTTGGCATCCGGATGATGATTCTAGCATGAAATTGCTTGGGCACCTGTTAATTTTTAAGATTTTGACACATTAGGCTCAAATGTACAATCATGCGCTAAAAACGCATTTAAAGCAATAAAAAGGTGATTATGGCTGTCAAACCTAAACCAAACGTTGTGCACTCAAATCTTTTGCTGTATTTAGTTTATTTTGGCATCCGGATGATGATTCTAGCATGAAATTGCTTGGGCACCTGTTAATTTTTAAGATTTTGACACATTCAGCTCAAATGTACACAATTGCTGATTATGGCTGTCAAATCTAAACCAAACGTTGTGCACTCAAATCTTTTGCTGTATTTAGTTTATTTTGGCATCCGGATGATGATTCTAGCATGAAATTGCTTGGGCACCTGTTAATTTTTAAGATTTTGACACATTCAGCTCAAATGTACACAATTGCTGATTATGGCTGTCAAATCTAAACCAAACGTTGTGCACTCAAATCTTTTGCTGTATTTAGTTTATTTTGGCATCCGGATGATGATTCTAGCATGAAATTGCTTGGGCACCTGTTAATTTTTAAGATTTTGACACATTCAGCTCAAATGTACACAATTGCTGATTATGGCTGTCAAATCTAAACCAAACGTTGTGCACTCAAATCTTTTGCTGTATTTAGTTTATTTTGGCATCCGGATGATGATTCTAGCATGAAATTGCTTGGGCACCTGTTAATTTTTAAGATTTTGACACATTCAGCTCAAATGTACACAATTGCTGATTATGGCTGTCAAATCTAAACCAAACGTTGTGCACTCAAATCTTTTGCTGTATTTAGTTTATTTTGGCATCCGGATGATGATTCTAGCATGAAATTGCTTGGGCACCTGTTAATTTTTAAGATTTTGACACATTCAGCTCAAATGTACACAATTGCTGATTATGGCTGTCAAATCTAAACCAAACGTTGTGCACTCAAATCTTTTGCTGTATTTAGTTTATTTTGGCATCCGGATGATGATTCTAGCATGAATTTGCTTGGGCACCTGTTAATTTTTAAGATTTTGACACATTCAGCTCAAATGTACACAATTGCTGATTATGGCTGTCAAATCTAAACCAAACGTTGTGCACTCAAATCTTTTGCTGTATTTAGTTTATTTTGGCATCCGGATGATGATTCTAGCATGAAATTGCTTGGGCACCTGTTAATTTTTAAGATTTTGACACATTAGGCTCAAATGTACAATCATGCGCTAAAAACGCATTTAAAGCAAAAAAGGTGATTATGGCTGTCAAACCTAAACCAAACGTTGTGCACTCAAATCTTTTGCTGTATTTAGTTTATTTTGGCATCCGGATGATGATTCTAGCATGAAATTGCTTGGGCACCTGTTAATTTTTAAGATTTTGACACATTCAGCTCAAATGTACACAATTGCTGATTATGGCTGTCAAATCTAAACCAAACGTTGTGCACTCAAATCTTTTGCTGTATTTAGTTTATTTTGGCATCCGGATGATGATTCTAGCATGAAATTGCTTGGGCACCTGTTAATTTTTAAGATTTTGACACATTCAGCTCAAATGTACACAATTGCTGATTATGGCTGTCAAATCTAAACCAAACGTTGTGCACTCAAATCTTTTGCTGTATTTAGTTTATTTTGGCATCCGGATGATGATTCTAGCATGAAATTGCTTGGGCACCTGTTAATTTTTAAGATTTTGACACATTCAGCTCAAATGTACAATCATGCGCTAAAAACGCATTTAAAGCAATAAAAAGGTGATTATGGCTGTCAAACCTAAACCAAACGTTGTGCACTCAAATCTTTTGCTGTATTTAGTTTATTTTGGCATCCGGATGATGATTCTAGCATGAAATTGCTTGGGCACCTGTTAATTTTTAAGATTTTGACACATTCAGCTCAAATGTACACAATTGCTGATTATGGCTGTCAAATCTAAACCAAACGTTGTGCACTCAAATCTTTTGCTGTATTTAGTTTATTTTGGCATCCAGATGATGATTCTAGCATGAAATTGCTTGGGCACCTGTTAATTTTTAAGATTTTGACACATTCAGCTCAAATGTACAATCATGCGCTAAAAACGCATTTAAAGCAATAAAAAGGTGATTATGGCTGTCAAACCTAAACCAAACGTTGTGCACTCAAATCTTTTGCTGTATTTAGTTCATTTTGGCATCCGGATGATGATTCTAGCATGAAATTGCTTGGGCACCTGTTAATTTTTAAGATTTTGACACATTCAGCTCAAATGTACACAATTGCTGATTATGGCTGTCAAATCTAAACCAAACGTTGTGCACTCAAATCTTTTGCTGTATTTAGTTTATTTTGGCATCCGGATGATGATTCTAGCATGAAATTGCTTGGGCACCTGTTAATTTTTAAGATTTTGACACATTCAGCTCAAATGTACACAATTGCTGATTATGGCTGTCAAATCTAAACCAAACGTTGTGCACTCAAATCTTTTGCTGTATTTAGTTTATTTTGGCATCCGGATGATGATTCTAGCATGAAATTGCTTGGGCACCTGTTAATTTTTAAGATTTTGACACATTCAGCTCAAATCTACAATCATGCGCTAAAAACGCATTTAAAGCAATAAAAAGGTGATTATGGCTGTCAAACCTAAACCAAACGTTGTGCACTCAAATCTTTTGCTGTATTTAGTTTATTTTGGCATCCGGATGATGATTCTAGCATGAAATTGCTTGGGCACCTGTTAATTTTTAAGATTTTGACACATTCAGCTCAAATGTACACAATTGCTGATTATGGCTGTCAAATCTAAACCAAACGTTGTGCACTCAAATCTTTTGCTGTATTTAGTTTATTTTGGCATCCGGATGATGATTCTAGCATGAAATTGCTTGGGCACCTGTTAATTTTTAAGATTTTGACACATTCAGCTCAAATGTACAATCATGCGCTAAAAACGCATTTAAAGCAATAAAAAGGTGATTATGGCTGTCAAACCTAAACCAAACGTTGTGCACTCAAATCTTTTGCTGTATTTAGTTCATTTTGGCATCCGGATGATGATTCTAGCATGAAATTGCTTGGGCACCTGTTAATTTTTAAGATTTTGACACATTAAGCTCAAATGTACACAATTGCTGATTATGGCTGTCAAATCTAAACCAAACGTTGTGCACTCAAATCTTTTGCTGTATTTAGTTTATTTTGGCATCCGGATGATGATTCTAGCATGAAATTGCTTGGGCACCTGTTAATTTTTAAGATTTTGACACATTCAGCTCAAATGTACACAATTGCTGATTATGGCTGTCAAATCTAAACCAAACGTTGTGCACTCAAATCTTTTGCTGTATTTAGTTTATTTTGGCATCCGGATGATGATTCTAGCATGAAATTGCTTGGGCACCTGTTAATTTTTAAGATTTTGACACATTCAGCTCAAATGTACAATCATGCGCTAAAAACGCATTTAAAGCAATAAAAAGGTGATTATGGCTGTCAAACCTAAACCAAACGTTGTGCACTCAAATCTTTTGCTGTATTTAGTTTATTTTGGCATCCGGATGATGATTCTAGCATGAAATTGCTTGGGCACCTGTTAATTTTTAAGATTTTGACACATTCAGCTCAAATGTACACAATTGCTGATTATGGCTGTCAAATCTAAACCAAACGTTGTGCACTCAAATCTTTTGCTGTATTTAGTTTATTTTGGCATCCGGATGATGATTCTAGCATGAAATTGCTTGGGCACCTGTTAATTTTTAAGATTTTGACACATTAGGCTCAAATGTACAATCATGCGCTAAAAACGCATTTAAAGCAAAAAAGGTGATTATGGCTGTCAAACCTAAACCAAACGTTGTGCACTCAAATCTTTTGCTGTATTTAGTTTATTTTGGCATCCGGATGATGATTCTAGCATGAAATTGCTTGGGCACCTGTTAATTTTTAAGATTTTGACACATTCAGCTCAAATGTACACAATTGCTGATTATGGCTGTCAAATCTAAACCAAACGTTGTGCACTCAAATCTTTTGCTGTATTTAGTTTATTTTGGCATCCGGATGATGATTCTAGCATGAAATTGCTTGGGCACCTGTTAATTTTTAAGATTTTGACACATTCAGCTCAAATGTACAATCATGCGCTAAAAACGCATTTAAAGCAATAAAAAGGTGATTATGGCTGTCAAACCTAAACCAAACGTTGTGCACTCAAATCTTTTGCTGTATTTAGTTTATTTTGGCATCCGGATGATGATTCTAGCATGAAATTGCTTGGGCACCTGTTAATTTTTAAGATTTTGACACATTCAGCTCAAATGTACACAATTGCTGATTATGGCTGTCAAATCTAAACCAAACGTTGTGCACTCAAATCTTTTGCTGTATTTAGTTTATTTTGGCATCCGGATGATGATTCTAGCATGAAATTGCTTGGGCACCTGTTAATTTTTAAGATTTTGACACATTCAGCTCAAATGTACAATCATGCGCTAAAAACGCATTTAAAGCAATAAAAAGGTGATTATGGCTGTCAAACCTAAACCAAACGTTGTGCACTCAAATCTTTTGCTGTATTTAGTTCATTTTGGCATCCGGATGATGATTCTAGCATGAAATTGCTTGGGCACCTGTTAATTTTTAAGATTTTGACACATTCAGCTCAAATGTACACAATTGCTGATTATGGCTGTCAAATCTAAACCAAACGTTGTGCACTCAAATCTTTTGCTGTATTTAGTTTATTTTGGCATCCGGATGATGATTCTAGCATGAAATTGCTTGGGCACCTGTTAATTTTTAAGATTTTGACACATTCAGCTCAAATGTACACAATTGCTGATTATGGCTGTCAAATCTAAACCAAACGTTGTGCACTCAAATCTTTTGCTGTATTTAGTTTATTTTGGCATCCGGATGATGATTCTAGCATGAAATTGCTTGGGCACCTGTTAATTTTTAAGATTTTGACACATTCAGCTCAAATCTACAATCATGCGCTAAAAACGCATTTAAAGCAATAAAAAGGTGATTATGGCTGTCAAACCTAAACCAAACGTTGTGCACTCAAATCTTTTGCTGTATTTAGTTTATTTTGGCATCCGGATGATGATTCTAGCATGAAATTGCTTGGGCACCTGTTAATTTTTAAGATTTTGACACATTCAGCTCAAATGTACACAATTGCTGATTATGGCTGTCAAATCTAAACCAAACGTTGTGCACTCAAATCTTTTGCTGTATTTAGTTTATTTTGGCATCCGGATGATGATTCTAGCATGAAATTGCTTGGGCACCTGTTAATTTTTAAGATTTTGACACATTCAGCTCAAATGTACAATCATGCGCTAAAAACGCATTTAAAGCAATAAAAAGGTGATTATGGCTGTCAAACCTAAACCAAACGTTGTGCACTCAAATCTTTTGCTGTATTTAGTTCATTTTGGCATCCGGATGATGATTCTAGCATGAAATTGCTTGGGCACCTGTTAATTTTTAAGATTTTGACACATTAAGCTCAAATGTACACAATTGCTGATTATGGCTGTCAAATCTAAACCAAACGTTGTGCACTCAAATCTTTTGCTGTATTTAGTTTATTTTGGCATCCGGATGATGATTCTAGCATGAAATTGCTTGGGCACCTGTTAATTTTTAAGATTTTGACACATTCAGCTCAAATGTACACAATTGCTGATTATGGCTGTCAAATCTAAACCAAACGTTGTGCACTCAAATCTTTTGCTGTATTTAGTTTATTTTGGCATCCGGATGATGATTCTAGCATGAAATTGCTTGGGCACCTGTTAATTTTTAAGATTTTGACACATTCAGCTCAAATGTACAATCATGCGCTAAAAACGCATTTAAAGCAATAAAAAGGTGATTATGGCTGTCAAACCTAAACCAAACGTTGTGCACTCAAATCTTTTGCTGTATTTAGTTTATTTTGGCATCCGGATGATGATTCTAGCATGAAATTGCTTGGGCACCTGTTAATTTTTAAGATTTTGACACATTCAGCTCAAATGTACACAATTGCTGATTATGGCTGTCAAATCTAAACCAAACGTTGTGCACTCAAATCTTTTGCTGTATTTAGTTTATTTTGGCATCCGGATGATGATTCTAGCATGAAATTGCTTGGGCACCTGTTAATTTTTAAGATTTTGACACATTAGGCTCAAATGTACAATCATGCGCTAAAAACGCATTTAAAGCAAAAAAGGTGATTATGGCTGTCAAACCTAAACCAAACGTTGTGCACTCAAATCTTTTGCTGTATTTAGTTTATTTTGGCATCCGGATGATGATTCTAGCATGAAATTGCTTGGGCACCTGTTAATTTTTAAGATTTTGACACATTCAGCTCAAATGTACACAATTGCTGATTATGGCTGTCAAATCTAAACCAAACGTTGTGCACTCAAATCTTTTGCTGTATTTAGTTTATTTTGGCATCCGGATGATGATTCTAGCATGAAATTGCTTGGGCACCTGTTAATTTTTAAGATTTTGACACATTCAGCTCAAATGTACAATCATGCGCTAAAAACGCATTTAAAGCAATAAAAAGGTGATTATGGCTGTCAAACCTAAACCAAACGTTGTGCACTCAAATCTTTTGCTGTATTTAGTTTATTTTGGCATCCGGATGATGATTCTAGCATGAAATTGCTTGGGCACCTGTTAATTTTTAAGATTTTGACACATTCAGCTCAAATGTACACAATTGCTGATTATGGCTGTCAAATCTAAACCAAACGTTGTGCACTCAAATCTTTTGCTGTATTTAGTTTATTTTGGCATCCGGATGATGATTCTAGCATGAAATTGCTTGGGCACCTGTTAATTTTTAAGATTTTGACACATTCAGCTCAAATGTACAATCATGCGCTAAAAACGCATTTAAAGCAATAAAAAGGTGATTATGGCTGTCAAACCTAAACCAAACGTTGTGCACTCAAATCTTTTGCTGTATTTAGTTCATTTTGGCATCCGGATGATGATTCTAGCATGAAATTGCTTGGGCACCTGTTAATTTTTAAGATTTTGACACATTCAGCTCAAATGTACACAATTGCTGATTATGGCTGTCAAATCTAAACCAAACGTTGTGCACTCAAATCTTTTGCTGTATTTAGTTTATTTTGGCATCCGGATGATGATTCTAGCATGAAATTGCTTGGGCACCTGTTAATTTTTAAGATTTTGACACATTCAGCTCAAATGTACACAATTGCTGATTATGGCTGTCAAATCTAAACCAAACGTTGTGCACTCAAATCTTTTGCTGTATTTAGTTTATTTTGGCATCCGGATGATGATTCTAGCATGAAATTGCTTGGGCACCTGTTAATTTTTAAGATTTTGACACATTCAGCTCAAATGTACAATCATGCGCTAAAAACGCATTTAAAGCAATAAAAAGGTGATTATGGCTGTCAAACCTAAACCAAACGTTGTGCACTCAAATCTTTTGCTGTATTTAGTTTATTTTGGCATCCGGATGATGATTCTAGCATGAAATTGCTTGGGCACCTGTTAATTTTTAAGATTTTGACACATTCAGCTCAAATGTACACAATTGCTGATTATGGCTGTCAAATCTAAACCAAACGTTGTGCACTCAAATCTTTTGCTGTATTTAGTTTATTTTGGCATCCGGATGATGATTCTAGCATGAAATTGCTTGGGCACCTGTTAATTTTTAAGATTTTGACACATTCAGCTCAAATGTACACAATTGCTGATTATGGCTGTCAAATCTAAACCAAACGTTGTGCACTCAAATCTTTTGCTGTATTTAGTTTATTTTGGCATCCGGATGATGATTCTAGCATGAAATTGCTTGGGCACCTGTTAATTTTTAAGATTTTGACACATTCAGCTCAAATGTACACAATTGCTGATTATGGCTGTCAAATCTGAACCAAACGTTGTGCACTCAAATCTTTTGCTGTATTTAGTTTATTTTGGCATCCGGATGATGATTCTAGCATGAAATTGCTTGGGCACCTGTTAATTTTTAAGATTTTGACACATTCAGCTCAAATGTACACAATTGCTGATTATGGCTGTCAAATCTAAACCAAACGTTGTGCACTCAAATCTTTTGCTGTATTTAGTTTATTTTGGCATCCGGATGATGATTCTAGCATGAAATTGCTTGGGCACCTGTTAATTTTTAAGATTTTGACACATTAGGCTCAAATGTACAATCATGCGCTAAAAACGCATTTAAAGCAATAAAAAGGTGATTATGGCTGTCAAACCTAAACCAAACGTTGTGCACTCAAATCTTTTGCTGTATTTAGTTTATTTTGGCATCCGGATGATGATTCTAGCATGAAATTGCTTGGGCACTTGTTAATTTTTAAGATTTTGACACATTCAGCTCAAATGTACACAATTGCTGATTATGGCTGTCAAATCTAAACCAAACGTTGTGCACTCAAATCTTTTGCTGTATTTAGTTTATTTTGGCATCCGGATGATGATTCTAGCATGAAATTGCTTGGGCACCTGTTAATTTTTAAGATTTTGACACATTAGGCTCAAATGTACAATCATGCGCTAAAAACGCATTTAAAGCAATAAAAAGGTGATTATGGCTGTCAAACCTAAACCAAACGTTGTGCACTCAAATCTTTTGCTGTATTTAGTTTATTTTGGCATCCGGATGATGATTCTAGCATGAAATTGCTTGGGCACCTGTTAATTTTTAAGATTTTGACACATTCAGCTCAAATGTACACAATTGCTGATTATGGCTGTCAAATCTAAACCAAACGTTGTGCACTCAAATCTTTTGCTGTATTTAGTTTATTTTGGCATCCGGATGATGATTCTAGCATGAAATTGCTTGGGCACCTGTTAATTTTTAAGATTTTGACACATTCAGCTCAAATGTACACAATTGCTGATTATGGCTGTCAAATCTAAACCAAACGTTGTGCACTCAAATCTTTTGCTGTATTTAGTTTATTTTGGCATCCGGATGATGATTCTAGCATGAAATTGCTTGGGCACCTGTTAATTTTTAAGATTTTGACACATTCAGCTCAAATGTACACAATTGCTGATTATGGCTGTCAAATCTAAACCAAACGTTGTGCACTCAAATCTTTTGCTGTATTTAGTTTATTTTGGCATCCGGATGATGATTCTAGCATGAAATTGCTTGGGCACCTGTTAATTTTTAAGATTTTGACACATTCAGCTCAAATGTACACAATTGCTGATTATGGCTGTCAAATCTAAACCAAACGTTGTGCACTCAAATCTTTTGCTGTATTTAGTTTATTTTGGCATCCGGATGATGATTCTAGCATGAAATTGCTTGGGCACCTGTTAATTTTTAAGATTTTGACACATTCAGCTCAAATGTACACAATTGCTGATTATGGCTGTCAAATCTAAACCAAACGTTGTGCACTCAAATCTTTTGCTGTATTTAGTTTATTTTGGCATCCGGATGATGATTCTAGCATGAATTTGCTTGGGCACCTGTTAATTTTTAAGATTTTGACACATTCAGCTCAAATGTACACAATTGCTGATTATGGCTGTCAAATCTAAACCAAACGTTGTGCACTCAAATCTTTTGCTGTATTTAGTTTATTTTGGCATCCGGATGATGATTCTAGCATGAAATTGCTTGGGCACCTGTTAATTTTTAAGATTTTGACACATTAGGCTCAAATGTACAATCATGCGCTAAAAACGCATTTAAAGCAAAAAAGGTGATTATGGCTGTCAAACCTAAACCAAACGTTGTGCACTCAAATCTTTTGCTGTATTTAGTTTATTTTGGCATCCGGATGATGATTCTAGCATGAAATTGCTTGGGCACCTGTTAATTTTTAAGATTTTGACACATTCAGCTCAAATGTACACAATTGCTGATTATGGCTGTCAAATCTAAACCAAACGTTGTGCACTCAAATCTTTTGCTGTATTTAGTTTATTTTGGCATCCGGATGATGATTCTAGCATGAAATTGCTTGGGCACCTGTTAATTTTTAAGATTTTGACACATTCAGCTCAAATGTACACAATTGCTGATTATGGCTGTCAAATCTAAACCAAACGTTGTGCACTCAAATCTTTTGCTGTATTTAGTTTATTTTGGCATCCGGATGATGATTCTAGCATGAAATTGCTTGGGCACCTGTTAATTTTTAAGATTTTGACACATTCAGCTCAAATGTACAATCATGCGCTAAAAACGCATTTAAAGCAATAAAAAGGTGATTATGGCTGTCAAACCTAAACCAAACGTTGTGCACTCAAATCTTTTGCTGTATTTAGTTTATTTTGGCATCCGGATGATGATTCTAGCATGAAATTGCTTGGGCACCTGTTAATTTTTAAGATTTTGACACATTCAGCTCAAATGTACACAATTGCTGATTATGGCTGTCAAATCTAAACCAAACGTTGTGCACTCAAATCTTTTGCTGTATTTAGTTTATTTTGGCATCCGGATGATGATTCTAGCATGAAATTGCTTGGGCACCTGTTAATTTTTAAGATTTTGACACATTCAGCTCAAATGTACAATCATGCGCTAAAAACGCATTTAAAGCAATAAAAAGGTGATTATGGCTGTCAAACCTAAACCAAACGTTGTGCACTCAAATCTTTTGCTGTATTTAGTTCATTTTGGCATCCGGATGATGATTCTAGCATGAAATTGCTTGGGCACCTGTTAATTTTTAAGATTTTGACACATTCAGCTCAAATGTACACAATTGCTGATTATGGCTGTCAAATCTAAACCAAACGTTGTGCACTCAAATCTTTTGCTGTATTTAGTTTATTTTGGCATCCGGATGATGATTCTAGCATGAAATTGCTTGGGCACCTGTTAATTTTTAAGATTTTGACACATTCAGCTCAAATGTACACAATTGCTGATTATGGCTGTCAAATCTAAACCAAACGTTGTGCACTCAAATCTTTTGCTGTATTTAGTTTATTTTGGCATCCGGATGATGATTCTAGCATGAAATTGCTTGGGCACCTGTTAATTTTTAAGATTTTGACACATTCAGCTCAAATCTACAATCATGCGCTAAAAACGCATTTAAAGCAATAAAAAGGTGATTATGGCTGTCAAACCTAAACCAAACGTTGTGCACTCAAATCTTTTGCTGTATTTAGTTTATTTTGGCATCCGGATGATGATTCTAGCATGAAATTGCTTGGGCACCTGTTAATTTTTAAGATTTTGACACATTCAGCTCAAATGTACACAATTGCTGATTATGGCTGTCAAATCTAAACCAAACGTTGTGCACTCAAATCTTTTGCTGTATTTAGTTTATTTTGGCATCCGGATGATGATTCTAGCATGAAATTGCTTGGGCACCTGTTAATTTTTAAGATTTTGACACATTCAGCTCAAATGTACAATCATGCGCTAAAAACGCATTTAAAGCAATAAAAAGGTGATTATGGCTGTCAAACCTAAACCAAACGTTGTGCACTCAAATCTTTTGCTGTATTTAGTTCATTTTGGCATCCGGATGATGATTCTAGCATGAAATTGCTTGGGCACCTGTTAATTTTTAAGATTTTGACACATTAAGCTCAAATGTACACAATTGCTGATTATGGCTGTCAAATCTAAACCAAACGTTGTGCACTCAAATCTTTTGCTGTATTTAGTTTATTTTGGCATCCGGATGATGATTCTAGCATGAAATTGCTTGGGCACCTGTTAATTTTTAAGATTTTGACACATTCAGCTCAAATGTACACAATTGCTGATTATGGCTGTCAAATCTAAACCAAACGTTGTGCACTCAAATCTTTTGCTGTATTTAGTTTATTTTGGCATCCGGATGATGATTCTAGCATGAAATTGCTTGGGCACCTGTTAATTTTTAAGATTTTGACACATTCAGCTCAAATGTACAATCATGCGCTAAAAACGCATTTAAAGCAATAAAAAGGTGATTATGGCTGTCAAACCTAAACCAAACGTTGTGCACTCAAATCTTTTGCTGTATTTAGTTTATTTTGGCATCCGGATGATGATTCTAGCATGAAATTGCTTGGGCACCTGTTAATTTTTAAGATTTTGACACATTCAGCTCAAATGTACACAATTGCTGATTATGGCTGTCAAATCTAAACCAAACGTTGTGCACTCAAATCTTTTGCTGTATTTAGTTTATTTTGGCATCCGGATGATGATTCTAGCATGAAATTGCTTGGGCACCTGTTAATTTTTAAGATTTTGACACATTAGGCTCAAATGTACAATCATGCGCTAAAAACGCATTTAAAGCAAAAAAGGTGATTATGGCTGTCAAACCTAAACCAAACGTTGTGCACTCAAATCTTTTGCTGTATTTAGTTTATTTTGGCATCCGGATGATGATTCTAGCATGAAATTGCTTGGGCACCTGTTAATTTTTAAGATTTTGACACATTCAGCTCAAATGTACACAATTGCTGATTATGGCTGTCAAATCTAAACCAAACGTTGTGCACTCAAATCTTTTGCTGTATTTAGTTTATTTTGGCATCCGGATGATGATTCTAGCATGAAATTGCTTGGGCACCTGTTAATTTTTAAGATTTTGACACATTCAGCTCAAATGTACAATCATGCGCTAAAAACGCATTTAAAGCAATAAAAAGGTGATTATGGCTGTCAAACCTAAACCAAACGTTGTGCACTCAAATCTTTTGCTGTATTTAGTTTATTTTGGCATCCGGATGATGATTCTAGCATGAAATTGCTTGGGCACCTGTTAATTTTTAAGATTTTGACACATTCAGCTCAAATGTACACAATTGCTGATTATGGCTGTCAAATCTAAACCAAACGTTGTGCACTCAAATCTTTTGCTGTATTTAGTTTATTTTGGCATCCGGATGATGATTCTAGCATGAAATTGCTTGGGCACCTGTTAATTTTTAAGATTTTGACACATTCAGCTCAAATGTACAATCATGCGCTAAAAACGCATTTAAAGCAATAAAAAGGTGATTATGGCTGTCAAACCTAAACCAAACGTTGTGCACTCAAATCTTTTGCTGTATTTAGTTCATTTTGGCATCCGGATGATGATTCTAGCATGAAATTGCTTGGGCACCTGTTAATTTTTAAGATTTTGACACATTCAGCTCAAATGTACACAATTGCTGATTATGGCTGTCAAATCTAAACCAAACGTTGTGCACTCAAATCTTTTGCTGTATTTAGTTTATTTTGGCATCCGGATGATGATTCTAGCATGAAATTGCTTGGGCACCTGTTAATTTTTAAGATTTTGACACATTCAGCTCAAATGTACACAATTGCTGATTATGGCTGTCAAATCTAAACCAAACGTTGTGCACTCAAATCTTTTGCTGTATTTAGTTTATTTTGGCATCCGGATGATGATTCTAGCATGAAATTGCTTGGGCACCTGTTAATTTTTAAGATTTTGACACATTCAGCTCAAATGTACAATCATGCGCTAAAAACGCATTTAAAGCAATAAAAAGGTGATTATGGCTGTCAAACCTAAACCAAACGTTGTGCACTCAAATCTTTTGCTGTATTTAGTTTATTTTGGCATCCGGATGATGATTCTAGCATGAAATTGCTTGGGCACCTGTTAATTTTTAAGATTTTGACACATTCAGCTCAAATGTACACAATTGCTGATTATGGCTGTCAAATCTAAACCAAACGTTGTGCACTCAAATCTTTTGCTGTATTTAGTTTATTTTGGCATCCGGATGATGATTCTAGCATGAAATTGCTTGGGCACCTGTTAATTTTTAAGATTTTGACACATTAGGCTCAAATGTACAATCATGCGCTAAAAACGCATTTAAAGCAAAAAAGGTGATTATGGCTGTCAAACCTAAACCAAACGTTGTGCACTCAAATCTTTTGCTGTATTTAGTTTATTTTGGCATCCGGATGATGATTCTAGCATGAAATTGCTTGGGCACCTGTTAATTTTTAAGATTTTGACACATTCAGCTCAAATGTACACAATTGCTGATTATGGCTGTCAAATCTAAACCAAACGTTGTGCACTCAAATCTTTTGCTGTATTTAGTTTATTTTGGCATCCGGATGATGATTCTAGCATGAAATTGCTTGGGCACCTGTTAATTTTTAAGATTTTGACACATTCAGCTCAAATGTACAATCATGCGCTAAAAACGCATTTAAAGCAATAAAAAGGTGATTATGGCTGTCAAACCTAAACCAAACGTTGTGCACTCAAATCTTTTGCTGTATTTAGTTTATTTTGGCATCCGGATGATGATTCTAGCATGAAATTGCTTGGGCACCTGTTAATTTTTAAGATTTTGACACATTCAGCTCAAATGTACACAATTGCTGATTATGGCTGTCAAATCTAAACCAAACGTTGTGCACTCAAATCTTTTGCTGTATTTAGTTTATTTTGGCATCCGGATGATGATTCTAGCATGAAATTGCTTGGGCACCTGTTAATTTTTAAGATTTTGACACATTAGGCTCAAATGTACAATCATGCGCTAAAAACGCATTTAAAGCAAAAAAGGTGATTATGGCTGTCAAACCTAAACCAAACGTTGTGCACTCAAATCTTTTGCTGTATTTAGTTTATTTTGGCATCCGGATGATGATTCTAGCATGAAATTGCTTGGGCACCTGTTAATTTTTAAGATTTTGACACATTCAGCTCAAATGTACACAATTGCTGATTATGGCTGTCAAATCTAAACCAAACGTTGTGCACTCAAATCTTTTGCTGTATTTAGTTTATTTTGGCATCCGGATGATGATTCTAGCATGAAATTGCTTGGGCACCTGTTAATTTTTAAGATTTTGACACATTCAGCTCAAATGTACAATCATGCGCTAAAAACGCATTTAAAGCAATAAAAAGGTGATTATGGCTGTCAAACCTAAACCAAACGTTGTGCACTCAAATCTTTTGCTGTATTTAGTTTATTTTGGCATCCGGATGATGATTCTAGCATGAAATTGCTTGGGCACCTGTTAATTTTTAAGATTTTGACACATTCAGCTCAAATGTACACAATTGCTGATTATGGCTGTCAAATCTAAACCAAACGTTGTGCACTCAAATCTTTTGCTGTATTTAGTTTATTTTGGCCTCCGGATGATGATTCTAGCATGAAATTGCTTGGGCACCTGTTAATTTTTAAGATTTTGACACATTCAGCTCAAATGTACAATCATGCGCTAAAAACGCATTTAAAGCAATAAAAAGGTGATTATGGCTGTCAAACCTAAACCAAACGTTGTGCACTCAAATCTTTTGCTGTATTTAGTTCATTTTGGCATCCGGATGATGATTCTAGCATGAAATTGCTTGGGCACCTGTTAATTTTTAAGATTTTGACACATTCAGCTCAAATGTACACAATTGCTGATTATGGCTGTCAAATCTAAACCAAACGTTGTGCACTCAAATCTTTTGCTGTATTTAGTTTATTTTGGCATCCGGATGATGATTCTAGCATGAAATTGCTTGGGCACCTGTTAATTTTTAAGATTTTGACACATTCAGCTCAAATGTACACAATTGCTGATTATGGCTGTCAAATCTAAACCAAACGTTGTGCACTCAAATCTTTTGCTGTATTTAGTTTATTTTGGCATCCGGATGATGATTCTAGCATGAAATTGCTTGGGCACCTGTTAATTTTTAAGATTTTGACACATTCAGCTCAAATGTACAATCATGCGCTAAAAACGCATTTAAAGCAATAAAAAGGTGATTATGGCTGTCAAACCTAAACCAAACGTTGTGCACTCAAATCTTTTGCTGTATTTAGTTCATTTTGGCATCCGGATGATGATTCTAGCATGAAATTGCTTGGGCACCTGTTAATTTTTAAGATTTTGACACATTCAGCTCAAATGTACACAATTGCTGATTATGGCTGTCAAATCTAAACCAAACGTTGTGCACTCAAATCTTTTGCTGTATTTAGTTTATTTTGGCATCCGGATGATGATTCTAGCATGAAATTGCTTGGGCACCTGTTAATTTTTAAGATTTTGACACATTCAGCTCAAATGTACACAATTGCTGATTATGGCTGTCAAATCTAAACCAAACGTTGTGCACTCAAATCTTTTGCTGTATTTAGTTTATTTTGGCATCCGGATGATGATTCTAGCATGAAATTGCTTGGGCACCTGTTAATTTTTAAGATTTTGACACATTCAGCTCAAATGTACAATCATGCGCTAAAAACGCATTTAAAGCAATAAAAAGGTGATTATGGCTGTCAAACCTAAACCAAACGTTGTGCACTCAAATCTTTTGCTGTATTTAGTTTATTTTGGCATCCGGATGATGATTCTAGCATGAAATTGCTTGGGCACCTGTTAATTTTTAAAATTTTGACACATTCAGCTCAAATGTACACAATTGCTGATTATGGCTGTCAAATCTAAACCAAACGTTGTGCACTCAAATCTTTTGCTGTATTTAGTTTATTTTGGCATCCGGATGATGATTCTAGCATGAAATTGCTTGGGCACCTGTTAATTTTTAAGATTTTGACACATTCAGCTCAAATGTACAATCATGCGCTAAAAACGCATTTAAAGCAATAAAAAGGTGATTATGGCTGTCAAACCTAAACCAAACGTTGTGCACTCAAATCTTTTGCTGTATTTAGTTCATTTTGGCATCCGGATGATGATTCTAGCATGAAATTGCTTGGGCACCTGTTAATTTTTAAGATTTTGACACATTCAGCTCAAATGTACACAATTGCTGATTATGGCTGTCAAATCTAAACCAAACGTTGTGCACTCAAATCTTTTGCTGTATTTAGTTTATTTTGGCATCCGGATGATGATTCTAGCATGAAATTGCTTGGGCACCTGTTAATTTTTAAGATTTTGACACATTCAGCTCAAATGTACACAATTGCTGATTATGGCTGTCAAATCTAAACCAAACGTTGTGCACTCAAATCTTTTGCTGTATTTAGTTTATTTTGGCATCCGGATGATGATTCTAGCATGAAATTGCTTGGGCACCTGTTAATTTTTAAGATTTTGACACATTCAGCTCAAATGTACACAATTGCTGATTATGGCTGTCAAATCTAAACCAAACGTTGTGCACTCAAATCTTTTGCTGTATTTAGTTTATTTTGGCATCCGGATGATGATTCTAGCATGAAATTGCTTGGGCACCTGTTAATTTTTAAGATTTTGACACATTCAGCTCAAATGTACACAATTGCTGATTATGGCTGTCAAATCTAAACCAAACGTTGTGCACTCAAATCTTTTGCTGTATTTAGTTTATTTTGGCATCCGGATGATGATTCTAGCATGAAATTGCTTGGGCACCTGTTAATTTTTAAGATTTTGACACATTCAGCTCAAATGTACAATCATGCGCTAAAAACGCATTTAAAGCAATAAAAAGGTGATTATGGCTGTCAAACCTAAACCAAACGTTGTGCACTCAAATCTTTTGCTGTATTTAGTTTATTTTGGCATCCGGATGATGATTCTAGCATGAAATTGCTTGGGCACCTGTTAATTTTTAAGATTTTGACACATTCAGCTCAAATGTACACAATTGCTGATTATGGCTGTCAAATCTAAACCAAACGTTGTGCACTCAAATCTTTTGCTGTATTTAGTTTATTTTGGCATCCGGATGATGATTCTAGCATGAAATTGCTTGGGCACCTGTTAATTTTTAAGATTTTGACACATTCAGCTCAAATGTACAATCATGCGCTAAAAACGCATTTAAAGCAATAAAAAGGTGATTATGGCTGTCAAACCTAAACCAAACGTTGTGCACTCAAATCTTTTGCTGTATTTAGTTCATTTTGGCATCCGGATGATGATTCTAGCATGAAATTGCTTGGGCACCTGTTAATTTTTAAGATTTTGACACATTCAGCTCAAATGTACACAATTGCTGATTATGGCTGTCAAATCTAAACCAAACGTTGTGCACTCAAATCTTTTGCTGTATTTAGTTTATTTTGGCATCCGGATGATGATTCTAGCATGAAATTGCTTGGGCACCTGTTAATTTTTAAGATTTTGACACATTCAGCTCAAATGTACACAATTGCTGATTATGGCTGTCAAATCTAAACCAAACGTTGTGCACTCAAATCTTTTGCTGTATTTAGTTTATTTTGGCATCCGGATGATGATTCTAGCATGAAATTGCTTGGGCACCTGTTAATTTTTAAGATTTTGACACATTCAGCTCAAATGTACAATCATGCGCTAAAAACGCATTTAAAGCAATAAAAAGGTGATTATGGCTGTCAAACCTAAACCAAACGTTGTGCACTCAAATCTTTTGCTGTATTTAGTTTATTTTGGCATCCGGATGATGATTCTAGCATGAAATTGCTTGGGCACCTGTTAATTTTTAAAATTTTGACACATTCAGCTCAAATGTACACAATTGCTGATTATGGCTGTCAAATCTAAACCAAACGTTGTGCACTCAAATCTTTTGCTGTATTTAGTTTATTTTGGCATCCGGATGATGATTCTAGCATGAAATTGCTTGGGCACCTGTTAATTTTTAAGATTTTGACACATTCAGCTCAAATGTACAATCATGCGCTAAAAACGCATTTAAAGCAATAAAAAGGTGATTATGGCTGTCAAACCTAAACCAAACGTTGTGCACTCAAATCTTTTGCTGTATTTAGTTCATTTTGGCATCCGGATGATGATTCTAGCATGAAATTGCTTGGGCACCTGTTAATTTTTAAGATTTTGACACATTCAGCTCAAATGTACACAATTGCTGATTATGGCTGTCAAATCTAAACCAAACGTTGTGCACTCAAATCTTTTGCTGTATTTAGTTTATTTTGGCATCCGGATGATGATTCTAGCATGAAATTGCTTGGGCACCTGTTAATTTTTAAGATTTTGACACATTCAGCTCAAATGTACACAATTGCTGATTATGGCTGTCAAATCTAAACCAAACGTTGTGCACTCAAATCTTTTGCTGTATTTAGTTTATTTTGGCATCCGGATGATGATTCTAGCATGAAATTGCTTGGGCACCTGTTAATTTTTAAGATTTTGACACATTCAGCTCAAATGTACAATCATGCGCTAAAAACGCATTTAAAGCAATAAAAAGGTGATTATGGCTGTCAAACCTAAACCAAACGTTGTGCACTCAAATCTTTTGCTGTATTTAGTTTATTTTGGCATCCGGATGATGATTCTAGCATGAAATTGCTTGGGCACCTGTTAATTTTTAAGATTTTGACACATTCAGCTCAAATGTACACAATTGCTGATTATGGCTGTCAAATCTAAACCAAACGTTGTGCACTCAAATCTTTTGCTGTATTTAGTTTATTTTGGCATCCGGATGATGATTCTAGCATGAAATTGCTTGGGCACCTGTTAATTTTTAAGATTTTGACACATTCAGCTCAAATGTACACAATTGCTGATTATGGCTGTCAAATCTAAACCAAACGTTGTGCACTCAAATCTTTTGCTGTATTTAGTTTATTTTGGCATCCGGATGATGATTCTAGCATGAAATTGCTTGGGCACCTGTTAATTTTTAAGATTTTGACACATTCAGCTCAAATGTACAATCATGCGCTAAAAACGCATTTAAAGCAATAAAAAGGTGATTATGGCTGTCAAACCTAAACCAAACGTTGTGCACTCAAATCTTTTGCTGTATTTAGTTTATTTTGGCATCCGGATGATGATTCTAGCATGAAATTGCTTGGGCACCTGTTAATTTTTAAGATTTTGACACATTCAGCTCAAATGTACACAATTGCTGATTATGGCTGTCAAATCTAAACCAAACGTTGTGCACTCAAATCTTTTGCTGTATTTAGTTTATTTTGGCATCCGGATGATGATTCTAGCATGAAATTGCTTGGGCACCTGTTAATTTTTAAGATTTTGACACATTCAGCTCAAATGTACAATCATGCGCTAAAAACGCATTTAAAGCAATAAAAAGGTGATTATGGCTGTCAAACCTAAACCAAACGTTGTGCACTCAAATCTTTTGCTGTATTTAGTTCATTTTGGCATCCGGATGATGATTCTAGCATGAAATTGCTTGGGCACCTGTTAATTTTTAAGATTTTGACACATTCAGCTCAAATGTACACAATTGCTGATTATGGCTGTCAAATCTAAACCAAACGTTGTGCACTCAAATCTTTTGCTGTATTTAGTTTATTTTGGCATCCGGATGATGATTCTAGCATGAAATTGCTTGGGCACCTGTTAATTTTTAAGATTTTGACACATTCAGCTCAAATGTACACAATTGCTGATTATGGCTGTCAAATCTAAACCAAACGTTGTGCACTCAAATCTTTTGCTGTATTTAGTTTATTTTGGCATCCGGATGATGATTCTAGCATGAAATTGCTTGGGCACCTGTTAATTTTTAAGATTTTGACACATTCAGCTCAAATCTACAATCATGCGCTAAAAACGCATTTAAAGCAATAAAAAGGTGATTATGGCTGTCAAACCTAAACCAAACGTTGTGCACTCAAATCTTTTGCTGTATTTAGTTTATTTTGGCATCCGGATGATGATTCTAGCATGAAATTGCTTGGGCACCTGTTAATTTTTAAGATTTTGACACATTCAGCTCAAATGTACACAATTGCTGATTATGGCTGTCAAATCTAAACCAAACGTTGTGCACTCAAATCTTTTGCTGTATTTAGTTTATTTTGGCATCCGGATGATGATTCTAGCATGAAATTGCTTGGGCACCTGTTAATTTTTAAGATTTTGACACATTCAGCTCAAATGTACAATCATGCGCTAAAAACGCATTTAAAGCAATAAAAAGGTGATTATGGCTGTCAAACCTAAACCAAACGTTGTGCACTCAAATCTTTTGCTGTATTTAGTTCATTTTGGCATCCGGATGATGATTCTAGCATGAAATTGCTTGGGCACCTGTTAATTTTTAAGATTTTGACACATTAAGCTCAAATGTACACAATTGCTGATTATGGCTGTCAAATCTAAACCAAACGTTGTGCACTCAAATCTTTTGCTGTATTTAGTTTATTTTGGCATCCGGATGATGATTCTAGCATGAAATTGCTTGGGCACCTGTTAATTTTTAAGATTTTGACACATTCAGCTCAAATGTACACAATTGCTGATTATGGCTGTCAAATCTAAACCAAACGTTGTGCACTCAAATCTTTTGCTGTATTTAGTTTATTTTGGCATCCGGATGATGATTCTAGCATGAAATTGCTTGGGCACCTGTTAATTTTTAAGATTTTGACACATTCAGCTCAAATGTACAATCATGCGCTAAAAACGCATTTAAAGCAATAAAAAGGTGATTATGGCTGTCAAACCTAAACCAAACGTTGTGCACTCAAATCTTTTGCTGTATTTAGTTTATTTTGGCATCCGGATGATGATTCTAGCATGAAATTGCTTGGGCACCTGTTAATTTTTAAAATTTTGACACATTCAGCTCAAATGTACACAATTGCTGATTATGGCTGTCAAATCTAAACCAAACGTTGTGCACTCAAATCTTTTGCTGTATTTAGTTTATTTTGGCATCCGGATGATGATTCTAGCATGAAATTGCTTGGGCACCTGTTAATTTTTAAGATTTTGACACATTCAGCTCAAATGTACAATCATGCGCTAAAAACGCATTTAAAGCAATAAAAAGGTGATTATGGCTGTCAAACCTAAACCAAACGTTGTGCACTCAAATCTTTTGCTGTATTTAGTTCATTTTGGCATCCGGATGATGATTCTAGCATGAAATTGCTTGGGCACCTGTTAATTTTTAAGATTTTGACACATTCAGCTCAAATGTACACAATTGCTGATTATGGCTGTCAAATCTAAACCAAACGTTGTGCACTCAAATCTTTTGCTGTATTTAGTTTATTTTGGCATCCGGATGATGATTCTAGCATGAAATTGCTTGGGCACCTGTTAATTTTTAAGATTTTGACACATTCAGCTCAAATGTACAATCATGCGCTAAAAACGCATTTAAAGCAATAAAAAGGTGATTATGGCTGTCAAACCTAAACCAAACGTTGTGCACTCAAATCTTTTGCTGTATTTAGTTTATTTTGGCATCCGGATGATGATTCTAGCATGAAATTGCTTGGGCACCTGTTAATTTTTAAGATTTTGACACATTCAGCTCAAATGTACACAATTGCTGATTATGGCTGTCAAATCTAAACCAAACGTTGTGCACTCAAATCTTTTGCTGTATTTAGTTTATTTTGGCATCCGGATGATGATTCTAGCATGAAATTGCTTGGGCACCTGTTAATTTTTAAGATTTTGACACATTCAGCTCAAATGTACACAATTGCTGATTATGGCTGTCAAATCTAAACCAAACGTTGTGCACTCAAATCTTTTGCTGTATTTAGTTTATTTTGGCATCCGGATGATGATTCTAGCATGAAATTGCTTGGGCACCTGTTAATTTTTAAGATTTTGACACATTCAGCTCAAATCTACAATCATGCGCTAAAAACGCATTTAAAGCAATAAAAAGGTGATTATGGCTGTCAAACCTAAACCAAACGTTGTGCACTCAAATCTTTTGCTGTATTTAGTTTATTTTGGCATCCGGATGATGATTCTAGCATGAAATTGCTTGGGCACCTGTTAATTTTTAAGATTTTGACACATTCAGCTCAAATGTACACAATTGCTGATTATGGCTGTCAAATCTAAACCAAACGTTGTGCACTCAAATCTTTTGCTGTATTTAGTTTATTTTGGCATCCGGATGATGATTCTAGCATGAAATTGCTTGGGCACCTGTTAATTTTTAAGATTTTGACACATTCAGCTCAAATGTACAATCATGCGCTAAAAACGCATTTAAAGCAATAAAAAGGTGATTATGGCTGTCAAACCTAAACCAAACGTTGTGCACTCAAATCTTTTGCTGTATTTAGTTCATTTTGGCATCCGGATGATGATTCTAGCATGAAATTGCTTGGGCACCTGTTAATTTTTAAGATTTTGACACATTCAGCTCAAATGTACACAATTGCTGATTATGGCTGTCAAATCTAAACCAAACGTTGTGCACTCAAATCTTTTGCTGTATTTAGTTTATTTTGGCATCCGGATGATGATTCTAGCATGAAATTGCTTGGGCACCTGTTAATTTTTAAGATTTTGACACATTCAGCTCAAATGTACACAATTGCTGATTATGGCTGTCAAATCTAAACCAAACGTTGTGCACTCAAATCTTTTGCTGTATTTAGTTTATTTTGGCATCCGGATGATGATTCTAGCATGAAATTGCTTGGGCACCTGTTAATTTTTAAGATTTTGACACATTCAGCTCAAATGTACAATCATGCGCTAAAAACGCATTTAAAGCAATAAAAAGGTGATTATGGCTGTCAAACCTAAACCAAACGTTGTGCACTCAAATCTTTTGCTGTATTTAGTTTATTTTGGCATCCGGATGATGATTCTAGCATGAAATTGCTTGGGCACCTGTTAATTTTTAAAATTTTGACACATTCAGCTCAAATGTACACAATTGCTGATTATGGCTGTCAAATCTAAACCAAACGTTGTGCACTCAAATCTTTTGCTGTATTTAGTTTATTTTGGCATCCGGATGATGATTCTAGCATGAAATTGCTTGGGCACCTGTTAATTTTTAAGATTTTGACACATTCAGCTCAAATGTACAATCATGCGCTAAAAACGCATTTAAAGCAATAAAAAGGTGATTATGGCTGTCAAACCTAAACCAAACGTTGTGCACTCAAATCTTTTGCTGTATTTAGTTTATTTTGGCATCCGGATGATGATTCTAGCATGAAATTGCTTGGGCACCTCTTAATTTTTAAAATTTTGACACATTCAGCTCAAATGTACACAATTGCTGATTATGGCTGTCAAATCTAAACCAAACGTTGTGCACTCAAATCTTTTGCTGTATTTAGTTTATTTTGGCATCCGGATGATGATTCTAGCATGAAATTGCTTGGGCACCTGTTAATTTTTAAGATTTTGACACATTCAGCTCAAATGTACAATCATGCGCTAAAAACGCATTTAAAGCAATAAAAAGGTGATTATGGCTGTCAAACCTAAACCAAACGTTGTGCACTCAAATCTTTTGCTGTATTTAGTTCATTTTGGCATCCGGATGATGATTCAAGCATGAAATTGCTTGGGCACCTGTTAATTTTTAAGATTTTGACACATTCAGCTCAAATGTACACAATTGCTGATTATGGCTGTCAAATCTAAACCAAACGTTGTGCACTCAAATCTTTTGCTGTATTTAGTTTATTTTGGCATCCGGATGATGATTCTAGCATGAAATTGCTTGGGCACCTGTTAATTTTTAAGATTTTGACACATTCAGCTCAAATGTACACAATTGCTGATTATGGCTGTCAAATCTAAACCAAACGTTGTGCACTCAAATCTTTTGCTGTATTTAGTTTATTTTGGCATCCGGATGATGATTCTAGCATGAAATTGCTTGGGCACCTGTTAATTTTTAAGATTTTGACACATTTAGCTCAAATGTACAATCATGCGCTAAAAACGCATTTAAAGCAATAAAAAGGTGATTATGGCTGTCAAACCTAAACCAAACGTTGTGCACTCAAATCTTTTGCTGTATTTAGTTTATTTTGGCATCCGGATGATGATTCTAGCATGAAATTGCTTGGGCACCTGTTAATTTTTAAGATTTTGACACATTCAGCTCAAATGTACACAATTGCTGATTATGGCTGTCAAATCTAAACCAAACGTTGTGCACTCAAATCTTTTGCTGTATTTAGTTTATTTTGGCATCCGGATGATGATTCTAGCATGAAATTGCTTGGGCACCTGTTAATTTTTAAGATTTTGACACATTAGGCTCAAATGTACAATCATGCGCTAAAAACGCATTTAAAGCAAAAAAGGTGATTATGGCTGTCAAACCTAAACCAAACGTTGTGCACTCAAATCTTTTGCTGTATTTAGTTTATTTTGGCATCCGGATGATGATTCTAGCATGAAATTGCTTGGGCACCTGTTAATTTTTAAGATTTTGACACATTCAGCTCAAATGTACACAATTGCTGATTATGGCTGTCAAATCTAAACCAAACGTTGTGCACTCAAATCTTTTGCTGTATTTAGTTTATTTTGGCATCCGGATGATGATTCTAGCATGAAATTGCTTGGGCACCTGTTAATTTTTAAGATTTTGACACATTCAGCTCAAATGTACACAATTGCTGATTATGGCTGTCAAATCTAAACCAAACGTTGTGCACTCAAATCTTTTGCTGTATTTAGTTTATTTTGGCATCCGGATGATGATTCTAGCATGAAATTGCTTGGGCACCTGTTAATTTTTAAGATTTTGACACATTCAGCTCAAATGTACAATCATGCGCTAAAAACGCATTTAAAGCAATAAAAAGGTGATTATGGCTGTCAAACCTAAACCAAACGTTGTGCACTCAAATCTTTTGCTGTATTTAGTTTATTTTGGCATCCGGATGATGATTCTAGCATGAAATTGCTTGGGCACCTGTTAATTTTTAAGATTTTGACACATTCAGCTCAAATGTACACAATTGCTGATTATGGCTGTCAAATCTAAACCAAACGTTGTGCACTCAAATCTTTTGCTGTATTTAGTTTATTTTGGCATCCGGATGATGATTCTAGCATGAAATTGCTTGGGCACCTGTTAATTTTTAAGATTTTGACACATTCAGCTCAAATGTACAATCATGCGCTAAAAACGCATTTAAAGCAATAAAAAGGTGATTATGGCTGTCAAACCTAAACCAAACGTTGTGCACTCAAATCTTTTGCTGTATTTAGTTCATTTTGGCATCCGGATGATGATTCTAGCATGAAATTGCTTGGGCACCTGTTAATTTTTAAGATTTTGACACATTCAGCTCAAATGTACACAATTGCTGATTATGGCTGTCAAATCTAAACCAAACGTTGTGCACTCAAATCTTTTGCTGTATTTAGTTCATTTTGGCATCCGGATGATGATTCTAGCATGAAATTGCTTGGGCACCTGTTAATTTTTAAGATTTTGACACATTCAGCTCAAATGTACACAATTGCTGATTATGGCTGTCAAATCTAAACCAAACGTTGTGCACTCAAATCTTTTGCTGTATTTAGTTTATTTTGGCATCCGGATGATGTGTGATGGTTCTGTTGTCTCTCTAGCAGTTCCAGAGTGTGGCAGGAGGCGGCGCCAACCTCGCAGGCAGAGGCCTGCTCCCACACCTGAGGCTCATCAGCCTGATGAGCCAACAACCTATTTAACCAGCCCCTCCTTTGGTTCTGTGCCGGAACATTCCCTTGCCATACCTGCTACGTTTGCTTGTCTCCTCCTGCCACACCCTTGTTGTGTTCTAGTCCCTGGTCTCCGGCTTGTAGTGGTTTTTTGTTTCTCGTTCTACCGGTCTATTAAGACGGCTCTTTCTGTTGCTACTTTGGTCCCTAGTGTTTTATGTTGCTACTTTGCGCTTTAGTGTTTCTTCATCCCTGAACAAGGTGATTTTTGGTTGCTACTTTGTTTTCTAGAACTTTTTCCCTGAGCAAGGTGATTTTCTGTTGATACTTTTGTGAACAATAAACTGTGGACTTTGTCTCTCACTCTGCATCCTGGGTCCTGGCCTTGCTTTGCCTCACGGCACATAACAGAATGTTCCGGCCATAATGGACCCAGCAGAGTCAGAGCGCTTAAGGAGTGCGCTTTCGGCACAAGGAGCACTTGTGGGACAACACCAATCAACCCTGCAACAAGTGATGGACCATCTACAGCAACTCACCACCAGTGTGGACCAGCTGAACAAGCAGATGGCAGCCATGAGTCACCAACTGCCGTCGTCCAGCTCCTCTGGTTGCTCGCCCTCTCCATCGGCGGCAACCCCTCCAGCCTCCCAGCCGTCTTCTCCCAGAGAGCCATTTATTCCGATTCCTGCTAGGTATTCTGGAGACTTAGGCACATGTGCTCAGTTTTTGCTACAATGTAGATTAGTGTTTAACCAGCAACCCAGTACTTATGCTACTGCCCAGTCAAAAATCGCTTTCATTATGAGTCTGTTATCAGGACAAGCGGCCGCTTGGGCCTTGGCAATCACAGAACAAGGATCGGCAGTGCTAAATGATTATGAACAGTTTTCCGGAGAAATGAAACGCATTTTTGATCACCCGGTGCGAGGCAAGGAAGCAGTTGGCCAGTTGCTGGATCTGCGTCAAGGTAGCCACTCTGTCTCTCAATATGCATTAACTTTCCAGGTTCTGGCAGCCAGTAGCGGATGGGGGGACTCTGAGCTACAAACTATTTTTCAAAAGGGGCTCGCTGGGGAGATAAAAGATGAGTTGGCTTTAAGGGATGAATGTAACTCACTAAATGACCTTATTACATTAGCAACACGGATGGACAATCGGCTCAGGGAGAGACGGCGGGAGAGGAAGATGGACATGGCTCGTCGCTCGTCAACTTTCTCACCGTCCAGCTCAACCGTCATGGGGAACTCCACCGCCTCATCTCCGAGCACCGCTCCTGAACTCCATTCCAGCACGACACCTCGCGACGAGCCCATGGAGTTGGGCAGGGCTCGACTCACCCCTGTCGAACGACAGCGACGCATGAGGAGCCGACTGTGCCTGTACTGCGGCCAGGGGGGCCACTTCTTGGCAAGCTGCCCCGAGTTGCCAAAAGCCGGGGCTCACCAGTAGGAAGGGAGGCACTGGTGAGCCGAATATCTTCCCCCTCGTCCTCCCAAATACAGGTACCAGGTATGATTCACACGACACTTTGCTCGTTACCTGTCCAGGTGCTGATAGACTCCGGAGCCGATGACAACTTCATAGACATTGACTATGTTAAAAACAACAATCTTTCCCTGACTCCACTGACCTCCCCCAAGAAAGTTCTTGCAGTCGACGGGAGGCTTCTAGAAAGGGTTACACACAGAACCACACCCATTAAACTGACACTCTCTAGTAACCATCATGAAGTAATTGAGTTCTATGTGATTTCCTCCCCCCTCAACACCGCAATTCTAGGGATTCCCTGGTTGAAGCTGCATAACCCCCACATAGACTGGTCCACAGGCACAATTCGGAACTGGAGCAACTATTGCCATGCCCACTGTCTAAAGTCAGCCCTACCTGCCAGGGGTCCTAACTCTCCCCACTACTCAAAAGATATTGACCTAAGTAACGTCCCCAGTGAATACCACGATTTAAAGGCAGTTTTCAGAAAGGACTTGGCGTGCTCCCTTCCCCCACATAGACCCTATGACTGTGTTATAGAACTGCTCCCTGGGGCTCCACTCCCAACACACAGACTATACAACTTAACCAAACCCGAACGGGAAGCAATGGAAAAATACATCACCGACTCATTAGCTGCAGGACTTATAAGACAGTCTTCATCTCCATTAGGCGCAGGGTTTTTCTTTGTGGAAAAGAAGGATAAAACTCTGCGTCCTTGCATTGACTACACTGGCTTAAACACCATCACAGTTAAAAACAAGTACCCTCTGCCGCTCCTGGACGCTGCATTCAGCCCTCTCCACAATGCAATGGTGTTCACCAAGTTGGACCTCCGAAACGCCTACCACCTGGTAAGGATACGAGACGGCGACGAGTGGAAAACTGCCTTCAATACCCATTTGGGACATTTTGAGTATTTGGTCATGCCCTTTGGGCTCACAAACGCTCCAGCAACATTCCAGTCATTTGTGAATGATGTACTCAGAGACCTGCTCGATAAGAATGTTTTTGCATATCTAGACGATATTCTCATCTTTTCTCGATCACATGAAGAGCATGTGGGGCACGTAAGAGATGTCCTGCGGAGGTTACTAGAAAACAAACTGTATGTTAAAGTTGAGAAATGTGAATTTCATGTTTCCACTGTTAATTTCCTGGGCTATGTGATAGAAAAGGGGCAGCTCAGGGCCGATCCCTCTAAAATCGAAGCGGTTAAAAATTGGCCTCTGCCTACCAATCGGAAGCAGCTGCAACGTTTCCTTGGATTCGCTAACTTCTATAGGAGATTTATCCGAAACTATAGTAGTATAGCTGCTCCTCTCACGTGTTTGACCTCAAACAAACTTCGCTTCGTGTGGTCTGCCGATGCTCAATGTGCTTTTAACCGTCTGAAAGAACTCTTTGTTAATGCCCCTGTTCTCGCCCACCCAGATCCCGAGCAGCAGTTTGTGGTAGAGGTGGATGCGTCAGATTCAGGAGTGGGGGCCGTCCTCTCTCAGCGCCTGCCTGCGGACCAAAAACTACACCCCTGTGCTTACTTCTCCCGCCGGCTTTCCCCGGCGGAGCGCAACTATGATGTGGGCAACCGCGAACTCCTGGCAGTGGTCCTAGCCCTCCAAGAATGGCGGCATTGGCTGGAGGGTGCAACTCATCCCTTCATTGTTTGGACGGACCACAAGAACTTGTCCTATCTCCGCACCGCCAAACGACTGAACTCTCGTCAAGCTCGTTGGGCTCTCTTCCTCGGACGCTTCAACTTCACCCTCACCTACCGCCCCGGCTCCCGAAACCTGAAACCTGACGCCCTCTCCCGGCAGTTCGCCTCTGGAGAGGAAGAGAGGGACTCAAGCACGATCCTCTCCCCTGAGTGTGTGGTCGGGGCGATGCGGTGGCGAGTGGAGAAGAAAGTTCAGGAGGCACTTGACAACCAACCAGTTCCAAATGAATGTCCTCCAGGGAAACTGTTCGTGCCACCTGCCGCCAGGACTCCTGTGCTCCTCTGGGGACATACCTCAAGAATCGCTTGCCACCCTGGGATCCACCGGACACTCTCCCTGATCCAACAGCGCTTCTGGTGGCCAACCATGGCTGCCGATGTTCGGGCTTTTGTTGCGTCATGCTCAGTTTGCGCCCGCAATAAACCTTCTCATCAAGCCCCGGCAGGCCTATTACGCCCCTTGCCCATCCCCTCTCGGCCATGGTCGCATATCGCGGTGGATTTCGTCACGGGACTTCCCCCATCCGAGGGCAATGACACAATCCTTACCATCGTCGACAGATTCTCCAAGTCAGTTCATTATGTCCCCCTCCCAAAACTCCCCACCGCCTTGGAGACTGCTAACCTATTGGTCCAACATGTATTCAGGCTCCACGGAATCCCCACAGACATCGTGTCGGACAGGGGTCCACAATTCACCTCTCAAGTCTGGAAGGCTTTCTGTCGGGCACTGGGGATCTCTCCCAGTCTCTCCTCCGGCTACCACCCCCAAACCAACGGTCAGACGGAGCGTGCAAATCAAGACCTGGAAACAGCTCTGCGCTGCGTAGCCTCACGCCTTCCTGCCTCCTGGTCCGCGCACCTCCCATGGGTGGAATACGCGCATAACACACTGATCAGCACTGCCACAGGCATGTCCCCATTTAAGGTGACCTCGGGCTACCAACCCCCTCTGTTTCCCAGCCAGGAGTCCGAGGTTGCCGTCCCGTCCATCCATGCCCACTTCCGCCGTGCCAGACGAGTCTGGAGGGAGGCTCGAGCAGCGCTGTCCAGGACAGCGGAGCGCAACCGACGCCTGGCTGACCGGAGGAGAACCCCAGCCCCCGACTACCAAGTGGGACAGCGTGTCTGGCTTTCCGCACGTGACCTGCCCCTTCAAGTGGACTCCCGCAAAATGGCTCCACGCTTCATTGGCCCTTTTCCCATTGACAAGATCATCAACCCGAATGCTGTCCGACTCCGGCTCCCGTCATCCCTCAGGATCCACCCCGTTTTCCACGTGTCTCTCCTGAAACCGGTCGTGGATAGCCCCCTCCAGCCACCCGCCCCACCGCCACCTCCTCCCCGGATCGTTGATGGACACCCTGCATACACCGTGAATCGCATCCTTGATGTCCGCAGGCGGGGCAGGGGGTTCCAGTATCTCGTCGACTGGGAGGGGTACGGCCCGGAGGACCGCTCCTGGATCTCACGTGCCCTCATTTTGGACCCGCAACTGCTGCGTGAGTTCTATGCCCGTAACCCTGATAAGCCTGGTCGAACGCCGGGTGGCGTTCCTTAGGGGGGGGGTACTGTGATGGTTCTGTTGTCTCTCTAGCAGTTCCAGAGTGTGGCAGGAGGCGGCGCCAACCTCGCAGGCAGAGGCCTGCTCCCACACCTGAGGCTCATCAGCCTGATGAGCCAACAACCTATTTAACCAGCCCCTCCTTTGGTTCTGTGCCGGAACATTCCCTTGCCATACCTGCTACGTTTGCTTGTCTCCTCCTGCCACACCCTTGTTGTGTTCTAGTCCCTGGTCTCCGGCTTGTAGTGGTTTTTTGTTTCTCGTTCTACCGGTCTATTAAGACGGCTCTTTCTGTTGCTACTTTGGTCCCTAGTGTTTTATGTTGCTACTTTGCGCTTTAGTGTTTCTTCATCCCTGAACAAGGTGATTTTTGGTTGCTACTTTGTTTTCTAGAACTTTTTCCCTGAGCAAGGTGATTTTCTGTTGATACTTTTGTGAACAATAAACTGTGGACTTTGTCTCTCACTCTGCATCCTGGGTCCTGGCCTTGCTTTGCCTCACGGCACATAACATGATGATTCTAGCATGAAATTGCTTGGGCACCTGTTAATTTTTAAGATTTTGACACATTCAGCTCAAATGTACACAATTGCTGATTATGGCTGTCAAATCTAAACCAAACGTTGTGCACTCAAATCTTTTGCTGTATTTAGTTTATTTTGGCATCCGGATGATGATTCTAGCATGAAATTGCTTGGGCACCTGTTAATTTTTAAGATTTTGACACATTCAGCTCAAATCTACAATCATGCGCTAAAAACGCATTTAAAGCAATAAAAAGGTGATTATGGCTGTCAAACCTAAACCAAACGTTGTGCACTCAAATCTTTTGCTGTATTTAGTTTATTTTGGCATCCGGATGATGATTCTAGCATGAAATTGCTTGGGCACCTGTTAATTTTTAAGATTTTGACACATTCAGCTCAAATGTACACAATTGCTGATTATGGCTGTCAAATCTAAACCAAACGTTGTGCACTCAAATCTTTTGCTGTATTTAGTTTATTTTGGCATCCGGATGATGATTCTAGCATGAAATTGCTTGGGCACCTGTTAATTTTTAAGATTTTGACACATTCAGCTCAAATGTACAATCATGCGCTAAAAATGCATTTAAAGCAATAAAAAGGTGATTATGGCTGTCAAACCTAAACCAAACGTTGTGCACTCAAATCTTTTGCTGTATTTAGTTCATTTTGGCATCCGGATGATGATTCTAGCATGAAATTGCTTGGGCACCTGTTAATTTTTAAGATTTTGACACATTAAGCTCAAATGTACACAATTGCTGATTATGGCTGTCAAATCTAAACCAAACGTTGTGCACTCAAATCTTTTGCTGTATTTAGTTTATTTTGGCATCCGGATGATGATTCTAGCATGAAATTGCTTGGGCACCTGTTAATTTTTAAGATTTTGACACATTCAGCTCAAATGTACACAATTGCTGATTATGGCTGTCAAATCTAAACCAAACGTTGTGCACTCAAATCTTTTGCTGTATTTAGTTTATTTTGGCATCCGGATGATGATTCTAGCATGAAATTGCTTGGGCACCTGTTAATATTTAAGATTTTGACACATTCAGCTCAAATGTACAATCATGCGCTAAAAACGCATTTAAAGCAATAAAAAGGTGATTATGGCTGTCAAACCTAAACCAAACGTTGTGCACTCAAATCTTTTGCTGTATTTAGTTTATTTTGGCATCCGGATGATGATTCTAGCATGAAATTGCTTGGGCACCTGTTAATTTTTAAAATTTTGACACATTCAGCTCAAATGTACACAATTGCTGATTATGGCTGTCAAATCTAAACCAAACGTTGTGCACTCAAATCTTTTGCTGTATTTAGTTTATTTTGGCATCCGGATGATGATTCTAGCATGAAATTGCTTGGGCACCTGTTAATTTTTAAGATTTTGACACATTCAGCTCAAATGTACAATCATGCGCTAAAAACGCATTTAAAGCAATAAAAAGGTGATTATGGCTGTCAAACCTAAACCAAACGTTGTGCACTCAAATCTTTTGCTGTATTTAGTTCATTTTGGCATCCGGATGATGATTCTAGCATGAAATTGCTTGGGCACCTGTTAATTTTTAAGATTTTGACACATTCAGCTCAAATGTACACAATTGCTGATTATGGCTGTCAAATCTAAACCAAACGTTGTGCACTCAAATCTTTTGCTGTATTTAGTTTATTTTGGCATCCGGATGATGATTCTAGCATGAAATTGCTTGGGCACCTGTTAATTTTTAAGATTTTGACACATTCAGCTCAAATGTACAATCATGCGCTAAAAACGCATTTAAAGCAATAAAAAGGTGATTATGGCTGTCAAACCTAAACCAAACGTTGTGCACTCAAATCTTTTGCTGTATTTAGTTTATTTTGGCATCCGGATGATGATTCTAGCATGAAATTGCTTGGGCACCTGTTAATTTTTAAGATTTTGACACATTAGGCTCAAATGTACAATCATGCGCTAAAAACGCATTTAAAGCAAAAAAGGTGATTATGGCTGTCAAACCTAAACCAAACGTTGTGCACTCAAATCTTTTGCTGTATTTAGTTTATTTTGGCATCCGGATGATGATTCTAGCATGAAATTGCTTGGGCACCTGTTAATTTTTAAGATTTTGACACATTCAGCTCAAATGTACACAATTGCTGATTATGGCTGTCAAATCTAAACCAAACGTTGTGCACTCAAATCTTTTGCTGTATTTAGTTTATTTTGGCATCCGGATGATGATTCTAGCATGAAATTGCTTGGGCACCTGTTAATTTTTAAGATTTTGACACATTCAGCTCAAATGTACACAATTGCTGATTATGGCTGTCAAATCTAAACCAAACGTTGTGCACTCAAATCTTTTGCTGTATTTAGTTTATTTTGGCATCCGGATGATGATTCTAGCATGAAATTGCTTGGGCACCTGTTAATTTTTAAGATTTTGACACATTCAGCTCAAATGTACAATCATGCGCTAAAAACGCATTTAAAGCAATAAAAAGGTGATTATGGCTGTCAAACCTAAACCAAACGTTGTGCACTCAAATCTTTTGCTGTATTTAGTTTATTTTGGCATCCGGATGATGATTCTAGCATGAAATTGCTTGGGCACCTGTTAATTTTTAAGATTTTGACACATTCAGCTCAAATGTACACAATTGCTGATTATGGCTGTCAAATCTAAACCAAACGTTGTGCACTCAAATCTTTTGCTGTATTTAGTTTATTTTGGCATCCGGATGATGATTCTAGCATGAAATTGCTTGGGCACCTGTTAATTTTTAAGATTTTGACACATTCAGCTCAAATGTACAATCATGCGCTAAAAACGCATTTAAAGCAATAAAAAGGTGATTATGGCTGTCAAACCTAAACCAAACGTTGTGCACTCAAATCTTTTGCTGTATTTAGTTCATTTTGGCATCCGGATGATGATTCTAGCATGAAATTGCTTGGGCACCTGTTAATTTTTAAGATTTTGACACATTCAGCTCAAATGTACACAATTGCTGATTATGGCTGTCAAATCTAAACCAAACGTTGTGCACTCAAATCTTTTGCTGTATTTAGTTTATTTTGGCATCCGGATGATGATTCTAGCATGAAATTGCTTGGGCACCTGTTAATTTTTAAGATTTTGACACATTCAGCTCAAATGTACACAATTGCTGATTATGGCTGTCAAATCTAAACCAAACGTTGTGCACTCAAATCTTTTGCTGTATTTAGTTTATTTTGGCATCCGGATGATGATTCTAGCATGAAATTGCTTGGGCACCTGTTAATTTTTAAGATTTTGACACATTCAGCTCAAATCTACAATCATGCGCTAAAAACGCATTTAAAGCAATAAAAAGGTGATTATGGCTGTCAAACCTAAACCAAACGTTGTGCACTCAAATCTTTTGCTGTATTTAGTTTATTTTGGCATCCGGATGATGATTCTAGCATGAAATTGCTTGGGCACCTGTTAATTTTTAAGATTTTGACACATTCAGCTCAAATGTACACAATTGCTGATTATGGCTGTCAAATCTAAACCAAACGTTGTGCACTCAAATCTTTTGCTGTATTTAGTTTATTTTGGCATCCGGATGATGATTCTAGCATGAAATTGCTTGGGCACCTGTTAATTTTTAAGATTTTGACACATTCAGCTCAAATGTACAATCATGCGCTAAAAACGCATTTAAAGCAATAAAAAGGTGATTATGGCTGTCAAACCTAAACCAAACGTTGTGCACTCAAATCTTTTGCTGTATTTAGTTCATTTTGGCATCCGGATGATGATTCTAGCATGAAATTGCTTGGGCACCTGTTAATTTTTAAGATTTTGACACATTAAGCTCAAATGTACACAATTGCTGATTATGGCTGTCAAATCTAAACCAAACGTTGTGCACTCAAATCTTTTGCTGTATTTAGTTTATTTTGGCATCCGGATGATGATTCTAGCATGAAATTGCTTGGGCACCTGTTAATTTTTAAGATTTTGACACATTCAGCTCAAATGTACACAATTGCTGATTATGGCTGTCAAATCTAAACCAAACGTTGTGCACTCAAATCTTTTGCTGTATTTAGTTTATTTTGGCATCCGGATGATGATTCTAGCATGAAATTGCTTGGGCACCTGTTAATATTTAAGATTTTGACACATTCAGCTCAAATGTACAATCATGCGCTAAAAACGCATTTAAAGCAATAAAAAGGTGATTATGGCTGTCAAACCTAAACCAAACGTTGTGCACTCAAATCTTTTGCTGTATTTAGTTTATTTTGGCATCCGGATGATGATTCTAGCATGAAATTGCTTGGGCACCTGTTAATTTTTAAAATTTTGACACATTCAGCTCAAATGTACACAATTGCTGATTATGGCTGTCAAATCTAAACCAAACGTTGTGCACTCAAATCTTTTGCTGTATTTAGTTTATTTTGGCATCCGGATGATGATTCTAGCATGAAATTGCTTGGGCACCTGTTAATTTTTAAGATTTTGACACATTCAGCTCAAATGTACAATCATGCGCTAAAAACGCATTTAAAGCAATAAAAAGGTGATTATGGCTGTCAAACCTAAACCAAACGTTGTGCACTCAAATCTTTTGCTGTATTTAGTTCATTTTGGCATCCGGATGATGATTCTAGCATGAAATTGCTTGGGCACCTGTTAATTTTTAAGATTTTGACACATTCAGCTCAAATGTACACAATTGCTGATTATGGCTGTCAAATCTAAACCAAACGTTGTGCACTCAAATCTTTTGCTGTATTTAGTTTATTTTGGCATCCGGATGATGATTCTAGCATGAAATTGCTTGGGCACCTGTTAATTTTTAAGATTTTGACACATTCAGCTCAAATGTACAATCATGCGCTAAAAACGCATTTAAAGCAATAAAAAGGTGATTATGGCTGTCAAACCTAAACCAAACGTTGTGCACTCAAATCTTTTGCTGTATTTAGTTTATTTTGGCATCCGGATGATGATTCTAGCATGAAATTGCTTGGGCACCTGTTAATTTTTAAGATTTTGACACATTCAGCTCAAATGTACACAATTGCTGATTATGGCTGTCAAATCTAAACCAAACGTTGTGCACTCAAATCTTTTGCTGTATTTAGTTTATTTTGGCATCCGGATGATGATTCTAGCATGAAATTGCTTGGGCACCTGTTAATTTTTAAGATTTTGACACATTCAGCTCAAATGTACACAATTGCTGATTATGGCTGTCAAATCTAAACCAAACGTGCACTCAAATCTTTTGCTGTATTTAGTTTATTTTGGCATCCGGATGATGATTCTAGCATGAAATTGCTTGGGCACCTGTTAATTTTTAAGATTTTGACACATTCAGCTCAAATCTACAATCATGCGCTAAAAACGCATTTAAAGCAATAAAAAGGTGATTATGGCTGTCAAACCTAAACCAAACGTTGTGCACTCAAATCTTTTGCTGTATTTAGTTTATTTTGGCATCCGGATGATGATTCTAGCATGAAATTGCTTGGGCACCTGTTAATTTTTAAGATTTTGACACATTCAGCTCAAATGTACACAATTGCTGATTATGGCTGTCAAATCTAAACCAAACGTTGTGCACTCAAATCTTTTGCTGTATTTAGTTTATTTTGGCATCCGGATGATGATTCTAGCATGAAATTGCTTGGGCACCTGTTAATTTTTAAGATTTTGACACATTCAGCTCAAATGTACAATCATGCGCTAAAAACGCATTTAAAGCAATAAAAAGGTGATTATGGCTGTCAAACCTAAACCAAACGTTGTGCACTCAAATCTTTTGCTGTATTTAGTTCATTTTGGCATCCGGATGATGATTCTAGCATGAAATTGCTTGGGCACCTGTTAATTTTTAAGATTTTGACACATTCAGCTCAAATGTACACAATTGCTGATTATGGCTGTCAAATCTAAACCAAACGTTGTGCACTCAAATCTTTTGCTGTATTTAGTTTATTTTGGCATCCGGATGATGATTCTAGCATGAAATTGCTTGGGCACCTGTTAATTTTTAAGATTTTGACACATTCAGCTCAAATGTACACAATTGCTGATTATGGCTGTCAAATCTAAACCAAACGTTGTGCACTCAAATCTTTTGCTGTATTTAGTTTATTTTGGCATCCGGATGATGATTCTAGCATGAAATTAGTTGGGCACCTGTTAATTTTTAAGATTTTGACACATTCAGCTCAAATGTACAATCATGCGCTAAAAACGCATTTAAAGCAATAAAAAGGTGATTATGGCTGTCAAACCTAAACCAAACGTTGTGCACTCAAATCTTTTGCTGTATTTAGTTTATTTTGGCATCCGGATGATGATTCTAGCATGAAATTGCTTGGGCACCTGTTAATTTTTAAGATTTTGACACATTCAGCTCAAATGTACACAATTGCTGATTATGGCTGTCAAATCTAAACCAAACGTTGTGCACTCAAATCTTTTGCTGTATTTAGTTTATTTTGGCATCCGGATGATGATTCTAGCATGAAATTGCTTGGGCACCTGTTAATTTTTAAGATTTTGACACATTCAGCTCAAATGTACAATCATGCGCTAAAAACGCATTTAAAGCAATAAAAAGGTGATTACGGCTGTCAAACCTAAACCAAACGTTGTGCACTCAAATCTTTTGCTGTATTTAGTTCATTTTGGCATCCGGATGATGATTCTAGCATGAAATTGCTTGGGCACCTGTTAATTTTTAAGATTTTGACACATTCAGCTCAAATGTACACAATTGCTGATTATGGCTGTCAAATCTAAACCAAACGTTGTGCACTCAAATCTTTTGCTGTATTTAGTTTATTTTGGCATCCGGATGATGATTCTAGCATGAAATTGCTTGGGCACCTGTTAATTTTTAAGATTTTGACACATTCAGCTCAAATGTACACAATTGCTGATTATGGCTGTCAAATCTAAACCAAACGTTGTGCACTCAAATCTTTTGCTGTATTTAGTTTATTTTGGCATCCGGATGATGATTCTAGCATGAAATTGCTTGGGCACCTGTTAATTTTTAAGATTTTGACACATTCAGCTCAAATGTACAATCATGCGCTAAAAACGCATTTAAAGCAATAAAAAGGTGATTATGGCTGTCAAACCTAAACCAAACGTTGTGCACTCAAATCTTTTGCTGTATTTAGTTTATTTTGGCATCCGGATGATGATTCTAGCATGAAATTGCTTGGGCACCTGTTAATTTTTAAAATTTTGACACATTCAGCTCAAATGTACACAATTGCTGATTATGGCTGTCAAATCTAAACCAAACGTTGTGCACTCAAATCTTTTGCTGTATTTAGTTTATTTTGGCATCCGGATGATGATTCTAGCATGAAATTGCTTGGGCACCTGTTAATTTTTAAGATTTTGACACATTCAGCTCAAATGTACAATCATGCGCTAAAAACACATTTAAAGCAATAAAAAGGTGATTATGGCTGTCAAACCTAAACCAAACGTTGTGCACTCAAATCTTTTGCTGTATTTAGTTCATTTTGGCATCCGGATGATGATTCTAGCATGAAATTGCTTGGGCACCTGTTAATTTTTAAGATTTTGACACATTCAGCTCAAATGTACACAATTGCTGATTATGGCTGTCAAATCTAAACCAAACGTTGTGCACTCAAATCTTTTGCTGTATTTAGTTTATTTTGGCATCCGGATGATGATTCTAGCATGAAATTGCTTGGGCACCTGTTAATTTTTAAGATTTTGACACATTCAGCTCAAATGTACACAATTGCTGATTATGGCTGTCAAATCTAAACCAAACGTTGTGCACTCAAATCTTTTGCTGTATTTAGTTTATTTTGGCATCCGGATGATGATTCTAGCATGAAATTGCTTGGGCACCTGTTAATTTTTAAGATTTTGACACATTCAGCTCAAATGTACAATCATGCGCTAAAAACGCATTTAAAGCAATAAAAAGGTGATTATGGCTGTCAAACCTAAACCAAACGTTGTGCACTCAAATCTTTTGCTGTATTTAGTTTATTTTGGCATCCGGATGATGATTCTAGCATGAAATTGCTTGGGCACCTGTTAATTTTTAAGATTTTGACACATTCAGCTCAAATGTACACAATTGCTGATTATGGCTGTCAAATCTAAACCAAACGTTGTGCACTCAAATCTTTTGCTGTATTTAGTTTATTTTGGCATCCGGATGATGATTCTAGCATGAAATTGCTTGGGCACCTGTTAATTTTTAAGATTTTGACACATTCAGCTCAAATGTACAATCATGCGCTAAAAACGCATTTAAAGCAATAAAAAGGTGATTATGGCTGTCAAACCTAAACCAAACGTTGTGCACTCAAATCTTTTGCTGTATTTAGTTTATTTTGGCATCCGGATGATGATTCTAGCATGAAATTGCTTGGGCACCTGTTAATTTTTAAGATTTTGACACATTCAGCTCAAATGTACACAATTGCTGATTATGGCTGTCAAATCTAAACCAAACGTTGTGCACTCAAATCTTTTGCTGTATTTAGTTTATTTTGGCATCCGGATGATGATTCTAGCATGAAATTGCTTGGGCACCTGTTAATATTTAAGATTTTGACACATTCAGCTCAAATGTACAATCATGCGCTAAAAACGCATTTAAAGCAATAAAAAGGTGATTATGGCTGTCAAACCTAAACCAAACGTTGTGCACTCAAATCTTTTGCTGTATTTAGTTTATTTTGGCATCCGGATGATGATTCTAGCATGAAATTGCTTGGGCACCTGTTAATTTTTAAAATTTTGACACATTCAGCTCAAATGTACACAATTGCTGATTATGGCTGTCAAATCTAAACCAAACGTTGTGCACTCAAATCTTTTGCTGTATTTAGTTTATTTTGGCATCCGGATGATGATTCTAGCATGAAATTGCTTGGGCACCTGTTAATTTTTAAGATTTTGACACATTCAGCTCAAATGTACAATCATGCGCTAAAAACGCATTTAAAGCAATAAAAAGGTGATTATGGCTGTCAAACCTAAACCAAACGTTGTGCACTCAAATCTTTTGCTGTATTTAGTTTATTTTGGCATCCGGATGATGATTCTAGCATGAAATTGCTTGGGCACCTGTTAATTTTTAAGATTTTGACACATTCAGCTCAAATGTACACAATTGCTGATTATGGCTGTCAAATCTAAACCAAACGTTGTGCACTCAAATCTTTTGCTGTATTTAGTTTATTTTGGCATCCGGATGATGATTCTAGCATGAAATTGCTTGGGCACCTGTTAATTTTTAAGATTTTGACACATTCAGCTCAAATGTACAATCATGCGCTAAAAACGCATTTAAAGCAATAAAAAGGTGATTATGGCTGTCAAACCTAAACCAAACGTTGTGCACTCAAATCTTTTGCTGTATTTAGTTCATTTTGGCATCCGGATGATGATTCTAGCATGAAATTGCTTGGGCACCTGTTAATTTTTAAGATTTTGACACATTCAGCTCAAATGTACACAATTGCTGATTATGGCTGTCAAATCTAAACCAAACGTTGTGCACTCAAATCTTTTGCTGTATTTAGTTTATTTTGGCATCCGGATGATGATTCTAGCATGAAATTGCTTGGGCACCTGTTAATTTTTAAGATTTTGACACATTCAGCTCAAATGTACACAATTGCTGATTATGGCTGTCAAATCTAAACCAAACGTTGTGCACTCAAATCTTTTGCTGTATTTAGTTTATTTTGGCATCCGGATGATGATTCTAGCATGAAATTGCTTGGGCACCTGTTAATTTTTAAGATTTTGACACATTCAGCTCAAATGTACACAATTGCTGATTATGGCTGTCAAATCTAAACCAAACGTTGTGCACTCAAATCTTTTGCTGTATTTAGTTTATTTTGGCATCCGGATGATGATTCTAGCATGAAATTGCTTGGGCACCTGTTAATTTTTAAGATTTTGACACATTCAGCTCAAATGTACAATCATGCGCTAAAAACGCATTTAAAGCAATAAAAAGGTGATTATGGCTGTCAAACCTAAACCAAACGTTGTGCACTCAAATCTTTTGCTGTATTTAGTTCATTTTGGCATCCGGATGATGATTCTAGCATGAAATTGCTTGGGCACCTGTTAATTTTTAAGATTTTGACACATTAAGCTCAAATGTACACAATTGCTGATTATGGCTGTCAAATCTAAACCAAACGTTGTGCACTCAAATCTTTTGCTGTATTTAGTTTATTTTGGCATCCGGATGATGATTCTAGCATGAAATTGCTTGGGCACCTGTTAATTTTTAAGATTTTGACACATTCAGCTCAAATGTACACAATTGCTGATTATGGCTGTCAAATCTAAACCAAACGTTGTGCACTCAAATCTTTTGCTGTATTTAGTTTATTTTGGCATCCGGATGATGATTCTAGCATGAAATTGCTTGGGCACCTGTTAATTTTTAAGATTTTGACACATTCAGCTCAAATGTACAATCATGCGCTAAAAACGCATTTAAAGCAATAAAAAGGTGATTATGGCTGTCAAACCTAAACCAAACGTTGTGCACTCAAATCTTTTGCTGTATTTAGTTTATTTTGGCATCCGGATGATGATTCTAGCATGAAATTGCTTGGGCACCTGTTAATTTTTAAGATTTTGACACATTCAGCTCAAATGTACACAATTGCTGATTATGGCTGTCAAATCTAAACCAAACGTTGTGCACTCAAATCTTTTGCTGTATTTAGTTTATTTTGGCCTCCGGATGATGATTCTAGCATGAAATTGCTTGGGCACCTGTTAATTTTTAAGATTTTGACACATTCAGCTCAAATGTACAATCATGCGCTAAAAACGCATTTAAAGCAATAAAAAGGTGATTATGGCTGTCAAACCTAAACCAAACGTTGTGCACTCAAATCTTTTGCTGTATTTAGTTCATTTTGGCATCCGGATGATGATTCTAGCATGAAATTGCTTGGGCACCTGTTAATTTTTAAGATTTTGACACATTCAGCTCAAATGTACACAATTGCTGATTATGGCTGTCAAATCTAAACCAAACGTTGTGCACTCAAATCTTTTGCTGTATTTAGTTTATTTTGGCATCCGGATGATGATTCTAGCATGAAATTGCTTGGGCACCTGTTAATTTTTAAGATTTTGACACATTCAGCTCAAATGTACACAATTGCTGATTATGGCTGTCAAATCTAAACCAAACGTTGTGCACTCAAATCTTTTGCTGTATTTAGTTTATTTTGGCATCCGGATGATGATTCTAGCATGAAATTGCTTGGGCACCTGTTAATTTTTAAGATTTTGACACATTCAGCTCAAATGTACAATCATGCGCTAAAAACGCATTTAAAGCAATAAAAAGGTGATTATGGCTGTCAAACCTAAACCAAACGTTGTGCACTCAAATCTTTTGCTGTATTTAGTTCATTTTGGCATCCGGATGATGATTCTAGCATGAAATTGCTTGGGCACCTGTTAATTTTTAAGATTTTGACACATTCAGCTCAAATGTACACAATTGCTGATTATGGCTGTCAAATCTAAACCAAACGTTGTGCACTCAAATCTTTTGCTGTATTTAGTTTATTTTGGCATCCGGATGATGATTCTAGCATGAAATTGCTTGGGCACCTGTTAATTTTTAAGATTTTGACACATTCAGCTCAAATGTACACAATTGCTGATTATGGCTGTCAAATCTAAACCAAACGTTGTGCACTCAAATCTTTTGCTGTATTTAGTTTATTTTGGCATCCGGATGATGATTCTAGCATGAAATTGCTTGGGCACCTGTTAATTTTTAAGATTTTGACACATTCAGCTCAAATGTACAATCATGCGCTAAAAACGCATTTAAAGCAATAAAAAGGTGATTATGGCTGTCAAACCTAAACCAAACGTTGTGCACTCAAATCTTTTGCTGTATTTAGTTTATTTTGGCATCCGGATGATGATTCTAGCATGAAATTGCTTGGGCACCTGTTAATTTTTAAAATTTTGACACATTCAGCTCAAATGTACACAATTGCTGATTATGGCTGTCAAATCTAAACCAAACGTTGTGCACTCAAATCTTTTGCTGTATTTAGTTTATTTTGGCATCCGGATGATGATTCTAGCATGAAATTGCTTGGGCACCTGTTAATTTTTAAGATTTTGACACATTCAGCTCAAATGTACAATCATGCGCTAAAAACGCATTTAAAGCAATAAAAAGGTGATTATGGCTGTCAAACCTAAACCAAACGTTGTGCACTCAAATCTTTTGCTGTATTTAGTTCATTTTGGCATCCGGATGATGATTCTAGCATGAAATTGCTTGGGCACCTGTTAATTTTTAAGATTTTGACACATTCAGCTCAAATGTACACAATTGCTGATTATGGCTGTCAAATCTAAACCAAACGTTGTGCACTCAAATCTTTTGCTGTATTTAGTTTATTTTGGCATCCGGATGATGATTCTAGCATGAAATTGCTTGGGCACCTGTTAATTTTTAAGATTTTGACACATTCAGCTCAAATGTACACAATTGCTGATTATGGCTGTCAAATCTAAACCAAACGTTGTGCACTCAAATCTTTTGCTGTATTTAGTTTATTTTGGCATCCGGATGATGATTCTAGCATGAAATTGCTTGGGCACCTGTTAATTTTTAAGATTTTGACACATTCAGCTCAAATGTACAATCATGCGCTAAAAACGCATTTAAAGCAATAAAAAGGTGATTATGGCTGTCAAACCTAAACCAAACGTTGTGCACTCAAATCTTTTGCTGTATTTAGTTTATTTTGGCATCCGGATGATGATTCTAGCATGAAATTGCTTGGGCACCTGTTAATTTTTAAGATTTTGACACATTCAGCTCAAATGTACACAATTGCTGATTATGGCTGTCAAATCTAAACCAAACGTTGTGCACTCAAATCTTTTGCTGTATTTAGTTTATTTTGGCATCCGGATGATGATTCTAGCATGAAATTGCTTGGGCACCTGTTAATTTTTAAGATTTTGACACATTCAGCTCAAATGTACACAATTGCTGATTATGGCTGTCAAATCTAAACCAAACGTTGTGCACTCAAATCTTTTGCTGTATTTAGTTTATTTTGGCATCCGGATGATGATTCTAGCATGAAATTGCTTGGGCACCTGTTAATTTTTAAGATTTTGACACATTCAGCTCAAATGTACAATCATGCGCTAAAAACGCATTTAAAGCAATAAAAAGGTGATTATGGCTGTCAAACCTAAACCAAACGTTGTGCACTCAAATCTTTTGCTGTATTTAGTTTATTTTGGCATCCGGATGATGATTCTAGCATGAAATTGCTTGGGCACCTGTTAATTTTTAAGATTTTGACACATTCAGCTCAAATGTACACAATTGCTGATTATGGCTGTCAAATCTAAACCAAACGTTGTGCACTCAAATCTTTTGCTGTATTTAGTTTATTTTGGCATCCGGATGATGATTCTAGCATGAAATTGCTTGGGCACCTGTTAATTTTTAAGATTTTGACACATTCAGCTCAAATGTACAATCATGCGCTAAAAACGCATTTAAAGCAATAAAAAGGTGATTATGGCTGTCAAACCTAAACCAAACGTTGTGCACTCAAATCTTTTGCTGTATTTAGTTCATTTTGGCATCCGGATGATGATTCTAGCATGAAATTGCTTGGGCACCTGTTAATTTTTAAGATTTTGACACATTCAGCTCAAATGTACACAATTGCTGATTATGGCTGTCAAATCTAAACCAAACGTTGTGCACTCAAATCTTTTGCTGTATTTAGTTTATTTTGGCATCCGGATGATGATTCTAGCATGAAATTGCTTGGGCACCTGTTAATTTTTAAGATTTTGACACATTCAGCTCAAATGTACACAATTGCTGATTATGGCTGTCAAATCTAAACCAAACGTTGTGCACTCAAATCTTTTGCTGTATTTAGTTTATTTTGGCATCCGGATGATGATTCTAGCATGAAATTGCTTGGGCACCTGTTAATTTTTAAGATTTTGACACATTCAGCTCAAATCTACAATCATGCGCTAAAAACGCATTTAAAGCAATAAAAAGGTGATTATGGCTGTCAAACCTAAACCAAACGTTGTGCACTCAAATCTTTTGCTGTATTTAGTTTATTTTGGCATCAGGATGATGATTCTAGCATGAAATTGCTTGGGCACCTGTTAATTTTTAAGATTTTGACACATTCAGCTCAAATGTACACAATTGCTGATTATGGCTGTCAAATCTAAACCAAACGTTGTGCACTCAAATCTTTTGCTGTATTTAGTTTATTTTGGCATCCGGATGATGATTCTAGCATGAAATTGCTTGGGCACCTGTTAATTTTTAAGATTTTGACACATTCAGCTCAAATGTACAATCATGCGCTAAAAACGCATTTAAAGCAATAAAAAGGTGATTATGGCTGTCAAACCTAAACCAAACGTTGTGCACTCAAATCTTTTGCTGTATTTAGTTCATTTTGGCATCCGGATGATGATTCTAGCATGAAATTGCTTGGGCACCTGTTAATTTTTAAGATTTTGACACATTAAGCTCAAATGTACACAATTGCTGATTATGGCTGTCAAATCTAAACCAAACGTTGTGCACTCAAATCTTTTGCTGTATTTAGTTTATTTTGGCATCCGGATGATGATTCTAGCATGAAATTGCTTGGGCACCTGTTAATTTTTAAGATTTTGACACATTCAGCTCAAATGTACACAATTGCTGATTATGGCTGTCAAATCTAAACCAAACGTTGTGCACTCAAATCTTTTGCTGTATTTAGTTTATTTTGGCATCCGGATGATGATTCTAGCATGAAATTGCTTGGGCACCTGTTAATTTTTAAGATTTTGACACATTCAGCTCAAATGTACAATCATGCGCTAAAAACGCATTTAAAGCAATAAAAAGGTGATTATGGCTGTCAAACCTAAACCAAACGTTGTGCACTCAAATCTTTTGCTGTATTTAGTTTATTTTGGCATCCGGATGATGATTCTAGCATGAAATTGCTTGGGCACCTGTTAATTTTTAAAATTTTGACACATTCAGCTCAAATGTACACAATTGCTGATTATGGCTGTCAAATCTAAACCAAACGTTGTGCACTCAAATCTTTTGCTGTATTTAGTTTATTTTGGCATCCGGATGATGATTCTAGCATGAAATTGCTTGGGCACCTGTTAATTTTTAAGATTTTGACACATTCAGCTCAAATGTACAATCATGCGCTAAAAACGCATTTAAAGCAATAAAAAGGTGATTATGGCTGTCAAACCTAAACCAAACGTTGTGCACTCAAATTTTTTGCTGTATTTAGTTCATTTTGGCATCCGGATGATGATTCTAGCATGAAATTGCTTGGGCACCTGTTAATTTTTAAGATTTTGACACATTCAGCTCAAATGTACACAATTGCTGATTATGGCTGTCAAATCTAAACCAAACGTTGTGCACTCAAATCTTTTGCTGTATTTAGTTTATTTTGGCATCCGGATGATGATTCTAGCATGAAATTGCTTGGGCACCTGTTAATTTTTAAGATTTTGACACATTCAGCTCAAATGTACAATCATGCGCTAAAAACGCATTTAAAGCAATAAAAAGGTGATTATGGCTGTCAAACCTAAACCAAACGTTGTGCACTCAAATCTTTTGCTGTATTTAGTTTATTTTGGCATCCGGATGATGATTCTAGCATGAAATTGCTTGGGCACCTGTTAATTTTTAAGATTTTGACACATTCAGCTCAAATGTACACAATTGCTGATTATGGCTGTCAAATCTAAACCAAACGTTGTGCACTCAAATCTTTTGCTGTATTTAGTTTATTTTGGCATCCGGATGATGATTCTAGCATGAAATTGCTTGGGCACCTGTTAATTTTTAAGATTTTGACACATTCAGCTCAAATGTACACAATTGCTGATTATGGCTGTCAAATCTAAACCAAACGTTGTGCACTCAAATCTTTTGCTGTATTTAGTTTATTTTGGCATCCGGATGATGATTCTAGCATGAAATTGCTTGGGCACCTGTTAATTTTTAAGATTTTGACACATTCAGCTCAAATCTACAATCATGCGCTAAAAACGCATTTAAAGCAATAAAAAGGTGATTATGGCTGTCAAACCTAAACCAAACGTTGTGCACTCAAATCTTTTGCTGTATTTAGTTTATTTTGGCATCCGGATGATGATTCTAGCATGAAATTGCTTGGGCACCTGTTAATTTTTAAGATTTTGACACATTCAGCTCAAATGTACACAATTGCTGATTATGGCTGTCAAATCTAAACCAAACGTTGTGCACTCAAATCTTTTGCTGTATTTAGTTTATTTTGGCATCCGGATGATGATTCTAGCATGAAATTGCTTGGGCACCTGTTAATTTTTAAGATTTTGACACATTCAGCTCAAATGTACAATCATGCGCTAAAAACGCATTTAAAGCAATAAAAAGGTGATTATGGCTGTCAAACCTAAACCAAACGTTGTGCACTCAAATCTTTTGCTGTATTTAGTTCATTTTGGCATCCGGATGATGATTCTAGCATGAAATTGCTTGGGCACCTGTTAATTTTTAAGATTTTGACACATTCAGCTCAAATGTACACAATTGCTGATTATGGCTGTCAAATCTAAACCAAACGTTGTGCACTCAAATCTTTTGCTGTATTTAGTTTATTTTGGCATCCGGATGATGATTCTAGCATGAAATTGCTTGGGCACCTGTTAATTTTTAAGATTTTGACACATTCAGCTCAAATGTACACAATTGCTGATTATGGCTGTCAAATCTAAACCAAACGTTGTGCACTCAAATCTTTTGCTGTATTTAGTTTATTTTGGCATCCGGATGATGATTCTAGCATGAAATTGCTTGGGCACCTGTTAATTTTTAAGATTTTGACACATTCAGCTCAAATGTACAATCATGCGCTAAAAACGCATTTAAAGCAATAAAAAGGTGATTATGGCTGTCAAACCTAAACCAAACGTTGTGCACTCAAATCTTTTGCTGTATTTAGTTTATTTTGGCATCCGGATGATGATTCTAGCATGAAATTGCTTGGGCACCTGTTAATTTTTAAAATTTTGACACATTCAGCTCAAATGTACACAATTGCTGATTATGGCTGTCAAATCTAAACCAAACGTTGTGCACTCAAATCTTTTGCTGTATTTAGTTTATTTTGGCATCCGGATGATGATTCTAGCATGAAATTGCTTGGGCACCTGTTAATTTTTAAGATTTTGACACATTCAGCTCAAATGTACAATCATGCGCTAAAAACGCATTTAAAGCAATAAAAAGGTGATTATGGCTGTCAAACCTAAACCAAACGTTGTGCACTCAAATCTTTTGCTGTATTTAGTTCATTTTGGCATCCGGATGATGATTCTAGCATGAAATTGCTTGGGCACCTGTTAATTTTTAAGATTTTGACACATTCAGCTCAAATGTACACAATTGCTGATTATGGCTGTCAAATCTAAACCAAACGTTGTGCACTCAAATCTTTTGCTGTATTTAGTTTATTTTGGCATCCGGATGATGATTCTAGCATGAAATTGCTTGGGCACCTGTTAATTTTTAAGATTTTGACACATTCAGCTCAAATGTACACAATTGCTGATTATGGCTGTCAAATCTAAACCAAACGTTGTGCACTCAAATCTTTTGCTGTATTTAGTTTATTTTGGCATCCGGATGATGATTCTAGCATGAAATTGCTTGGGCACCTGTTAATTTTTAAGATTTTGACACATTCAGCTCAAATGTACAATCATGCGCTAAAAACGCATTTAAAGCAATAAAAAGGTGATTATGGCTGTCAAACCTAAACCAAACGTTGTGCACTCAAATCTTTTGCTGTATTTAGTTTATTTTGGCATCCGGATGATGATTCTAGCATGAAATTGCTTGGGCACCTGTTAATTTTTAAGATTTTGACACATTCAGCTCAAATGTACACAATTGCTGATTATGGCTGTCAAATCTAAACCAAACGTTGTGCACTCAAATCTTTTGCTGTATTTAGTTTATTTTGGCATCCGGATGATGATTCTAGCATGAAATTGCTTGGGCACCTGTTAATTTTTAAGATTTTGACACATTCAGCTCAAATGTACAATCATGCGCTAAAAACGCATTTAAAGCAATAAAAAGGTGATTATGGCTGTCAAACCTAAACCAAACGTTGTGCACTCAAATCTTTTGCTGTATTTAGTTCATTTTGGCATCCGGATGATGATTCTAGCATGAAATTGCTTGGGCACCTGTTAATTTTTAAGATTTTGACACATTAAGCTCAAATGTACACAATTGCTGATTATGGCTGTCAAATCTAAACCAAACGTTGTGCACTCAAATCTTTTGCTGTATTTAGTTTATTTTGGCATCCGGATGATGATTCTAGCATGAAATTGCTTGGGCACCTGTTAATTTTTAAGATTTTGACACATTCAGCTCAAATGTACACAATTGCTGATTATGGCTGTCAAATCTAAACCAAACGTTGTGCACTCAAATCTTTTGCTGTATTTAGTTTATTTTGGCATCCGGATGATGATTCTAGCATGAAATTGCTTGGGCACCTGTTAATATTTAAGATTTTGACACATTCAGCTCAAATGTACAATCATGCGCTAAAAACGCATTTAAAGCAATAAAAAGGTGATTATGGCTGTCAAACCTAAACCAAACGTTGTGCACTCAAATCTTTTGCTGTATTTAGTTTATTTTGGCATCCGGATGATGATTCTAGCATGAAATTGCTTGGGCACCTGTTAATTTTTAAAATTTTGACACATTCAGCTCAAATGTACACAATTGCTGATTATGGCTGTCAAATCTAAACCAAACGTTGTGCACTCAAATCTTTTGCTGTATTTAGTTTATTTTGGCATCCGGATGATGATTCTAGCATGAAATTGCTTGGGCACCTGTTAATTTTTAAGATTTTGACACATTCAGCTCAAATGTACAATCATGCGCTAAAAACGCATTTAAAGCAATAAAAAGGTGATTATGGCTGTCAAACCTAAACCAAACGTTGTGCACTCAAATCTTTTGCTGTATTTAGTTTATTTTGGCATCCGGATGATGATTCTAGCATGAAATTGCTTGGGCACCTGTTAATTTTTAAGATTTTGACACATTCAGCTCAAATGTACACAATTGCTGATTATGGCTGTCAAATCTAAACCAAACGTTGTGCACTCAAATCTTTTGCTGTATTTAGTTTATTTTGGCATCCGGATGATGATTCTAGCATGAAATTGCTTGGGCACCTGTTAATTTTTAAGATTTTGACACATTCAGCTCAAATGTACAATCATGCGCTAAAAACGCATTTAAAGCAATAAAAAGGTGATTATGGCTGTCAAACCTAAACCAAACGTTGTGCACTCAAATCTTTTGCTGTATTTAGTTCATTTTGGCATCCGGATGATGATTCTAGCATGAAATTGCTTGGGCACCTGTTAATTTTTAAGATTTTGACACATTCAGCTCAAATGTACACAATTGCTGATTATGGCTGTCAAATCTAAACCAAACGTTGTGCACTCAAATCTTTTGCTGTATTTAGTTTATTTTGGCATCCGGATGATGATTCTAGCATGAAATTGCTTGGGCACCTGTTAATTTTTAAGATTTTGACACATTCAGCTCAAATGTACACAATTGCTGATTATGGCTGTCAAATCTAAACCAAACGTTGTGCACTCAAATCTTTTGCTGTATTTAGTTTATTTTGGCATCCGGATGATGATTCTAGCATGAAATTGCTTGGGCACCTGTTAATTTTTAAGATTTTGACACATTCAGCTCAAATCTACAATCATGCGCTAAAAACGCATTTAAAGCAATAAAAAGGTGATTATGGCTGTCAAACCTAAACCAAACGTTGTGCACTCAAATCTTTTGCTGTATTTAGTTTATTTTGGCATCCGGATGATGATTCTAGCATGAAATTGCTTGGGCACCTGTTAATTTTTAAGATTTTGACACATTCAGCTCAAATGTACACAATTGCTGATTATGGCTGTCAAATCTAAACCAAACGTTGTGCACTCAAATCTTTTGCTGTATTTAGTTTATTTTGGCATCCGGATGATGATTCTAGCATGAAATTGCTTGGGCACCTGTTAATTTTTAAGATTTTGACACATTCAGCTCAAATGTACAATCATGCGCTAAAAACGCATTTAAAGCAATAAAAAGGTGATTATGGCTGTCAAACCTAAACCAAACGTTGTGCACTCAAATCTTTTGCTGTATTTAGTTCATTTTGGCATCCGGATGATGATTCTAGCATGAAATTGCTTGGGCACCTGTTAATTTTTAAGATTTTGACACATTAAGCTCAAATGTACACAATTGCTGATTATGGCTGTCAAATCTAAACCAAACGTTGTGCACTCAAATCTTTTGCTGTATTTAGTTTATTTTGGCATCCGGATGATGATTCTAGCATGAAATTGCTTGGGCACCTGTTAATTTTTAAGATTTTGACACATTCAGCTCAAATGTACACAATTGCTGATTATGGCTGTCAAATCTAAACCAAACGTTGTGCACTCAAATCTTTTGCTGTATTTAGTTTATTTTGGCATCCGGATGATGATTCTAGCATGAAATTGCTTGGGCACCTGTTAATATTTAAGATTTTGACACATTCAGCTCAAATGTACAATCATGCGCTAAAAACGCATTTAAAGCAATAAAAAGGTGATTATGGCTGTCAAACCTAAACCAAACGTTGTGCACTCAAATCTTTTGCTGTATTTAGTTTATTTTGGCATCCGGATGATGATTCTAGCATGAAATTGCTTGGGCACCTGTTAATTTTTAAAATTTTGACACATTCAGCTCAAATGTACACAATTGCTGATTATGGCTGTCAAATCTAAACCAAACGTTGTGCACTCAAATCTTTTGCTGTATTTAGTTTATTTTGGCATCCGGATGATGATTCTAGCATGAAATTGCTTGGGCACCTGTTAATTTTTAAGATTTTGACACATTCAGCTCAAATGTACAATCATGCGCTAAAAACGCATTTAAAGCAATAAAAAGGTGATTATGGCTGTCAAACCTAAACCAAACGTTGTGCACTCAAATCTTTTGCTGTATTTAGTTCATTTTGGCATCCGGATGATGATTCTAGCATGAAATTGCTTGGGCACCTGTTAATTTTTAAGATTTTGACACATTCAGCTCAAATGTACACAATTGCTGATTATGGCTGTCAAATCTAAACCAAACGTTGTGCACTCAAATCTTTTGCTGTATTTAGTTTATTTTGGCATCCGGATGATGATTCTAGCATGAAATTGCTTGGGCACCTGTTAATTTTTAAGATTTTGACACATTCAGCTCAAATGTACAATCATGCGCTAAAAACGCATTTAAAGCAATAAAAAGGTGATTATGGCTGTCAAACCTAAACCAAACGTTGTGCACTCAAATCTTTTGCTGTATTTAGTTTATTTTGGCATCCGGATGATGATTCTAGCATGAAATTGCTTGGGCACCTGTTAATTTTTAAGATTTTGACACATTCAGCTCAAATGTACACAATTGCTGATTATGGCTGTCAAATCTAAACCAAACGTTGTGCACTCAAATCTTTTGCTGTATTTAGTTTATTTTGGCATCCGGATGATGATTCTAGCATGAAATTGCTTGGGCACCTGTTAATTTTTAAGATTTTGACACATTCAGCTCAAATGTACAATCATGCGCTAAAAACGCATTTAAAGCAATAAAAAGGTGATTATGGCTGTCAAACCTAAACCAAACGTTGTGCACTCAAATCTTTTGCTGTATTTAGTTTATTTTGGCATCCGGATGATGATTCTAGCATGAAATTGCTTGGGCACCTGTTAATTTTTAAGATTTTGACACATTCAGCTCAAATGTACACAATTGCTGATTATGGCTGTCAAATCTAAACCAAACGTTGTGCACTCAAATCTTTTGCTGTATTTAGTTTATTTTGGCATCCGGATGATGATTCTAGCATGAAATTGCTTGGGCACCTGTTAATTTTTAAGATTTTGACACATTCAGCTCAAATGTACAATCATGCGCTAAAAACGCATTTAAAGCAATAAAAAGGTGATTATGGCTGTCAAACCTAAACCAAACGTTGTGCACTCAAATCTTTTGCTGTATTTAGTTCATTTTGGCATCCGGATGATGATTCTAGCATGAAATTGCTTGGGCACCTGTTAATTTTTAAGATTTTGACACATTCAGCTCAAATGTACACAATTGCTGATTATGGCTGTCAAATCTAAACCAAACGTTGTGCACTCAAATCTTTTGCTGTATTTAGTTTATTTTGGCATCCGGATGATGATTCTAGCATGAAATTGCTTGGGCACCTGTTAATTTTTAAGATTTTGACACATTCAGCTCAAATGTACACAATTGCTGATTATGGCTGTCAAATCTAAACCAAACGTTGTGCACTCAAATCTTTTGCTGTATTTAGTTTATTTTGGCATCCGGATGATGATTCTAGCATGAAATTGCTTGGGCACCTGTTAATTTTTAAGATTTTGACACATTCAGCTCAAATCTACAATCATGCGCTAAAAACGCATTTAAAGCAATAAAAAGGTGATTATGGCTGTCAAACCTAAACCAAACGTTGTGCACTCAAATCTTTTGCTGTATTTAGTTTATTTTGGCATCCGGATGATGATTCTAGCATGAAATTGCTTGGGCACCTGTTAATTTTTAAGATTTTGACACATTCAGCTCAAATGTACACAATTGCTGATTATGGCTGTCAAATCTAAACCAAACGTTGTGCACTCAAATCTTTTGCTGTATTTAGTTTATTTTGGCATCCGGATGATGATTCTAGCATGAAATTGCTTGGGCACCTGTTAATTTTTAAGATTTTGACACATTCAGCTCAAATGTACAATCATGCGCTAAAAACGCATTTAAAGCAATAAAAAGGTGATTATGGCTGTCAAACCTAAACCAAACGTTGTGCACTCAAATCTTTTGCTGTATTTAGTTCATTTTGGCATCCGGATGATGATTCTAGCATGAAATTGCTTGGGCACCTGTTAATTTTTAAGATTTTGACACATTAAGCTCAAATGTACACAATTGCTGATTATGGCTGTCAAATCTAAACCAAACGTTGTGCACTCAAATCTTTTGCTGTATTTAGTTTATTTTGGCATCCGGATGATGATTCTAGCATGAAATTGCTTGGGCACCTGTTAATTTTTAAGATTTTGACACATTCAGCTCAAATGTACACAATTGCTGATTATGGCTGTCAAATCTAAACCAAACGTTGTGCACTCAAATCTTTTGCTGTATTTAGTTTATTTTGGCATCCGGATGATGATTCTAGCATGAAATTGCTTGGGCACCTGTTAATATTTAAGATTTTGACACATTCAGCTCAAATGTACAATCATGCGCTAAAAACGCATTTAAAGCAATAAAAAGGTGATTATGGCTGTCAAACCTAAACCAAACGTTGTGCACTCAAATCTTTTGCTGTATTTAGTTTATTTTGGCATCCGGATGATGATTCTAGCATGAAATTGCTTGGGCACCTGTTAATTTTTAAAATTTTGACACATTCAGCTCAAATGTACACAATTGCTGATTATGGCTGTCAAATCTAAACCAAACGTTGTGCACTCAAATCTTTTGCTGTATTTAGTTTATTTTGGCATCCGGATGATGATTCTAGCATGAAATTGCTTGGGCACCTGTTAATTTTTAAGATTTTGACACATTCAGCTCAAATGTACAATCATGCGCTAAAAACGCATTTAAAGCAATAAAAAGGTGATTATGGCTGTCAAACCTAAACCAAACGTTGTGCACTCAAATCTTTTGCTGTATTTAGTTCATTTTGGCATCCGGATGATGATTCTAGCATGAAATTGCTTGGGCACCTGTTAATTTTTAAGATTTTGACACATTCAGCTCAAATGTACACAATTGCTGATTATGGCTGTCAAATCTAAACCAAACGTTGTGCACTCAAATCTTTTGCTGTATTTAGTTTATTTTGGCATCCGGATGATGATTCTAGCATGAAATTGCTTGGGCACCTGTTAATTTTTAAGATTTTGACACATTCAGCTCAAATGTACAATCATGCGCTAAAAACGCATTTAAAGCAATAAAAAGGTGATTATGGCTGTCAAACCTAAACCAAACGTTGTGCACTCAAATCTTTTGCTGTATTTAGTTTATTTTGGCATCCGGATGATGATTCTAGCATGAAATTGCTTGGGCACCTGTTAATTTTTAAGATTTTGACACATTAGGCTCAAATGTACAATCATGCGCTAAAAACGCATTTAAAGCAAAAAAGGTGATTATGGCTGTCAAACCTAAACCAAACGTTGTGCACTCAAATCTTTTGCTGTATTTAGTTTATTTTGGCATCCGGATGATGATTCTAGCATGAAATTGCTTGGGCACCTGTTAATTTTTAAGATTTTGACACATTCAGCTCAAATGTACACAATTGCTGATTATGGCTGTCAAATCTAAACCAAACGTTGTGCACTCAAATCTTTTGCTGTATTTAGTTTATTTTGGCATCCGGATGATGATTCTAGCATGAAATTGCTTGGGCACCTGTTAATTTTTAAGATTTTGACACATTCAGCTCAAATGTACACAATTGCTGATTATGGCTGTCAAATCTAAACCAAACGTTGTGCACTCAAATCTTTTGCTGTATTTAGTTTATTTTGGCATCCGGATGATGATTCTAGCATGAAATTGCTTGGGCACCTGTTAATTTTTAAGATTTTGACACATTCAGCTCAAATGTACAATCATGCGCTAAAAACGCATTTAAAGCAATAAAAAGGTGATTATGGCTGTCAAACCTAAACCAAACGTTGTGCACTCAAATCTTTTGCTGTATTTAGTTTATTTTGGCATCCGGATGATGATTCTAGCATGAAATTGCTTGGGCACCTGTTAATTTTTAAGATTTTGACACATTCAGCTCAAATGTACACAATTGTGATTATGGCTGTCAAATCTAAACCAAACGTTGTGCACTCAAATCTTTTGCTGTATTTAGTTTATTTTGGCATCCGGATGATGATTCTAGCATGAAATTGCTTGGGCACCTGTTAATTTTTAAGATTTTGACACATTCAGCTCAAATGTACACAATTGCTGATTATGGCTGTCAAATCTAAACCAAACGTTGTGCACTCAAATCTTTTGCTGTATTTAGTTTATTTTGGCATCCGGATGATGATTCTAGCATGAAATTGCTTGGGCACCTGTTAATTTTTAAGATTTTGACACATTCAGCTCAAATGTACAATCATGCGCTAAAAACGCATTTAAAGCAATAAAAAGGTGATTATGGCTGTCAAACCTAAACCAAACGTTGTGCACTCAAATCTTTTGCTGTATTTAGTTCATTTTGGCATCCGGATGATGATTCTAGCATGAAATTGCTTGGGCACCTGTTAATTTTTAAGATTTTGACACATTCAGCTCAAATGTACACAATTGCTGATTATGGCTGTCAAATCTAAACCAAACGTTGTGCACTCAAATCTTTTGCTGTATTTAGTTTATTTTGGCATCCGGATGATGATTCTAGCATGAAATTGCTTGGGCACCTGTTATTTTTTAAGATTTTGACACATTCAGCTCAAATGTACAATCATGCGCTACAAACGCATTTAAAGCAATAAAAAGGTGATTATGGCTGTCAAACCTAAACCAAACGTTGTGCACTCAAATCTTTTGCTGTATTTAGTTTATTTTGGCATCCGGATGATGATTCTAGCATGAAATTGCTTGGGCACCTGTTAATTTTTAAGATTTTGACACATTCAGCTCAAATGTACACAATTGTGATTATGGCTGTCAAATCTAAACCAAACGTTGTGCACTCAAATCTTTTGCTGTATTTAGTTTATTTTGGCATCCGGATGATGATTCTAGCATGAAATTGCTTGGGCACCTGTTAATTTTTAAGATTTTGACACATTCAGCTCAAATGTACACAATTGCTGATTATGGCTGTCAAATCTAAACCAAACGTTGTGCACTCAAATCTTTTGCTGTATTTAGTTTATTTTGGCATCCGGATGATGATTCTAGCATGAAATTGCTTGGGCACCTGTTAATTTTTAAGATTTTGACACATTCAGCTCAAATGTACAATCATGCGCTAAAAACGCATTTAAAGCAATAAAAAGGTGATTATGGCTGTCAAACCTAAACCAAACGTTGTGCACTCAAATCTTTTGCTGTATTTAGTTCATTTTGGCATCCGGATGATGATTCTAGCATGAAATTGCTTGGGCACCTGTTAATTTTTAAGATTTTGACACATTCAGCTCAAATGTACACAATTGCTGATTATGGCTGTCAAATCTAAACCAAACGTTGTGCACTCAAATCTTTTGCTGTATTTAGTTTATTTTGGCATCCGGATGATGATTCTAGCATGAAATTGCTTGGGCACCTGTTAATTTTTAAGATTTTGACACATTCAGCTCAAATGTACACAATTGCTGATTATGGCTGTCAAATCTAAACCAAACGTTGTGCACTCAAATCTTTTGCTGTATTTAGTTTATTTTGGCATCCGGATGATGATTCTAGCATGAAATTGCTTGGGCACCTGTTAATTTTTAAGATTTTGACACATTCAGCTCAAATCTACAATCATGCGCTAAAAACGCATTTAAAGCAATAAAAAGGTGATTATGGCTGTCAAACCTAAACCAAACGTTGTGCACTCAAATCTTTTGCTGTATTTAGTTTATTTTGGCATCCGGATGATGATTCTAGCATGAAATTGCTTGGGCACCTGTTAATTTTTAAGATTTTGACACATTCAGCTCAAATGTACACAATTGCTGATTATGGCTGTCAAATCTAAACCAAACGTTGTGCACTCAAATCTTTTGCTGTATTTAGTTTATTTTGGCATCCGGATGATGATTCTAGCATGAAATTGCTTGGGCACCTGTTAATTTTTAAGATTTTGACACATTCAGCTCAAATGTACAATCATGCGCTAAAAACGCATTTAAAGCAATAAAAAGGTGATTATGGCTGTCAAACCTAAACCAAACGTTGTGCACTCAAATCTTTTGCTGTATTTAGTTCATTTTGGCATCCGGATGATGATTCTAGCATGAAATTGCTTGGGCACCTGTTAATTTTTAAGATTTTGACACATTAAGCTCAAATGTACACAATTGCTGATTATGGCTGTCAAATCTAAACCAAACGTTGTGCACTCAAATCTTTTGCTGTATTTAGTTTATTTTGGCATCCGGATGATGATTCTAGCATGAAATTGCTTGGGCACCTGTTAATTTTTAAGATTTTGACACATTCAGCTCAAATGTACACAATTGCTGATTATGGCTGTCAAATCTAAACCAAACGTTGTGCACTCAAATCTTTTGCTGTATTTAGTTTATTTTGGCATCCGGATGATGATTCTAGCATGAAATTGCTTGGGCACCTGTTAATATTTAAGATTTTGACACATTCAGCTCAAATGTACAATCATGCGCTAAAAACGCATTTAAAGCAATAAAAAGGTGATTATGGCTGTCAAACCTAAACCAAACGTTGTGCACTCAAATCTTTTGCTGTATTTAGTTTATTTTGGCATCCGGATGATGATTCTAGCATGAAATTGCTTGGGCACCTGTTAATTTTTAAAATTTTGACACATTCAGCTCAAATGTACACAATTGCTGATTATGGCTGTCAAATCTAAACCAAACGTTGTGCACTCAAATCTTTTGCTGTATTTAGTTTATTTTGGCATCCGGATGATGATTCTAGCATGAAATTGCTTGGGCACCTGTTAATTTTTAAGATTTTGACACATTCAGCTCAAATGTACAATCATGCGCTAAAAACGCATTTAAAGCAATAAAAAGGTGATTATGGCTGTCAAACCTAAACCAAACGTTGTGCACTCAAATCTTTTGCTGTATTTAGTTCATTTTGGCATCCGGATGATGATTCTAGCATGAAATTGCTTGGGCACCTGTTAATTTTTAAGATTTTGACACATTCAGCTCAAATGTACACAATTGCTGATTATGGCTGTCAAATCTAAACCAAACGTTGTGCACTCAAATCTTTTGCTGTATTTAGTTTATTTTGGCATCCGGATGATGATTCTAGCATGAAATTGCTTGGGCACCTGTTAATTTTTAAGATTTTGACACATTCAGCTCAAATGTACAATCATGCGCTAAAAACGCATTTAAAGCAATAAAAAGGTGATTATGGCTGTCAAACCTAAACCAAACGTTGTGCACTCAAATCTTTTGCTGTATTTAGTTTATTTTGGCATCCGGATGATGATTCTAGCATGAAATTGCTTGGGCACCTGTTAATTTTTAAGATTTTGACACATTAGGCTCAAATGTACAATCATGCGCTAAAAACGCATTTAAAGCAAAAAAGGTGATTATGGCTGTCAAACCTAAACCAAACGTTGTGCACTCAAATCTTTTGCTGTATTTAGTTTATTTTGGCATCCGGATGATGATTCTAGCATGAAATTGCTTGGGCACCTGTTAATTTTTAAGATTTTGACACATTCAGCTCAAATGTACACAATTGCTGATTATGGCTGTCAAATCTAAACCAAACGTTGTGCACTCAAATCTTTTGCTGTATTTAGTTTATTTTGGCATCCGGATGATGATTCTAGCATGAAATTGCTTGGGCACCTGTTAATTTTTAAGATTTTGACACATTCAGCTCAAATGTACACAATTGCTGATTATGGCTGTCAAATCTAAACCAAACGTTGTGCACTCAAATCTTTTGCTGTATTTAGTTTATTTTGGCATCCGGATGATGATTCTAGCATGAAATTGCTTGGGCACCTGTTAATTTTTAAGATTTTGACACATTCAGCTCAAATGTACAATCATGCGCTAAAAACGCATTTAAAGCAATAAAAAGGTGATTATGGCTGTCAAACCTAAACCAAACGTTGTGCACTCAAATCTTTTGCTGTATTTAGTTTATTTTGGCATCCGGATGATGATTCTAGCATGAAATTGCTTGGGCACCTGTTAATTTTTAAGATTTTGACACATTCAGCTCAAATGTACACAATTGCTGATTATGGCTGTCAAATCTAAACCAAACGTTGTGCACTCAAATCTTTTGCTGTATTTAGTTTATTTTGGCATCCGGATGATGATTCTAGCATGAAATTGCTTGGGCACCTGTTAATTTTTAAGATTTTGACACATTCAGCTCAAATGTACAATCATGCGCTAAAAACGCATTTAAAGCAATAAAAAGGTGATTATGGCTGTCAAACCTAAACCAAACGTTGTGCACTCAAATCTTTTGCTGTATTTAGTTCATTTTGGCATCCGGATGATGATTCTAGCATGAAATTGCTTGGGCACCTGTTAATTTTTAAGATTTTGACACATTCAGCTCAAATGTACACAATTGCTGATTATGGCTGTCAAATCTAAACCAAACGTTGTGCACTCAAATCTTTTGCTGTATTTAGTTTATTTTGGCATCCGGATGATGATTCTAGCATGAAATTGCTTGGGCACCTGTTAATTTTTAAGATTTTGACACATTCAGCTCAAATGTACACAATTGCTGATTATGGCTGTCAAATCTAAACCAAACGTTGTGCACTCAAATCTTTTGCTGTATTTAGTTTATTTTGGCATCCGGATGATGATTCTAGCATGAAATTGCTTGGGCACCTGTTAATTTTTAAGATTTTGACACATTCAGCTCAAATCTACAATCATGCGCTAAAAACGCATTTAAAGCAATAAAAAGGTGATTATGGCTGTCAAACCTAAACCAAACGTTGTGCACTCAAATCTTTTGCTGTATTTAGTTTATTTTGGCATCCGGATGATGATTCTAGCATGAAATTGCTTGGGCACCTGTTAATTTTTAAGATTTTGACACATTCAGCTCAAATGTACACAATTGCTGATTATGGCTGTCAAATCTAAACCAAACGTTGTGCACTCAAATCTTTTGCTGTATTTAGTTTATTTTGGCATCCGGATGATGATTCTAGCATGAAATTGCTTGGGCACCTGTTAATTTTTAAGATTTTGACACATTCAGCTCAAATGTACAATCATGCGCTAAAAACGCATTTAAAGCAATAAAAAGGTGATTATGGCTGTCAAACCTAAACCAAACGTTGTGCACTCAAATCTTTTGCTGTATTTAGTTCATTTTGGCATCCGGATGATGATTCTAGCATGAAATTGCTTGGGCACCTGTTAATTTTTAAGATTTTGACACATTAAGCTCAAATGTACACAATTGCTGATTATGGCTGTCAAATCTAAACCAAACGTTGTGCACTCAAATCTTTTGCTGTATTTAGTTTATTTTGGCATCCGGATGATGATTCTAGCATGAAATTGCTTGGGCACCTGTTAATTTTTAAGATTTTGACACATTCAGCTCAAATGTACACAATTGTTGATTATGGCTGTCAAATCTAAACCAAACGTTGTGCACTCAAATCTTTTGCTGTATTTAGTTTATTTTGGCATCCGGATGATGATTCTAGCATGAAATTGCTTGGGCACCTGTTAATATTTAAGATTTTGACACATTCAGCTCAAATGTACAATCATGCGCTAAAAACGCATTTAAAGCAATAAAAAGGTGATTATGGCTGTCAAACCTAAACCAAACGTTGTGCACTCAAATCTTTTGCTGTATTTAGTTTATTTTGGCATCCGGATGATGATTCTAGCATGAAATTGCTTGGGCACCTGTTAATTTTTAAAATTTTGACACATTCAGCTCAAATGTACACAATTGCTGATTATGGCTGTCAAATCTAAACCAAACGTTGTGCACTCAAATCTTTTGCTGTATTTAGTTTATTTTGGCATCCGGATGATGATTCTAGCATGAAATTGCTTGGGCACCTGTTAATTTTTAAGATTTTGACACATTCAGCTCAAATGTACAATCATGCGCTAAAAACGCATTTAAAGCAATAAAAAGGTGATTATGGCTGTCAAACCTAAACCAAACGTTGTGCACTCAAATCTTTTGCTGTATTTAGTTCATTTTGGCATCCGGATGATGATTCTAGCATGAAATTGCTTGGGCACCTGTTAATTTTTAAGATTTTGACACATTCAGCTCAAATGTACACAATTGCTGATTATGGCTGTCAAATCTAAACCAAACGTTGTGCACTCAAATCTTTTGCTGTATTTAGTTTATTTTGGCATCCGGATGATGATTCTAGCATGAAATTGCTTGGGCACCTGTTAATTTTTAAGATTTTGACACATTCAGCTCAAATGTACAATCATGCGCTAAAAACGCATTTAAAGCAATAAAAAGGTGATTATGGCTGTCAAACCTAAACCAAACGTTGTGCACTCAAATCTTTTGCTGTATTTAGTTTATTTTGGCATCCGGATGATGATTCTAGCATGAAATTGCTTGGGCACCTGTTAATTTTTAAGATTTTGACACATTCAGCTCAAATGTACACAATTGCTGATTATGGCTGTCAAATCTAAACCAAACGTTGTGCACTCAAATCTTTTGCTGTATTTAGTTTATTTTGGCATCCGGATGATGATTCTAGCATGAAATTGCTTGGGCACCTGTTAATTTTTAAGATTTTGACACATTCAGCTCAAATGTACACAATTGCTGATTATGGCTGTCAAATCTAAACCAAACGTGCACTCAAATCTTTTGCTGTATTTAGTTTATTTTGGCATCCGGATGATGATTCTAGCATGAAATTGCTTGGGCACCTGTTAATTTTTAAGATTTTGACACATTCAGCTCAAATGTACAATCATGCGCTAAAAACGCATTTAAAGCAATAAAAAGGTGATTATGGCTGTCAAACCTAAACCAAACGTTGTGCACTCAAATCTTTTGCTGTATTTAGTTTATTTTGGCATCCGGATGATGATTCTAGCATGAAATTGCTTGGGCACCTGTTAATTTTTAAGATTTTGACACATTCAGCTCAAATGTACACAATTGCTGATTATGGCTGTCAAATCTAAACCAAACGTTGTGCACTCAAATCTTTTGCTGTATTTAGTTTATTTTGGCATCCGGATGATGATTCTAGCATGAAATTGCTTGGGCACCTGTTAATTTTTAAGATTTTGACACATTCAGCTCAAATGTACAATCATGCGCTAAAAACGCATTTAAAGCAATAAAAAGGTGATTATGGCTGTCAAACCTAAACCAAACGTTGTGCACTCAAATCTTTTGCTGTATTTAGTTCATTTTGGCATCCGGATGATGATTCTAGCATGAAATTGCTTGGGCACCTGTTAATTTTTAAGATTTTGACACATTCAGCTCAAATGTACACAATTGCTGATTATGGCTGTCAAATCTAAACCAAACGTTGTGCACTCAAATCTTTTGCTGTATTTAGTTTATTTTGGCATCCGGATGATGATTCTAGCATGAAATTGCTTGGGCACCTGTTAATTTTTAAGATTTTGACACATTCAGCTCAAATGTACACAATTGCTGATTATGGCTGTCAAATCTAAACCAAACGTTGTGCACTCAAATCTTTTGCTGTATTTAGTTTATTTTGGCATCCGGATGATGATTCTAGCATGAAATTAGTTGGGCACCTGTTAATTTTTAAGATTTTGACACATTCAGCTCAAATGTACAATCATGCGCTAAAAACGCATTTAAAGCAATAAAAAGGTGATTATGGCTGTCAAACCTAAACCAAACGTTGTGCACTCAAATCTTTTGCTGTATTTAGTTTATTTTGGCATCCGGATGATGATTCTAGCATGAAATTGCTTGGGCACCTGTTAATTTTTAAGATTTTGACACATTCAGCTCAAATGTACACAATTGCTGATTATGGCTGTCAAATCTAAACCAAACGTTGTGCACTCAAATCTTTTGCTGTATTTAGTTTATTTTGGCATCCGGATGATGATTCTAGCATGAAATTGCTTGGGCACCTGTTAATTTTTAAGATTTTGACACATTCAGCTCAAATGTACAATCATGCGCTAAAAACGCATTTAAAGCAATAAAAAGGTGATTATGGCTGTCAAACCTAAACCAAACGTTGTGCACTCAAATCTTTTGCTGTATTTAGTTCATTTTGGCATCCGGATGATGATTCTAGCATGAAATTGCTTGGGCACCTGTTAATTTTTAAGATTTTGACACATTCAGCTCAAATGTACACAATTGCTGATTATGGCTGTCAAATCTAAACCAAACGTTGTGCACTCAAATCTTTTGCTGTATTTAGTTTATTTTGGCATCCGGATGATGATTCTAGCATGAAATTGCTTGGGCACCTGTTAATTTTTAAGATTTTGACACATTCAGCTCAAATGTACACAATTGCTGATTATGGCTGTCAAATCTAAACCAAACGTTGTGCACTCAAATCTTTTGCTGTATTTAGTTTATTTTGGCATCCGGATGATGATTCTAGCATGAAATTGCTTGGGCACCTGTTAATTTTTAAGATTTTGACACATTCAGCTCAAATGTACAATCATGCGCTAAAAACGCATTTAAAGCAATAAAAAGGTGATTATGGCTGTCAAACCTAAACCAAACGTTGTGCACTCAAATCTTTTGCTGTATTTAGTTTATTTTGGCATCCGGATGATGATTCTAGCATGAAATTGCTTGGGCACCTGTTAATTTTTAAAATTTTGACACATTCAGCTCAAATGTACACAATTGCTGATTATGGCTGTCAAATCTAAACCAAACGTTGTGCACTCAAATCTTTTGCTGTATTTAGTTTATTTTGGCATCCGGATGATGATTCTAGCATGAAATTGCTTGGGCACCTGTTAATTTTTAAGATTTTGACACATTCAGCTCAAATGTACAATCATGCGCTAAAAACACATTTAAAGCAATAAAAAGGTGATTATGGCTGTCAAACCTAAACCAAACGTTGTGCACTCAAATCTTTTGCTGTATTTAGTTCATTTTGGCATCCGGATGATGATTCTAGCATGAAATTGCTTGGGCACCTGTTAATTTTTAAGATTTTGACACATTCAGCTCAAATGTACACAATTGCTGATTATGGCTGTCAAATCTAAACCAAACGTTGTGCACTCAAATCTTTTGCTGTATTTAGTTTATTTTGGCATCCGGATGATGATTCTAGCATGAAATTGCTTGGGCACCTGTTAATTTTTAAGATTTTGACACATTCAGCTCAAATGTACACAATTGCTGATTATGGCTGTCAAATCTAAACCAAACGTTGTGCACTCAAATCTTTTGCTGTATTTAGTTTATTTTGGCATCCGGATGATGATTCTAGCATGAAATTGCTTGGGCACCTGTTAATTTTTAAGATTTTGACACATTCAGCTCAAATCTACAATCATGCGCTAAAAACGCATTTAAAGCAATAAAAAGGTGATTATGGCTGTCAAACCTAAACCAAACGTTGTGCACTCAAATCTTTTGCTGTATTTAGTTTATTTTGGCATCCGGATGATGATTCTAGCATGAAATTGCTTGGGCACCTGTTAATTTTTAAGATTTTGACACATTCAGCTCAAATGTACACAATTGCTGATTATGGCTGTCAAATCTAAACCAAACGTTGTGCACTCAAATCTTTTGCTGTATTTAGTTTATTTTGGCATCCGGATGATGATTCTAGCATGAAATTGCTTGGGCACCTGTTAATTTTTAAGATTTTGACACATTCAGCTCAAATGTACAATCATGCGCTAAAAACGCATTTAAAGCAATAAAAAGGTGATTATGGCTGTCAAACCTAAACCAAACGTTGTGCACTCAAATCTTTTGCTGTATTTAGTTCATTTTGGCATCCGGATGATGATTCTAGCATGAAATTGCTTGGGCACCTGTTAATTTTTAAGATTTTGACACATTAAGCTCAAATGTACACAATTGCTGATTATGGCTGTCAAATCTAAACCAAACGTTGTGCACTCAAATCTTTTGCTGTATTTAGTTTATTTTGGCATCCGGATGATGATTCTAGCATGAAATTGCTTGGGCACCTGTTAATTTTTAAGATTTTGACACATTCAGCTCAAATGTACACAATTGCTGATTATGGCTGTCAAATCTAAACCAAACGTTGTGCACTCAAATCTTTTGCTGTATTTAGTTTATTTTGGCATCCGGATGATGATTCTAGCATGAAATTGCTTGGGCACCTGTTAATATTTAAGATTTTGACACATTCAGCTCAAATGTACAATCATGCGCTAAAAACGCATTTAAAGCAATAAAAAGGTGATTATGGCTGTCAAACCTAAACCAAACGTTGTGCACTCAAATCTTTTCCTGTATTTAGTTTATTTTGGCATCCGGATGATGATTCTAGCATGAAATTGCTTGGGCACCTGTTAATTTTTAAAATTTTGATACATTCAGCTCAAATGTACACAATTGCTGATTATGGCTGTCAAATCTAAACCAAACGTTGTGCACTCAAATCTTTTGCTGTATTTAGTTTATTTTGGCATCCGGATGATGATTCTAGCATGAAATTGCTTGGGCACCTGTTAATTTTTAAGATTTTGACACATTCAGCTCAAATGTACAATCATGCGCTAAAAACGCATTTAAAGCAATAAAAAGGTGATTATGGCTGTCAAACCTAAACCAAACGTTGTGCACTCAAATCTTTTGCTGTATTTAGTTCATTTTGGCATCCGGATGATGATTCTAGCATGAAATTGCTTGGGCACCTGTTAATTTTTAAGATTTTGACACATTCAGCTCAAATGTACACAATTGCTGATTATGGCTGTCAAATCTAAACCAAACGTTGTGCACTCAAATCTTTTGCTGTATTTAGTTTATTTTGGCATCCGGATGATGATTCTAGCATGAAATTGCTTGGGCACCTGTTAATTTTTAAGATTTTGACACATTCAGCTCAAATGTACAATCATGCGCTAAAAACGCATTTAAAGCAATAAAAAGGTGATTATGGCTGTCAAACCTAAACCAAACGTTGTGCACTCAAATCTTTTGCTGTATTTAGTTTATTTTGGCATCCGGATGATGATTCTAGCATGAAATTGCTTGGGCACCTGTTAATTTTTAAGATTTTGACACATTCAGCTCAAATGTACACAATTGCTGATTATGGCTGTCAAATCTAAACCAAACGTTGTGCACTCAAATCTTTTGCTGTATTTAGTTTATTTTGGCATCCGGATGATGATTCTAGCATGAAATTGCTTGGGCACCTGTTAATTTTTAAGATTTTGACACATTCAGCTCAAATGTACACAATTGCTGATTATGGCTGTCAAATCTAAACCAAACGTGCACTCAAATCTTTTGCTGTATTTAGTTTATTTTGGCATCCGGATGATGATTCTAGCATGAAATTGCTTGGGCACCTGTTAATTTTTAAGATTTTGACACATTCAGCTCAAATCTACAATCATGCGCTAAAAACGCATTTAAAGCAATAAAAAGGTGATTATGGCTGTCAAACCTAAACCAAACGTTGTGCACTCAAATCTTTTGCTGTATTTAGTTTATTTTGGCATCCGGATGATGATTCTAGCATGAAATTGCTTGGGCACCTGTTAATTTTTAAGATTTTGACACATTCAGCTCAAATGTACACAATTGCTGATTATGGCTGTCAAATCTAAACCAAACGTTGTGCACTCAAATCTTTTGCTGTATTTAGTTTATTTTGGCATCCGGATGATGATTCTAGCATGAAATTGCTTGGGCACCTGTTAATTTTTAAGATTTTGACACATTCAGCTCAAATGTACAATCATGCGCTAAAAACGCATTTAAAGCAATAAAAAGGTGATTATGGCTGTCAAACCTAAACCAAACGTTGTGCACTCAAATCTTTTGCTGTATTTAGTTCATTTTGGCATCCGGATGATGATTCTAGCATGAAATTGCTTGGGCACCTGTTAATTTTTAAGATTTTGACACATTCAGCTCAAATGTACACAATTGCTGATTATGGCTGTCAAATCTAAACCAAACGTTGTGCACTCAAATCTTTTGCTGTATTTAGTTTATTTTGGCATCCGGATGATGATTCTAGCATGAAATTGCTTGGGCACCTGTTAATTTTTAAGATTTTGACACATTCAGCTCAAATGTACACAATTGCTGATTATGGCTGTCAAATCTAAACCAAACGTTGTGCACTCAAATCTTTTGCTGTATTTAGTTTATTTTGGCATCCGGATGATGATTCTAGCATGAAATTAGTTGGGCACCTGTTAATTTTTAAGATTTTGACACATTCAGCTCAAATGTACAATCATGCGCTAAAAACGCATTTAAAGCAATAAAAAGGTGATTATGGCTGTCAAACCTAAACCAAACGTTGTGCACTCAAATCTTTTGCTGTATTTAGTTTATTTTGGCATCCGGATGATGATTCTAGCATGAAATTGCTTGGGCACCTGTTAATTTTTAAGATTTTGACACATTCAGCTCAAATGTACACAATTGCTGATTATGGCTGTCAAATCTAAACCAAACGTTGTGCACTCAAATCTTTTGCTGTATTTAGTTTATTTTGGCATCCGGATGATGATTCTAGCATGAAATTGCTTGGGCACCTGTTAATTTTTAAGATTTTGACACATTCAGCTCAAATGTACAATCATGCGCTAAAAACGCATTTAAAGCAATAAAAAGGTGATTATGGCTGTCAAACCTAAACCAAACGTTGTGCACTCAAATCTTTTGCTGTATTTAGTTCATTTTGGCATCCGGATGATGATTCTAGCATGAAATTGCTTGGGCACCTGTTAATTTTTAAGATTTTGACACATTCAGCTCAAATGTACACAATTGCTGATTATGGCTGTCAAATCTAAACCAAACGTTGTGCACTCAAATCTTTTGCTGTATTTAGTTTATTTTGGCATCCGGATGATGATTCTAGCATGAAATTGCTTGGGCACCTGTTAATTTTTAAGATTTTGACACATTCAGCTCAAATGTACACAATTGCTGATTATGGCTGTCAAATCTAAACCAAACGTTGTGCACTCAAATCTTTTGCTGTATTTAGTTTATTTTGGCATCCGGATGATGATTCTAGCATGAAATTGCTTGGGCACCTGTTAATTTTTAAGATTTTGACACATTCAGCTCAAATGTACAATCATGCACTAAAAACGCATTTAAAGCAATAAAAAGGTGATTATGGCTGTCAAACCTAAACCAAACGTTGTGCACTCAAATCTTTTGCTGTATTTAGTTTATTTTGGCATCCGGATGATGATTCTAGCATGAAATTGCTTGGGCACCTGTTAATTTTTAAAATTTTGACACATTCAGCTCAAATGTACACAATTGCTGATTATGGCTGTCAAATCTAAACCAAACGTTGTGCACTCAAATCTTTTGCTGTATTTAGTTTATTTTGGCATCCGGATGATGATTCTAGCATGAAATTGCTTGGGCACCTGTTAATTTTTAAGATTTTGACACATTCAGCTCAAATGTACAATCATGCGCTAAAAACACATTTAAAGCAATAAAAAGGTGATTATGGCTGTCAAACCTAAACCAAACGTTGTGCACTCAAATCTTTTGCTGTATTTAGTTCATTTTGGCATCCGGATGATGATTCTAGCATGAAATTGCTTGGGCACCTGTTAATTTTTAAGATTTTGACACATTCAGCTCAAATGTACACAATTGCTGATTATGGCTGTCAAATCTAAACCAAACGTTGTGCACTCAAATCTTTTGCTGTATTTAGTTTATTTTGGCATCCGGATGATGATTCTAGCATGAAATTGCTTGGGCACCTGTTAATTTTTAAGATTTTGACACATTCAGCTCAAATGTACAATCATGCGCTAAAAACGCATTTAAAGCAATAAAAAGGTGATTATGGCTGTCAAACCTAAACCAAACGTTGTGCACTCAAATCTTTTGCTGTATTTAGTTCATTTTGGCATCCGGATGATGATTCTAGCATGAAATTGCTTGGGCACCTGTTAATTTTTAAGATTTTGACACATTAAGCTCAAATGTACACAATTGCTGATTATGGCTGTCAAATCTAAACCAAACGTTGTGCACTCAAATCTTTTGCTGTATTTAGTTTATTTTGGCATCCGGATGATGATTCTAGCATGAAATTGCTTGGGCACCTGTTAATTTTTAAGATTTTGACACATTCAGCTCAAATGTACACAATTGCTGATTATGGCTGTCAAATCTAAACCAAACGTTGTGCACTCAAATCTTTTGCTGTATTTAGTTTATTTTGGCATCCGGATGATGATTCTAGCATGAAATTGCTTGGGCACCTGTTAATTTTTAAGATTTTGACACATTCAGCTCAAATGTACAATCATGCGCTAAAAACGCATTTAAAGCAATAAAAAGGTGATTATGGCTGTCAAACCTAAACCAAACGTTGTGCACTCAAATCTTTTGCTGTATTTAGTTTATTTTGGCATCCGGATGATGATTCTAGCATGAAATTGCTTGGGCACCTGTTAATTTTTAAAATTTTGACACATTCAGCTCAAATGTACACAATTGCTGATTATGGCTGTCAAATCTAAACCAAACGTTGTGCACTCAAATCTTTTGCTGTATTTAGTTTATTTTGGCATCCGGATGATGATTCTAGCATGAAATTGCTTGGGCACCTGTTAATTTTTAAGATTTTGACACATTCAGCTCAAATGTACAATCATGCGCTAAAAACGCATTTAAAGCAATAAAAAGGTGATTATGGCTGTCAAACCTAAACCAAACGTTGTGCACTCAAATCTTTTGCTGTATTTAGTTCATTTTGGCATCCGGATGATGATTCTAGCATGAAATTGCTTGGGCACCTGTTAATTTTTAAGATTTTGACACATTCAGCTCAAATGTACACAATTGCTGATTATGGCTGTCAAATCTAAACCAAACGTTGTGCACTCAAATCTTTTGCTGTATTTAGTTTATTTTGGCATCCGGATGATGATTCTAGCATGAAATTGCTTGGGCACCTGTTAATTTTTAAGATTTTGACACATTCAGCTCAAATGTACACAATTGCTGATTATGGCTGTCAAATCTAAACCAAACGTTGTGCACTCAAATCTTTTGCTGTATTTAGTTTATTTTGGCATCCGGATGATGATTCTAGCATGAAATTGCTTGGGCACCTGTTAATTTTTAAGATTTTGACACATTCAGCTCAAATGTACACAATTGCTGATTATGGCTGTCAAATCTAAACCAAACGTTGTGCACTCAAATCTTTTGCTGTATTTAGTTTATTTTGGCATCCGGATGATGATTCTAGCATGAAATTGCTTGGGCACCTGTTAATTTTTAAGATTTTGACACATTCAGCTCAAATCTACAATCATGCGCTAAAAACGCATTTAAAGCAATAAAAAGGTGATTATGGCTGTCAAACCTAAACCAAACGTTGTGCACTCAAATCTTTTGCTGTATTTAGTTTATTTTGGCATCCGGATGATGATTCTAGCATGAAATTGCTTGGGCACCTGTTAATTTTTAAGATTTTGACACATTCAGCTCAAATGTACACAATTGCTGATTATGGCTGTCAAATCTAAACCAAACGTTGTGCACTCAAATCTTTTGCTGTATTTAGTTTATTTTGGCATCCGGATGATGATTCTAGCATGAAATTGCTTGGGCACCTGTTAATTTTTAAGATTTTGACACATTCAGCTCAAATGTACAATCATGCGCTAAAAACGCATTTAAAGCAATAAAAAGGTGATTATGGCTGTCAAACCTAAACCAAACGTTGTGCACTCAAATCTTTTGCTGTATTTAGTTCATTTTGGCATCCGGATGATGATTCTAGCATGAAATTGCTTGGGCACCTGTTAATTTTTAAGATTTTGACACATTCAGCTCAAATGTACACAATTGCTGATTATGGCTGTCAAATCTAAACCAAACGTTGTGCACTCAAATCTTTTGCTGTATTTAGTTTATTTTGGCATCCGGATGATGATTCTAGCATGAAATTGCTTGGGCACCTGTTAATTTTTAAGATTTTGACACATTCAGCTCAAATGTACACAATTGCTGATTATGGCTGTCAAATCTAAACCAAACGTTGTGCACTCAAATCTTTTGCTGTATTTAGTTTATTTTGGCATCCGGATGATGATTCTAGCATGAAATTGCTTGGGCACCTGTTAATTTTTAAGATTTTGACACATTCAGCTCAAATGTACAATCATGCGCTAAAAACGCATTTAAAGCAATAAAAAGGTGATTATGGCTGTCAAACCTAAACCAAACGTTGTGCACTCAAATCTTTTGCTGTATTTAGTTTATTTTGGCATCCGGATGATGATTCTAGCATGAAATTGCTTGGGCACCTGTTAATTTTTAAGATTTTGACACATTCAGCTCAAATGTACACAATTGCTGATTATGGCTGTCAAATCTAAACCAAACGTTGTGCACTCAAATCTTTTGCTGTATTTAGTTTATTTTGGCATCCGGATGATGATTCTAGCATGAAATTAGTTGGGCACCTGTTAATTTTTAAGATTTTGACACATTCAGCTCAAATGTACAATCATGCGCTAAAAACGCATTTAAAGCAATAAAAAGGTGATTATGGCTGTCAAACCTAAACCAAACGTTGTGCACTCAAATCTTTTGCTGTATTTAGTTTATTTTGGCATCCGGATGATGATTCTAGCATGAAATTGCTTGGGCACCTGTTAATTTTTAAGATTTTGACACATTCAGCTCAAATGTACACAATTGCTGATTATGGCTGTCAAATCTAAACCAAACGTTGTGCACTCAAATCTTTTGCTGTATTTAGTTTATTTTGGCATCCGGATGATGATTCTAGCATGAAATTGCTTGGGCACCTGTTAATTTTTAAGATTTTGACACATTCAGCTCAAATGTACAATCATGCGCTAAAAACGCATTTAAAGCAATAAAAAGGTGATTATGGCTGTCAAACCTAAACCAAACGTTGTGCACTCAAATCTTTTGCTGTATTTAGTTCATTTTGGCATCCGGATGATGATTCTAGCATGAAATTGCTTGGGCACCTGTTAATTTTTAAGATTTTGACACATTCAGCTCAAATGTACACAATTGCTGATTATGGCTGTCAAATCTAAACCAAACGTTGTGCACTCAAATCTTTTGCTGTATTTAGTTTATTTTGGCATCCGGATGATGATTCTAGCATGAAATTGCTTGGGCACCTGTTAATTTTTAAGATTTTGACACATTCAGCTCAAATGTACACAATTGCTGATTATGGCTGTCAAATCTAAACCAAACGTTGTGCACTCAAATCTTTTGCTGTATTTAGTTTATTTTGGCATCCGGATGATGATTCTAGCATGAAATTGCTTGGGCACCTGTTAATTTTTAAGATTTTGACACATTCAGCTCAAATGTACAATCATGCACTAAAAACGCATTTAAAGCAATAAAAAGGTGATTATGGCTGTCAAACCTAAACCAAACGTTGTGCACTCAAATCTTTTGCTGTATTTAGTTTATTTTGGCATCCGGATGATGATTCTAGCATGAAATTGCTTGGGCACCTGTTAATTTTTAAAATTTTGACACATTCAGCTCAAATGTACACAATTGCTGATTATGGCTGTCAAATCTAAACCAAACGTTGTGCACTCAAATCTTTTGCTGTATTTAGTTTATTTTGGCATCCGGATGATGATTCTAGCATGAAATTGCTTGGGCACCTGTTAATTTTTAAGATTTTGACACATTCAGCTCAAATGTACAATCATGCGCTAAAAACACATTTAAAGCAATAAAAAGGTGATTATGGCTGTCAAACCTAAACCAAACGTTGTGCACTCAAATCTTTTGCTGTATTTAGTTCATTTTGGCATCCGGATGATGATTCTAGCATGAAATTGCTTGGGCACCTGTTAATTTTTAAGATTTTGACACATTCAGCTCAAATGTACACAATTGCTGATTATGGCTGTCAAATCTAAACCAAACGTTGTGCACTCAAATCTTTTGCTGTATTTAGTTTATTTTGGCATCCGGATGATGATTCTAGCATGAAATTGCTTGGGCACCTGTTAATTTTTAAGATTTTGACACATTCAGCTCAAATGTACAATCATGCGCTAAAAACGCATTTAAAGCAATAAAAAGGTGATTATGGCTGTCAAACCTAAACCAAACGTTGTGCACTCAAATCTTTTGCTGTATTTAGTTCATTTTGGCATCCGGATGATGATTCTAGCATGAAATTGCTTGGGCACCTGTTAATTTTTAAGATTTTGACACATTAAGCTCAAATGTACACAATTGCTGATTATGGCTGTCAAATCTAAACCAAACGTTGTGCACTCAAATCTTTTGCTGTATTTAGTTTATTTTGGCATCCGGATGATGATTCTAGCATGAAATTGCTTGGGCACCTGTTAATTTTTAAGATTTTGACACATTCAGCTCAAATGTACACAATTGCTGATTATGGCTGTCAAATCTAAACCAAACGTTGTGCACTCAAATCTTTTGCTGTATTTAGTTTATTTTGGCATCCGGATGATGATTCTAGCATGAAATTGCTTGGGCACCTGTTAATTTTTAAGATTTTGACACATTCAGCTCAAATGTACAATCATGCGCTAAAAACGCATTTAAAGCAATAAAAAGGTGATTATGGCTGTCAAACCTAAACCAAACGTTGTGCACTCAAATCTTTTGCTGTATTTAGTTTATTTTGGCATCCGGATGATGATTCTAGCATGAAATTGCTTGGGCACCTGTTAATTTTTAAAATTTTGACACATTCAGCTCAAATGTACACAATTGCTGATTATGGCTGTCAAATCTAAACCAAACGTTGTGCACTCAAATCTTTTGCTGTATTTAGTTTATTTTGGCATCCGGATGATGATTCTAGCATGAAATTGCTTGGGCGCCTGTTAATTTTTAAAATTTTGACACATTCAGCTCAAATGTACAATCATGCGCTAAAAACGCATTTAAAGCAATAAAAAGGTGATTATGGCTGTCAAACCTAAACCAAACGTTGTGCACTCAAATCTTTTGCTGTATTTAGTTCATTTTGGCATCCGGATGATGATTCTAGCATGAAATTGCTTGGGCACCTGTTAATTTTTAAGATTTTGACACATTCAGCTCAAATGTACACAATTGCTGATTATGGCTGTCAAATCTAAACCAAACGTTGTGCACTCAAATCTTTTGCTGTATTTAGTTTATTTTGGCATCCGGATGATGATTCTAGCATGAAATTGCTTGGGCACCTGTTAATTTTTAAGATTTTGACACATTCAGCTCAAATGTACAATCATGCGCTAAAAACGCATTTAAAGCAATAAAAAGGTGATTATGGCTGTCAAACCTAAACCAAACGTTGTGCACTCAAATCTTTTGCTGTATTTAGTTTATTTTGGCATCCGGATGATGATTCTAGCATGAAATTGCTTGGGCACCTGTTAATTTTTAAGATTTTGACACATTCAGCTCAAATGTACACAATTGCTGATTATGGCTGTCAAATCTAAACCAAACGTTGTGCACTCAAATCTTTTGCTGTATTTAGTTTATTTTGGCATCCGGATGATGATTCTAGCATGAAATTGCTTGGGCACCTGTTAATTTTTAAGATTTTGACACATTCAGCTCAAATGTACACAATTGCTGATTATGGCTGTCAAATCTAAACCAAACGTTGTGCACTCAAATCTTTTGCTGTATTTAGTTTATTTTGGCATCCGGATGATGATTCTAGCATGAAATTGCTTGGGCACCTGTTAATTTTTAAGATTTTGACACATTCAGCTCAAATCTACAATCATGCGCTAAAAACGCATTTAAAGCAATAAAAAGGTGATTATGGCTGTCAAACCTAAACCAAACGTTGTGCACTCAAATCTTTTGCTGTATTTAGTTTATTTTGGCATCCGGATGATGATTCTAGCATGAAATTGCTTGGGCACCTGTTAATTTTTAAGATTTTGACACATTCAGCTCAAATGTACACAATTGCTGATTATGGCTGTCAAATCTAAACCAAACGTTGTGCACTCAAATCTTTTGCTGTATTTAGTTTATTTTGGCATCCGGATGATGATTCTAGCATGAAATTGCTTGGGCACCTGTTAATTTTTAAGATTTTGACACATTCAGCTCAAATGTACAATCATGCGCTAAAAACGCATTTAAAGCAATAAAAAGGTGATTATGGCTGTCAAACCTAAACCAAACGTTGTGCACTCAAATCTTTTGCTGTATTTAGTTCATTTTGGCATCCGGATGATGATTCTAGCATGAAATTGCTTGGGCACCTGTTAATTTTTAAGATTTTGACACATTCAGCTCAAATGTACACAATTGCTGATTATGGCTGTCAAATCTAAACCAAACGTTGTGCACTCAAATCTTTTGCTGTATTTAGTTTATTTTGGCATCCGGATGATGATTCTAGCATGAAATTGCTTGGGCACCTGTTAATTTTTAAGATTTTGACACATTCAGCTCAAATGTACACAATTGCTGATTATGGCTGTCAAATCTAAACCAAACGTTGTGCACTCAAATCTTTTGCTGTATTTAGTTTATTTTGGCATCCGGATGATGATTCTAGCATGAAATTGCTTGGGCACCTGTTAATTTTTAAGATTTTGACACATTCAGCTCAAATGTACAATCATGCGCTAAAAACGCATTTAAAGCAATAAAAAGGTGATTATGGCTGTCAAACCTAAACCAAACGTTGTGCACTCAAATCTTTTGCTGTATTTAGTTTATTTTGGCATCCGGATGATGATTCTAGCATGAAATTGCTTGGGCACCTGTTAATTTTTAAAATTTTGACACATTCAGCTCAAATGTACACAATTGCTGATTATGGCTGTCAAATCTAAACCAAACGTTGTGCACTCAAATCTTTTGCTGTATTTAGTTTATTTTGGCATCCGGATGATGATTCTAGCATGAAATTGCTTGGGCACCTGTTAATTTTTAAGATTTTGACACATTCAGCTCAAATGTACAATCATGCGCTAAAAACGCATTTAAAGCAATAAAAAGGTGATTATGGCTGTCAAACCTAAACCAAACGTTGTGCACTCAAATCTTTTGCTGTATTTAGTTTATTTTGGCATCCGGATGATGATTCTAGCATGAAATTGCTTGGGCACCTGTTAATTTTTAAAATTTTGACACATTCAGCTCAAATGTACACAATTGCTGATTATGGCTGTCAAATCTAAACCAAACGTTGTGCACTCAAATCTTTTGCTGTATTTAGTTTATTTTGGCATCCGGATGATGATTCTAGCATGAAATTGCTTGGGCACCTGTTAATTTTTAAGATTTTGACACATTCAGCTCAAATGTACAATCATGCGCTAAAAACGCATTTAAAGCAATAAAAAGGTGATTATGGCTGTCAAACCTAAACCAAACGTTGTGCACTCAAATCTTTTGCTGTATTTAGTTCATTTTGGCATCCGGATGATGATTCAAGCATGAAATTGCTTGGGCACCTGTTAATTTTTAAGATTTTGACACATTCAGCTCAAATGTACACAATTGCTGATTATGGCTGTCAAATCTAAACCAAACGTTGTGCACTCAAATCTTTTGCTGTATTTAGTTTATTTTGGCATCCGGATGATGATTCTAGCATGAAATTGCTTGGGCACCTGTTAATTTTTAAGATTTTGACACATTCAGCTCAAATGTACACAATTGCTGATTATGGCTGTCAAATCTAAACCAAACGTTGTGCACTCAAATCTTTTGCTGTATTTAGTTTATTTTGGCATCCGGATGATGATTCTAGCATGAAATTGCTTGGGCACCTGTTAATTTTTAAGATTTTGACACATTTAGCTCAAATGTACAATCATGCGCTAAAAACGCATTTAAAGCAATAAAAAGGTGATTATGGCTGTCAAACCTAAACCAAACGTTGTGCACTCAAATCTTTTGCTGTATTTAGTTTATTTTGGCATCCGGATGATGATTCTAGCATGAAATTGCTTGGGCACCTGTTAATTTTTAAAATTTTGACACATTCAGCTCAAATGTACACAATTGCTGATTATGGCTGTCAAATCTAAACCAAACGTTGTGCACTCAAATCTTTTGCTGTATTTAGTTTATTTTGGCATCCGGATGATGATTCTAGCATGAAATTGCTTGGGCACCTGTTAATTTTTAAGATTTTGACACATTCAGCTCAAATGTACAATCATGCGCTAAAAACGCATTTAAAGCAATAAAAAGGTGATTATGGCTGTCAAACCTAAACCAAACGTTGTGCACTCAAATCTTTTGCTGTATTTAGTTTATTTTGGCATCCGGATGATGATTCTAGCATGAAATTGCTTGGGCACCTGTTAATTTTTAAAATTTTGACACATTCAGCTCAAATGTACACAATTGCTGATTATGGCTGTCAAATCTAAACCAAACGTTGTGCACTCAAATCTTTTGCTGTATTTAGTTTATTTTGGCATCCGGATGATGATTCTAGCATGAAATTGCTTGGGCACCTGTTAATTTTTAAGATTTTGACACATTCAGCTCAAATGTACAATCATGCGCTAAAAACGCATTTAAAGCAATAAAAAGGTGATTATGGCTGTCAAACCTAAACCAAACGTTGTGCACTCAAATCTTTTGCTGTATTTAGTTTATTTTGGCATCCGGATGATGATTCTAGCATGAAATTGCTTGGGCACCTGTTAATTTTTAAAATTTTGACACATTCAGCTCAAATGTACACAATTGCTGATTATGGCTGTCAAATCTAAACCAAACGTTGTGCACTCAAATCTTTTGCTGTATTTAGTTTATTTTGGCATCCGGATGATGATTCTAGCATGAAATTGCTTGGGCACCTGTTAATTTTTAAGATTTTGACACATTCAGCTCAAATGTACAATCATGCGCTAAAAACGCATTTAAAGCAATAAAAAGGTGATTATGGCTGTCAAACCTAAACCAAACGTTGTGCACTCAAATCTTTTGCTGTATTTAGTTCATTTTGGCATCCGGATGATGATTCAAGCATGAAATTGCTTGGGCACCTGTTAATTTTTAAGATTTTGACACATTCAGCTCAAATGTACACAATTGCTGATTATGGCTGTCAAATCTAAACCAAACGTTGTGCACTCAAATCTTTTGCTGTATTTAGTTTATTTTGGCATCCGGATGATGATTCTAGCATGAAATTGCTTGGGCACCTGTTAATTTTTAAGATTTTGACACATTCAGCTCAAATGTACACAATTGCTGATTATGGCTGTCAAATCTAAACCAAACGTTGTGCACTCAAATCTTTTGCTGTATTTAGTTTATTTTGGCATCCGGATGATGATTCTAGCATGAAATTGCTTGGGCACCTGTTAATTTTTAAGATTTTGACACATTTAGCTCAAATGTACAATCATGCGCTAAAAACGCATTTAAAGCAATAAAAAGGTGATTATGGCTGTCAAACCTAAACCAAACGTTGTGCACTCAAATCTTTTGCTGTATTTAGTTTATTTTGGCATCCGGATGATGATTCTAGCATGAAATTGCTTGGGCACCTGTTAATTTTTAAGATTTTGACACATTCAGCTCAAATGTACACAATTGCTGATTATGGCTGTCAAATCTAAACCAAACGTTGTGCACTCAAATCTTTTGCTGTATTTAGTTTATTTTGGCATCCGGATGATGATTCTAGCATGAAATTGCTTGGGCACCTGTTAATTTTTAAGATTTTGACACATTAGGCTCAAATGTACAATCATGCGCTAAAAACGCATTTAAAGCAAAAAAGGTGATTATGGCTGTCAAACCTAAACCAAACGTTGTGCACTCAAATCTTTTGCTGTATTTAGTTTATTTTGGCATCCGGATGATGATTCTAGCATGAAATTGCTTGGGCACCTGTTAATTTTTAAGATTTTGACACATTCAGCTCAAATGTACACAATTGCTGATTATGGCTGTCAAATCTAAACCAAACGTTGTGCACTCAAATCTTTTGCTGTATTTAGTTTATTTTGGCATCCGGATGATGATTCTAGCATGAAATTGCTTGGGCACCTGTTAATTTTTAAGATTTTGACACATTCAGCTCAAATGTACACAATTGCTGATTATGGCTGTCAAATCTAAACCAAACGTTGTGCACTCAAATCTTTTGCTGTATTTAGTTTATTTTGGCATCCGGATGATGATTCTAGCATGAAATTGCTTGGGCACCTGTTAATTTTTAAGATTTTGACACATTCAGCTCAAATGTACAATCATGCGCTAAAAACGCATTTAAAGCAATAAAAAGGTGATTATGGCTGTCAAACCTAAACCAAACGTTGTGCACTCAAATCTTTTGCTGTATTTAGTTTATTTTGGCATCCGGATGATGATTCTAGCATGAAATTGCTTGGGCACCTGTTAATTTTTAAGATTTTGACACATTCAGCTCAAATGTACACAATTGCTGATTATGGCTGTCAAATCTAAACCAAACGTTGTGCACTCAAATCTTTTGCTGTATTTAGTTTATTTTGGCATCCGGATGATGATTCTAGCATGAAATTGCTTGGGCACCTGTTAATTTTTAAGATTTTGACTCATTCAGCTCAAATGTACAATCATGCGCTAAAAACGCATTTAAAGCAATAAAAAGGTGATTATGGCTGTCAAACCTAAACCAAACGTTGTGCACTCAAATCTTTTGCTGTATTTAGTTCATTTTGGCATCCGGATGATGATTCTAGCATGAAATTGCTTGGGCACCTGTTAATTTTTAAGATTTTGACACATTCAGCTCAAATGTACACAATTGCTGATTATGGCTGTCAAATCTAAACCAAACGTTGTGCACTCAAATCTTTTGCTGTATTTAGTTTATTTTGGCATCCGGATGATGATTCTAGCATGAAATTGCTTGGGCACCTGTTAATTTTTAAGATTTTGACACATTCAGCTCAAATGTACACAATTGCTGATTATGGCTGTCAAATCTAAACCAAACGTTGTGCACTCAAATCTTTTGCTGTATTTAGTTTATTTTGGCATCCGGATGATGATTCTAGCATGAAATTGCTTGGGCACCTGTTAATTTTTAAGATTTTGACACATTCAGCTCAAATCTACAATCATGCGCTAAAAACGCATTTAAAGCAATAAAAAGGTGATTATGGCTGTCAAACCTAAACCAAACGTTGTGCACTCAAATCTTTTGCTGTATTTAGTTTATTTTGGCATCCGGATGATGATTCTAGCATGAAATTGCTTGGGCACCTGTTAATTTTTAAGATTTTGACACATTCAGCTCAAATGTACACAATTGCTGATTATGGCTGTCAAATCTAAACCAAACGTTGTGCACTCAAATCTTTTGCTGTATTTAGTTTATTTTGGCATCCGGATGATGATTCTAGCATGAAATTGCTTGGGCACCTGTTAATTTTTAAGATTTTGACACATTCAGCTCAAATGTACAATCATGCGCTAAAAACGCATTTAAAGCAATAAAAAGGTGATTATGGCTGTCAAACCTAAACCAAACGTTGTGCACTCAAATCTTTTGCTGTATTTAGTTCATTTTGGCATCCGGATGATGATTCTAGCATGAAATTGCTTGGGCACCTGTTAATTTTTAAGATTTTGACACATTCAGCTCAAATGTACACAATTGCTGATTATGGCTGTCAAATCTAAACCAAACGTTGTGCACTCAAATCTTTTGCTGTATTTAGTTTATTTTGGCATCCGGATGATGATTCTAGCATGAAATTGCTTGGGCACCTGTTAATTTTTAAGATTTTGACACATTCAGCTCAAATGTACAATCATGCGCTAAAAACGCATTTAAAGCAATAAAAAGGTGATTATGGCTGTCAAACCTAAACCAAACGTTGTGCACTCAAATCTTTTGCTGTATTTAGTTTATTTTGGCATCCGGATGATGATTCTAGCATGAAATTGCTTGGGCACCTGTTAATTTTTAAGATTTTGACACATTCAGCTCAAATGTACACAATTGCTGATTATGGCTGTCAAATCTAAACCAAACGTTGTGCACTCAAATCTTTTGCTGTATTTAGTTTATTTTGGCATCCGGATGATGATTCTAGCATGAAATTGCTTGGGCACCTGTTAATTTTTAAGATTTTGACACATTCAGCTCAAATGTACACAATTGCTGATTATGGCTGTCAAATCTAAACCAAACGTTGTGCACTCAAATCTTTTGCTGTATTTAGTTTATTTTGGCATCCGGATGATGATTCTAGCATGAAATTGCTTGGGCACCTGTTAATTTTTAAGATTTTGACACATTCAGCTCAAATCTACAATCATGCGCTAAAAACGCATTTAAAGCAATAAAAAGGTGATTATGGCTGTCAAACCTAAACCAAACGTTGTGCACTCAAATCTTTTGCTGTATTTAGTTTATTTTGGCATCCGGATGATGATTCTAGCATGAAATTGCTTGGGCACCTGTTAATTTTTAAGATTTTGACACATTCAGCTCAAATGTACACAATTGCTGATTATGGCTGTCAAATCTAAACCAAACGTTGTGCACTCAAATCTTTTGCTGTATTTAGTTTATTTTGGCATCCGGATGATGATTCTAGCATGAAATTGCTTGGGCACCTGTTAATTTTTAAGATTTTGACACATTCAGCTCAAATGTACAATCATGCGCTAAAAACGCATTTAAAGCAATAAAAAGGTGATTATGGCTGTCAAACCTAAACCAAACGTTGTGCACTCAAATCTTTTGCTGTATTTAGTTCATTTTGGCATCCGGATGATGATTCTAGCATGAAATTGCTTGGGCACCTGTTAATTTTTAAGATTTTGACACATTCAGCTCAAATGTACACAATTGCTGATTATGGCTGTCAAATCTAAACCAAACGTTGTGCACTCAAATCTTTTGCTGTATTTAGTTTATTTTGGCATCCGGATGATGATTCTAGCATGAAATTGCTTGGGCACCTGTTAATTTTTAAGATTTTGACACATTCAGCTCAAATGTACACAATTGCTGATTATGGCTGTCAAATCTAAACCAAACGTTGTGCACTCAAATCTTTTGCTGTATTTAGTTTATTTTGGCATCCGGATGATGATTCTAGCATGAAATTGCTTGGGCACCTGTTAATTTTTAAGATTTTGACACATTCAGCTCAAATCTACAATCATGCGCTAAAAACGCATTTAAAGCAATAAAAAGGTGATTATGGCTGTCAAACCTAAACCAAACGTTGTGCACTCAAATCTTTTGCTGTATTTAGTTTATTTTGGCATCCGGATGATGATTCTAGCATGAAATTGCTTGGGCACCTGTTAATTTTTAAGATTTTGACACATTCAGCTCAAATGTACACAATTGCTGATTATGGCTGTCAAATCTAAACCAAACGTTGTGCACTCAAATCTTTTGCTGTATTTAGTTTATTTTGGCATCCGGATGATGATTCTAGCATGAAATTGCTTGGGCACCTGTTAATTTTTAAGATTTTGACACATTCAGCTCAAATGTACAATCATGCGCTAAAAACGCATTTAAAGCAATAAAAAGGTGATTATGGCTGTCAAACCTAAACCAAACGTTGTGCACTCAAATCTTTTGCTGTATTTAGTTCATTTTGGCATCCGGATGATGATTCTAGCATGAAATTGCTTGGGCACCTGTTAATTTTTAAGATTTTGACACATTAAGCTCAAATGTACACAATTGCTGATTATGGCTGTCAAATCTAAACCAAACGTTGTGCACTCAAATCTTTTGCTGTATTTAGTTTATTTTGGCATCCGGATGATGATTCTAGCATGAAATTGCTTGGGCACCTGTTAATTTTTAAGATTTTGACACATTCAGCTCAAATGTACACAATTGCTGATTATGGCTGTCAAATCTAAACCAAACGTTGTGCACTCAAATCTTTTGCTGTATTTAGTTTATTTTGGCATCCGGATGATGATTCTAGCATGAAATTGCTTGGGCACCTGTTAATTTTTAAGATTTTGACACATTCAGCTCAAATGTACAATCATGCGCTAAAAACGCATTTAAAGCAATAAAAAGGTGATTATGGCTGTCAAACCTAAACCAAACGTTGTGCACTCAAATCTTTTGCTGTATTTAGTTTATTTTGGCATCCGGATGATGATTCTAGCATGAAATTGCTTGGGCACCTGTTAATTTTTAAAATTTTGACACATTCAGCTCAAATGTACACAATTGCTGATTATGGCTGTCAAATCTAAACCAAACGTTGTGCACTCAAATCTTTTGCTGTATTTAGTTTATTTTGGCATCCGGATGATGATTCTAGCATGAAATTGCTTGGGCACCTGTTAATTTTTAAGATTTTGACACATTCAGCTCAAATGTACAATCATGCGCTAAAAACGCATTTAAAGCAATAAAAAGGTGATTATGGCTGTCAAACCTAAACCAAACGTTGTGCACTCAAATCTTTTGCTGTATTTAGTTCATTTTGGCATCCGGATGATGATTCTAGCATGAAATTGCTTGGGCACCTGTTAATTTTTAAGATTTTGACACATTCAGCTCAAATGTACACAATTGCTGATTATGGCTGTCAAATCTAAACCAAACGTTGTGCACTCAAATCTTTTGCTGTATTTAGTTTATTTTGGCATCCGGATGATGATTCTAGCATGAAATTGCTTGGGCACCTGTTAATTTTTAAGATTTTGACACATTCAGCTCAAATGTACAATCATGCGCTAAAAACGCATTTAAAGCAATAAAAAGGTGATTATGGCTGTCAAACCTAAACCAAACGTTGTGCACTCAAATCTTTTGCTGTATTTAGTTTATTTTGGCATCCGGATGATGATTCTAGCATGAAATTGCTTGGGCACCTGTTAATTTTTAAGATTTTGACACATTCAGCTCAAATGTACACAATTGCTGATTATGGCTGTCAAATCTAAACCAAACGTTGTGCACTCAAATCTTTTGCTGTATTTAGTTTATTTTGGCATCCGGATGATGATTCTAGCATGAAATTGCTTGGGCACCTGTTAATTTTTAAGATTTTGACACATTCAGCTCAAATGTACACAATTGCTGATTATGGCTGTCAAATCTAAACCAAACGTTGTGCACTCAAATCTTTTGCTGTATTTAGTTTATTTTGGCATCCGGATGATGATTCTAGCATGAAATTGCTTGGGCACCTGTTAATTTTTAAGATTTTGACACATTCAGCTCAAATCTACAATCATGCGCTAAAAACGCATTTAAAGCAATAAAAAGGTGATTATGGCTGTCAAACCTAAACCAAACGTTGTGCACTCAAATCTTTTGCTGTATTTAGTTTATTTTGGCATCCGGATGATGATTCTAGCATGAAATTGCTTGGGCACCTGTTAATTTTTAAGATTTTGACACATTCAGCTCAAATGTACACAATTGCTGATTATGGCTGTCAAATCTAAACCAAACGTTGTGCACTCAAATCTTTTGCTGTATTTAGTTTATTTTGGCATCCGGATGATGATTCTAGCATGAAATTGCTTGGGCACCTGTTAATTTTTAAGATTTTGACACATTCAGCTCAAATGTACAATCATGCGCTAAAAACGCATTTAAAGCAATAAAAAGGTGATTATGGCTGTCAAACCTAAACCAAACGTTGTGCACTCAAATCTTTTGCTGTATTTAGTTCATTTTGGCATCCGGATGATGATTCTAGCATGAAATTGCTTGGGCACCTGTTAATTTTTAAGATTTTGACACATTCAGCTCAAATGTACACAATTGCTGATTATGGCTGTCAAATCTAAACCAAACGTTGTGCACTCAAATCTTTTGCTGTATTTAGTTTATTTTGGCATCCGGATGATGATTCTAGCATGAAATTGCTTGGGCACCTGTTAATTTTTAAGATTTTGACACATTCAGCTCAAATCTACAATCATGCGCTAAAAACGCATTTAAAGCAATAAAAAGGTGATTATGGCTGTCAAACCTAAACCAAACGTTGTGCACTCAAATCTTTTGCTGTATTTAGTTTATTTTGGCATCCGGATGATGATTCTAGCATGAAATTGCTTGGGCACCTGTTAATTTTTAAGATTTTGACACATTCAGCTCAAATGTACACAATTGCTGATTATGGCTGTCAAATCTAAACCAAACGTTGTGCACTCAAATCTTTTGCTGTATTTAGTTTATTTTGGCATCCGGATGATGATTCTAGCATGAAATTGCTTGGGCACCTGTTAATTTTTAAGATTTTGACACATTCAGCTCAAATGTACAATCATGCGCTAAAAACGCATTTAAAGCAATAAAAAGGTGATTATGGCTGTCAAACCTAAACCAAACGTTGTGCACTCAAATCTTTTGCTGTATTTAGTTCATTTTGGCATCCGGATGATGATTCTAGCATGAAATTGCTTGGGCACCTGTTAATTTTTAAGATTTTGACACATTAAGCTCAAATGTACACAATTGCTGATTATGGCTGTCAAATCTAAACCAAACGTTGTGCACTCAAATCTTTTGCTGTATTTAGTTTATTTTGGCATCCGGATGATGATTCTAGCATGAAATTGCTTGGGCACCTGTTAATTTTTAAGATTTTGACACATTCAGCTCAAATGTACACAATTGCTGATTATGGCTGTCAAATCTAAACCAAACGTTGTGCACTCAAATCTTTTGCTGTATTTAGTTTATTTTGGCATCCGGATGATGATTCTAGCATGAAATTGCTTGGGCACCTGTTAATTTTTAAGATTTTGACACATTCAGCTCAAATGTACAATCATGCGCTAAAAACGCATTTAAAGCAATAAAAAGGTGATTATGGCTGTCAAACCTAAACCAAACGTTGTGCACTCAAATCTTTTGCTGTATTTAGTTTATTTTGGCATCCGGATGATGATTCTAGCATGAAATTGCTTGGGCACCTGTTAATTTTAAAAATTTTGACACATTCAGCTCAAATGTACACAATTGCTGATTATGGCTGTCAAATCTAAGCCAAACGTTGTGCACTCAAATCTTTTGCTGTATTTAGTTTATTTTGGCATCCGGATGATGATTCTAGCATGAAATTGCTTGGGCACCTGTTAATTTTTAAGATTTTGACACATTCAGCTCAAATGTACAATCATGCGCTAAAAACGCATTTAAAGCAATAAAAAGGTGATTATGGCTGTCAAACCTAAACCAAACGTTGTGCACTCAAATCTTTTGCTGTATTTAGTTCATTTTGGCATCCGGATGATGATTCTAGCATGAAATTGCTTGGGCACCTGTTAATTTTTAAGATTTTGACACATTCAGCTCAAATGTACACAATTGCTGATTATGGCTGTCAAATCTAAACCAAACGTTGTGCACTCAAATCTTTTGCTGTATTTAGTTTATTTTGGCATCCGGATGATGATTCTAGCATGAAATTGCTTGGGCACCTGTTAATTTTTAAGATTTTGACACATTCAGCTCAAATGTACAATCATGCGCTAAAAACGCATTTAAAGCAATAAAAAGGTGATTATGGCTGTCAAACCTAAACCAAACGTTGTGCACTCAAATCTTTTGCTGTATTTAGTTCATTTTGGCATCCGGATGATGATTCTAGCATGAAATTGCTTGGGCACCTGTTAATTTTTAAGATTTTGACACATTAAGCTCAAATGTACACAATTGCTGATTATGGCTGTCAAATCTAAACCAAACGTTGTGCACTCAAATCTTTTGCTGTATTTAGTTTATTTTGGCATCCGGATGATGATTCTAGCATGAAATTGCTTGGGCACCTGTTAATTTTTAAGATTTTGACACATTCAGCTCAAATGTACACAATTGCTGATTATGGCTGTCAAATCTAAACCAAACGTTGTGCACTCAAATCGTTTGCTGTATTTAGTTTATTTTGGCATCCGGATGATGATTCTAGCATGAAATTGCTTGGGCACCTGTTAATTTTTAAGATTTTGACACATTCAGCTCAAATGTACAATCATGCGCTAAAAACGCATTTAAAGCAATAAAAAGGTGATTATGGCTGTCAAACCTAAACCAAACGTTGTGCACTCAAATCTTTTGCTGTATTTAGTTTATTTTGGCATCCGGATGATGATTCTAGCATGAAATTGCTTGGGCACCTGTTAATTTTTAAAATTTTGACACATTCAGCTCAAATGTACACAATTGCTGATTATGGCTGTCAAATCTAAACCAAACGTTGTGCACTCAAATCTTTTGCTGTATTTAGTTTATTTTGGCATCCGGATGATGATTCTAGCATGAAATTGCTTGGGCACCTGTTAATTTTTAAGATTTTGACACATTCAGCTCAAATCTACAATCATGCGCTAAAAACGCATTTAAAGCAATAAAAAGGTGATTATGGCTGTCAAACCTAAACCAAACGTTGTGCACTCAAATCTTTTGCTGTATTTAGTTTATTTTGGCATCCGGATGATGATTCTAGCATGAAATTGCTTGGGCACCTGTTAATTTTTAAGATTTTGACACATTCAGCTCAAATGTACACAATTGCTGATTATGGCTGTCAAATCTAAACCAAACGTTGTGCACTCAAATCTTTTGCTGTATTTAGTTTATTTTGGCATCCGGATGATGATTCTAGCATGAAATTGCTTGGGCACCTGTTAATTTTTAAGATTTTGACACATTCAGCTCAAATGTACAATCATGCGCTAAAAACGCATTTAAAGCAATAAAAAGGTGATTATGGCTGTCAAACCTAAACCAAACGTTGTGCACTCAAATCTTTTGCTGTATTTAGTTTATTTTGGCATCCGGATGATGATTCTAGCATGAAATTGCTTGGGCACCTGTTAATTTTTAAGATTTTGACACATTCAGCTCAAATGTACACAATTGCTGATTATGGCTGTCAAATCTAAACCAAACGTTGTGCACTCAAATCTTTTGCTGTATTTAGTTTATTTTGGCATCCGGATGATGATTCTAGCATGAAATTGCTTGGGCACCTGTTAATTTTTAAGATTTTGACACATTCAGCTCAAATGTACACAATTGCTGATTATGGCTGTCAAATCTAAACCAAACGTTGTGCACTCAAATCTTTTGCTGTATTTAGTTTATTTTGGCATCCGGATGATGATTCTAGCATGAAATTGCTTGGGCACCTGTTAATTTTTAAGATTTTGACACATTCAGCTCAAATCTACAATCATGCGCTAAAAACGCATTTAAAGCAATAAAAAGGTGATTATGGCTGTCAAACCTAAACCAAACGTTGTGCACTCAAATCTTTTGCTGTATTTAGTTTATTTTGGCATCCGGATGATGATTCTAGCATGAAATTGCTTGGGCACCTGTTGATTTTTAAGATTTTGACACATTCAGCTCAAATGTACAATCATGCGCTAAAAACGCATTTAAAGCAATAAAAAGGTGATTATGGCTGTCAAACCTAAACCAAACGTTGTGCACTCAAATCTTTTGCTGTATTTAGTTTATTTTGGCATCCGGATGATGATTCTAGCATGAAATTGCTTGGGCACCTGTTAATTTTTAAGATTTTGACACATTCAGCTCAAATGTACACAATTGCTGATTATGGCTGTCAAATCTAAACCAAACGTTGTGCACTCAAATCTTTTGCTGTATTTAGTTTATTTTGGCATCCGGATGATGATTCTAGCATGAAATTGCTTGGGCACCTGTTAATTTTTAAGATTTTGACACATTCAGCTCAAATGTACACAATTGCTGATTATGGCTGTCAAATCTAAACCAAACGTTGTGCACTCAAATCTTTTGCTGTATTTAGTTTATTTTGGCATCCGGATGATGATTCTAGCATGAAATTGCTTGGGCACCTGTTAATTTTTAAGATTTTGACACATTCAGCTCAAATGTACAATCATGCGCTAAAAACGCATTTAAAGCAATAAAAAGGTGATTATGGCTGTCAAACCTAAACCAAACGTTGTGCACTCAAATCTTTTGCTGTATTTAGTTTATTTTGGCATCCGGATGATGATTCTAGCATGAAATTGCTTGGGCACCTGTTAATTTTTAAGATTTTGACACATTCAGCTCAAATGTACACAATTGCTGATTATGGCTGTCAAATCTAAACCAAACGTTGTGCACTCAAATCTTTTGCTGTATTTAGTTTATTTTGGCATCCGGATGATGATTCTAGCATGAAATTGCTTGGGCACCTGTTAATTTTTAAGATTTTGACACATTCAGCTCAAATGTACACAATTGCTGATTATGGCTGTCAAATCTAAACCAAACGTTGTGCACTCAAATCTTTTGCTGTATTTAGTTTATTTTGGCATCCGGATGATGATTCTAGCATGAAATTGCTTGGGCACCTGTTAATTTTTAAGATTTTGACACATTCAGCTCAAATCTACAATCATGCGCTAAAAACGCATTTAAAGCAATAAAAAGGTGATTATGGCTGTCAAACCTAAACCAAACGTTGTGCACTCAAATCTTTTGCTGTATTTAGTTTATTTTGGCATCCGGATGATGATTCTAGCATGAAATTGCTTGGGCACCTGTTAATTTTTAAGCTTTTGACACATTCAGCTCAAATGTACACAATTGCTGATTATGGCTGTCAAATCTAAACCAAACGTTGTGCACTCAAATCTTTTGCTGTATTTAGTTTATTTTGGCATCCGGATGATGATTCTAGCATGAAATTGCTTGGGCACCTGTTAATTTTTAAGATTTTGACACATTCAGCTCAAATGTACAATCATGCGCTAAAAACGCATTTAAAGCAATAAAAAGGTGATTATGGCTGTCAAACCTAAACCAAACGTTGTGCACTCAAATCTTTTGCTGTATTTAGTTCATTTTGGCATCCGGATGATGATTCTAGCATGAAATTGCTTGGGCACCTGTTAATTTTTAAGATTTTGACACATTCAGCTCAAATGTACACAATTGCTGATTATGGCTGTCAAATCTAAACCAAACGTTGTGCACTCAAATCTTTTGCTGTATTTAGTTTATTTTGGCATCCGGATGATGATTCTAGCATGAAATTGCTTGGGCACCTGTTAATTTTTAAGATTTTGACACATTCAGCTCAAATCTACAATCATGCGCTAAAAACGCATTTAAAGCAATAAAAAGGTGATTATGGCTGTCAAACCTAAACCAAACGTTGTGCACTCAAATCTTTTGCTGTATTTAGTTTATTTTGGCATCCGGATGATGATTCTAGCATGAAATTGCTTGGGCACCTGTTAATTTTTAAGATTTTGACACATTCAGCTCAAATGTACACAATTGCTGATTATGGCTGTCAAATCTAAACCAAACGTTGTGCACTCAAATCTTTTGCTGTATTTAGTTTATTTTGGCATCCGGATGATGATTCTAGCATGAAATTGCTTGGGCACCTGTTAATTTTTAAGATTTTGACACATTCAGCTCAAATGTACAATCATGCGCTAAAAACGCATTTAAAGCAATAAAAAGGTGATTATGGCTGTCAAACCTAAACCAAACGTTGTGCACTCAAATCTTTTGCTGTATTTAGTTCATTTTGGCATCCGGATGATGATTCTAGCATGAAATTGCTTGGGCACCTGTTAATTTTTAAGATTTTGACACATTAAGCTCAAATGTACACAATTGCTGATTATGGCTGTCAAATCTAAACCAAACGTTGTGCACTCAAATCTTTTGCTGTATTTAGTTTATTTTGGCATCCGGATGATGATTCTAGCATGAAATTGCTTGGGCACCTGTTAATTTTTAAGATTTTGACACATTCAGCTCAAATGTACACAATTGCTGATTATGGCTGTCAAATCTAAACCAAACGTTGTGCACTCAAATCTTTTGCTGTATTTAGTTTATTTTGGCATCCGGATGATGATTCTAGCATGAAATTGCTTGGGCACCTGTTAATTTTTAAGATTTTGACACATTCAGCTCAAATGTACAATCATGCGCTAAAAACGCATTTAAAGCAATAAAAAGGTGATTATGGCTGTCAAACCTAAACCAAACGTTGTGCACTCAAATCTTTTGCTGTATTTAGTTTATTTTGGCATCCGGATGATGATTCTAGCATGAAATTGCTTGGGCACCTGTTAATTTTTAAAATTTTGACACATTCAGCTCAAATGTACACAATTGCTGATTATGGCTGTCAAATCTAAACCAAACGTTGTGCACTCAAATCTTTTGCTGTATTTAGTTTATTTTGGCATCCGGATGATGATTCTAGCATGAAATTGCTTGGGCACCTGTTAATTTTTAAGATTTTGACACATTCAGCTCAAATGTACAATCATGCGCTAAAAACGCATTTAAAGCAATAAAAAGGTGATTATGGCTGTCAAACCTAAACCAAACGTTGTGCACTCAAATCTTTTGCTGTATTTAGTTCATTTTGGCATCCGGATGATGATTCTAGCATGAAATTGCTTGGGCACCTGTTAATTTTTAAGATTTTGACACATTCAGCTCAAATGTACACAATTGCTGATTATGGCTGTCAAATCTAAACCAAACGTTGTGCACTCAAATCTTTTGCTGTATTTAGTTTATTTTGGCATCCGGATGATGATTCTAGCATGAAATTGCTTGGGCACCTGTTAATTTTTAAGATTTTGACACATTCAGCTCAAATGTACACAATTGCTGATTATGGCTGTCAAATCTAAACCAAACGTTGTGCACTCAAATCTTTTGCTGTATTTAGTTTATTTTGGCATCCGGATGATGATTCTAGCATGAAATTGCTTGGGCACCTGTTAATTTTTAAGATTTTGACACATTCAGCTCAAATGTACACAATTGCTGATTATGGCTGTCAAATCTAAACCAAACGTTGTGCACTCAAATCTTTTGCTGTATTTAGTTTATTTTGGCATCCGGATGATGATTCTAGCATGAAATTGCTTGGGCACCTGTTAATTTTTAAGATTTTGACACATTCAGCTCAAATGTACAATCATGCGCTAAAAACGCATTTAAAGCAATAAAAAGGTGATTATGGCTGTCAAACCTAAACCAAACGTTGTGCACTCAAATCTTTTGCTGTATTTAGTTTATTTTGGCATCCGGATGATGATTCTAGCATGAAATTGCTTGGGCACCTGTTAATTTTTAAGATTTTGACACATTCAGCTCAAATGTACACAATTGCTGATTATGGCTGTCAAATCTAAACCAAACGTTGTGCACTCAAATCTTTTGCTGTATTTAGTTTATTTTGGCATCCGGATGATGATTCTAGCATGAAATTGCTTGGGCACCTGTTAATTTTTAAGATTTTGACACATTCAGCTCAAATGTACACAATTGCTGATTATGGCTGTCAAATCTAAACCAAACGTTGTGCACTCAAATCTTTTGCTGTATTTAGTTTATTTTGGCATCCGGATGATGATTCTAGCATGAAATTGCTTGGGCACCTGTTAATTTTTAAGATTTTGACACATTCAGCTCAAATCTACAATCATGCGCTAAAAACGCATTTAAAGCAATAAAAAGGTGATTATGGCTGTCAAACCTAAACCAAACGTTGTGCACTCAAATCTTTTGCTGTATTTAGTTTATTTTGGCATCCGGATGATGATTCTAGCATGAAATTGCTTGGGCACCTGTTAATTTTTAAGATTTTGACACATTCAGCTCAAATGTACACAATTGCTGATTATGGCTGTCAAATCTAAACCAAACGTTGTGCACTCAAATCTTTTGCTGTATTTAGTTTATTTTGGCATCCGGATGATGATTCTAGCATGAAATTGCTTGGGCACCTGTTAATTTTTAAGATTTTGACACATTCAGCTCAAATGTACAATCATGCGCTAAAAACGCATTTAAAGCAATAAAAAGGTGATTATGGCTGTCAAACCTAAACCAAACGTTGTGCACTCAAATCTTTTGCTGTATTTAGTTCATTTTGGCATCCGGATGATGATTCTAGCATGAAATTGCTTGGGCACCTGTTAATTTTTAAGATTTTGACACATTCAGCTCAAATGTACACAATTGCTGATTATGGCTGTCAAATCTAAACCAAACGTTGTGCACTCAAATCTTTTGCTGTATTTAGTTTATTTTGGCATCCGGATGATGATTCTAGCATGAAATTGCTTGGGCACCTGTTAATTTTTACGATTTTGACACATTCAGCTCAAATCTACAATCATGCGCTAAAAACGCATTTAAAGCAATAAAAAGGTGATTATGGCTGTCAAACCTAAACCAAACGTTGTGCACTCAAATCTTTTGCTGTATTTAGTTTATTTTGGCATCCGGATGATGATTCTAGCATGAAATTGCTTGGGCACCTGTTAATTTTTAAGATTTTGACACATTCAGCTCAAATGTACACAATTGCTGATTATGGCTGTCAAATCTAAACCAAACGTTGTGCACTCAAATCTTTTGCTGTATTTAGTTTATTTTGGCATCCGGATGATGATTCTAGCATGAAATTGCTTGGGCACCTGTTAATTTTTAAGATTTTGACACATTCAGCTCAAATGTACAATCATGCGCTAAAAACGCATTTAAAGCAATAAAAAGGTGATTATGGCTGTCAAACCTAAACCAAACGTTGTGCACTCAAATCTTTTGCTGTATTTAGTTTATTTTGGCATCCGGATGATGATTCTAGCATGAAATTGCTTGGGCACCTGTTAATTTTTAAAATTTTGACACATTCAGCTCAAATGTACACAATTGCTGATTATGGCTGTCAAATCTAAACCAAACGTTGTGCACTCAAATCTTTTGCTGTATTTAGTTTATTTTGGCATCCGGATGATGATTCTAGCATGAAATTGCTTGGGCACCTGTTAATTTTTAAGATTTTGACACATTCAGCTCAAATGTACAATCATGCGCTAAAAACGCATTTAAAGCAATAAAAAGGTGATTATGGCTGTCAAACCTAAACCAAACGTTGTGCACTCAAATCTTTTGCTGTATTTAGTTCATTTTGGCATCCGGATGATGATTCTAGCATGAAATTGCTTGGGCACCTGTTAATTTTTAAGATTTTGACACATTCAGCTCAAATGTACACAATTGCTGATTATGGCTGTCAAATCTAAACCAAACGTTGTGCACTCAAATCTTTTGCTGTATTTAGTTTATTTTGGCATCCGGATGATGATTCTAGCATGAAATTGCTTGGGCACCTGTTAATTTTTAAGATTTTGACACATTCAGCTCAAATGTACAATCATGCGCTAAAAACGCATTTAAAGCAATAAAAAGGTGATTATGGCTGTCAAACCTAAACCAAACGTTGTGCACTCAAATCTTTTGCTGTATTTAGTTCATTTTGGCATCCGGATGATGATTCTAGCATGAAATTGCTTGGGCACCTGTTAATTTTTAAGATTTTGACACATTCAGCTCAAATGTACACAATTGCTGATTATGGCTGTCAAATCTAAACCAAACGTTGTGCACTCAAATCTTTTGCTGTATTTAGTTTATTTTGGCATCCGGATGATGATTCTAGCATGAAATTGCTTGGGCACCTGTTAATTTTTAAGATTTTGACACATTCAGCTCAAATCTACAATCATGCGCTAAAAACGCATTTAAAGCAATAAAAAGGTGATTATGGCTGTCAAACCTAAACCAAACGTTGTGCACTCAAATCTTTTGCTGTATTTAGTTTATTTTGGCATCCGGATGATGATTCTAGCATGAAATTGCTTGGGCACCTGTTAATTTTTAAGATTTTGACACATTCAGCTCAAATGTACACAATTGCTGATTATGGCTGTCAAATCTAAACCAAACGTTGTGCACTCAAATCTTTTGCTGTATTTAGTTTATTTTGGCATCCGGATGATGATTCTAGCATGAAATTGCTTGGGCACCTGTTAATTTTTAAGATTTTGACACATTCAGCTCAAATGTACAATCATGCGCTAAAAACGCATTTAAAGCAATAAAAAGGTGATTATGGCTGTCAAACCTAAACCAAACGTTGTGCACTCAAATCTTTTGCTGTATTTAGTTCATTTTGGCATCCGGATGATGATTCTAGCATGAAATTGCTTGGGCACCTGTTAATTTTTAAGATTTTGACACATTAAGCTCAAATGTACACAATTGCTGATTATGGCTGTCAAATCTAAACCAAACGTTGTGCACTCAAATCTTTTGCTGTATTTAGTTTATTTTGGCATCCGGATGATGATTCTAGCATGAAATTGCTTGGGCACCTGTTAATTTTTAAGATTTTGACACATTCAGCTCAAATGTACACAATTGCTGATTATGGCTGTCAAATCTAAACCAAACGTTGTGCACTCAAATCTTTTGCTGTATTTAGTTTATTTTGGCATCCGGATGATGATTCTAGCATGAAATTGCTTGGGCACCTGTTAATTTTTAAGATTTTGACACATTCAGCTCAAATGTACAATCATGCGCTAAAAACGCATTTAAAGCAATAAAAAGGTGATTATGGCTGTCAAACCTAAACCAAACGTTGTGCACTCAAATCTTTTGCTGTATTTAGTTTATTTTGGCATCCGGATGATGATTCTAGCATGAAATTGCTTGGGCACCTGTTAATTTTTAAAATTTTGACACATTCAGCTCAAATGTACACAATTGCTGATTATGGCTGTCAAATCTAAACCAAACGTTGTGCACTCAAATCTTTTGCTGTATTTAGTTTATTTTGGCATCCGGATGATGATTCTAGCATGAAATTGCTTGGGCACCTGTTAATTTTTAAGATTTTGACACATTCAGCTCAAATGTACAATCATGCGCTAAAAACGCATTTAAAGCAATAAAAAGGTGATTATGGCTGTCAAACCTAAACCAAACGTTGTGCACTCAAATCTTTTGCTGTATTTAGTTCATTTTGGCATCCGGATGATGATTCTAGCATGAAATTGCTTGGGCACCTGTTAATTTTTAAGATTTTGACACATTCAGCTCAAATGTACACAATTGCTGATTATGGCTGTCAAATCTAAACCAAACGTTGTGCACTCAAATCTTTTGCTGTATTTAGTTTATTTTGGCATCCGGATGATGATTCTAGCATGAAATTGCTTGGGCACCTGTTAATTTTTAAGATTTTGACACATTCAGCTCAAATGTACAATCATGCGCTAAAAACGCATTTAAAGCAATAAAAAGGTGATTATGGCTGTCAAACCTAAACCAAACGTTGTGCACTCAAATCTTTTGCTGTATTTAGTTCATTTTGGCATCCGGATGATGATTCTAGCATGAAATTGCTTGGGCACCTGTTAATTTTTAAGATTTTGACACATTAAGCTCAAATGTACACAATTGCTGATTATGGCTGTCAAATCTAAACCAAACGTTGTGCACTCAAATCTTTTGCTGTATTTAGTTTATTTTGGCATCCGGATGATGATTCTAGCATGAAATTGCTTGGGCACCTGTTAATTTTTAAGATTTTGACACATTCAGCTCAAATGTACACAATTGCTGATTATGGCTGTCAAATCTAAACCAAACGTTGTGCACTCAAATCTTTTGCTGTATTTAGTTTATTTTGGCATCCGGATGATGATTCTAGCATGAAATTGCTTGGGCACCTGTTAATTTTTAAGATTTTGACACATTCAGCTCAAATGTACAATCATGCGCTAAAAACGCATTTAAAGCAATAAAAAGGTGATTATGGCTGTCAAACCTAAACCAAACGTTGTGCACTCAAATCTTTTGCTGTATTTAGTTTATTTTGGCATCCGGATGATGATTCTAGCATGAAATTGCTTGGGCACCTGTTAATTTTTAAAATTTTGACACATTCAGCTCAAATGTACACAATTGCTGATTATGGCTGTCAAATCTAAACCAAACGTTGTGCACTCAAATCTTTTGCTGTATTTAGTTTATTTTGGCATCCGGATGATGATTCTAGCATGAAATTGCTTGGGCACCTGTTAATTTTTAAGATTTTGACACATTCAGCTCAAATGTACAATCATGCGCTAAAAACGCATTTAAAGCAATAAAAAGGTGATTATGGCTGTCAAACCTAAACCAAACGTTGTGCACTCAAATCTTTTGCTGTATTTAGTTCATTTTGGCATCCGGATGATGATTCTAGCATGAAATTGCTTGGGCACCTGTTAATTTTTAAGATTTTGACACATTCAGCTCAAATGTACACAATTGCTGATTATGGCTGTCAAATCTAAACCAAACGTTGTGCACTCAAATCTTTTGCTGTATTTAGTTTATTTTGGCATCCGGATGATGATTCTAGCATGAAATTGCTTGGGCACCTGTTAATTTTTAAGATTTTGACACATTCAGCTCAAATGTACAATCATGCGCTAAAAACGCATTTAAAGCAATAAAAAGGTGATTATGGCTGTCAAACCTAAACCAAACGTTGTGCACTCAAATCTTTTGCTGTATTTAGTTTATTTTGGCATCCGGATGATGATTCTAGCATGAAATTGCTTGGGCACCTGTTAATTTTTAAGATTTTGACACATTCAGCTCAAATGTACACAATTGCTGATTATGGCTGTCAAATCTAAACCAAACGTTGTGCACTCAAATCTTTTGCTGTATTTAGTTTATTTTGGCATCCGGATGATGATTCTAGCATGAAATTGCTTGGGCACCTGTTAATTTTTAAGATTTTGACACATTCAGCTCAAATGTACACAATTGCTGATTATGGCTGTCAAATCTAAACCAAACGTTGTGCACTCAAATCTTTTGCTGTATTTAGTTTATTTTGGCATCCGGATGATGATTCTAGCATGAAATTGCTTGGGCACCTGTTAATTTTTAAGATTTTGACACATTCAGCTCAAATCTACAATCATGCGCTAAAAACGCATTTAAAGCAATAAAAAGGTGATTATGGCTGTCAAACCTAAACCAAACGTTGTGCACTCAAATCTTTTGCTGTATTTAGTTCATTTTGGCATCCGGATGATGATTCTAGCATGAAATTGCTTGGGCACCTGTTAATTTTTAAGATTTTGACACATTCAGCTCAAATGTACACAATTGCTGATTATGGCTGTCAAATCTAAACCAAACGTTGTGCACTCAAATCTTTTGCTGTATTTAGTTTATTTTGGCATCCGGATGATGATTCTAGCATGAAATTAGTTGGGCACCTGTTAATTTTTAAGATTTTGACACATTCAGCTCAAATGTACAATCATGCGCTAAAAACGCATTTAAAGCAATAAAAAGGTGATTATGGCTGTCAAACCTAAACCAAACGTTGTGCACTCAAATCTTTTGCTGTATTTAGTTTATTTTGGCATCCGGATGATGATTCTAGCATGAAATTGCTTGGGCACCTGTTAATTTTTAAAATTTTGACACATTCAGCTCAAATGTACACAATTGCTGATTATGGCTGTCAAATCTAAACCAAACGTTGTGCACTCAAATCTTTTGCTGTATTTAGTTTATTTTGGCATCCGGATGATGATTCTAGCATGAAATTGCTTGGGCACCTGTTAATTTTTAAGATTTTGACACATTCAGCTCAAATGTACAATCATGCGCTAAAAACGCATTTAAAGCAATAAAAAGGTGATTATGGCTGTCAAACCTAAACCAAACGTTGTGCACTCAAATCTTTTGCTGTATTTAGTTCATTTTGGCATCCGGATGATGATTCTAGCATGAAATTGCTTGGGCACCTGTTAATTTTTAAGATTTTGACACATTCAGCTCAAATGTACACAATTGCTGATTATGGCTGTCAAATCTAAACCAAACGTTGTGCACTCAAATCTTTTGCTGTATTTAGTTTATTTTGGCATCCGGATGATGATTCTAGCATGAAATTGCTTGGGCACCTGTTAATTTTTAAGATTTTGACACATTCAGCTCAAATGTACACAATTGCTGATTATGGCTGTCAAATCTAAACCAAACGTTGTGCACTCAAATCTTTTGCTGTATTTAGTTTATTTTGGCATCCGGATGATGATTCTAGCATGAAATTGCTTGGGCACCTGTTAATTTTTAAGATTTTGACACATTCAGCTCAAATGTACAATCATGCGCTAAAAACGCATTTAAAGCAATAAAAAGGTGATTATGGCTGTCAAACCTAAACCAAACGTTGTGCACTCAAATCTTTTGCTGTATTTAGTTTATTTTGGCATCCGGATGATGATTCTAGCATGAAATTGCTTGGGCACCTGTTAATTTTTAAGATTTTGACACATTCAGCTCAAATGTACACAATTGCTGATTATGGCTGTCAAATCTAAACCAAACGTTGTGCACTCAAATCTTTTGCTGTATTTAGTTTATTTTGGCATCCGGATGATGATTCTAGCATGAAATTGCTTGGGCACCTGTTAATTTTTAAGATTTTGACACATTCAGCTCAAATGTACAATCATGCGCTAAAAACGCATTTAAAGCAATAAAAAGGTGATTATGGCTGTCAAACCTAAACCAAACGTTGTGCACTCAAATCTTTTGCTGTATTTAGTTCATTTTGGCATCCGGATGATGATTCTAGCATGAAATTGCTTGGGCACCTGTTAATTTTTAAGATTTTGACACATTCAGCTCAAATGTACACAATTGCTGATTATGGCTGTCAAATCTAAACCAAACGTTGTGCACTCAAATCTTTTGCTGTATTTAGTTTATTTTGGCATCCGGATGATGATTCTAGCATGAAATTGCTTGGGCACCTGTTAATTTTTAAGATTTTGACACATTCAGCTCAAATGTACACAATTGCTGATTATGGCTGTCAAATCTAAACCAAACGTTGTGCACTCAAATCTTTTGCTGTATTTAGTTTATTTTGGCATCCGGATGATGATTCTAGCATGAAATTGCTTGGGCACCTGTTAATTTTTAAGATTTTGACACATTCAGCTCAAATGTACAATCATGCGCTAAAAACGCATTTAAAGCAATAAAAAGGTGATTATGGCTGTCAAACCTAAACCAAACGTTGTGCACTCAAATCTTTTGCTGTATTTAGTTTATTTTGGCATCCGGATGATGATTCTAGCATGAAATTGCTTGGGCACCTGTTAATTTTTAAGATTTTGACACATTCAGCTCAAATGTACACAATTGCTGATTATGGCTGTCAAATCTAAACCAAACGTTGTGCACTCAAATCTTTTGCTGTATTTAGTTTATTTTGGCATCCGGATGATGATTCTAGCATGAAATTGCTTGGGCACCTGTTAATTTGTAAGATTTTGACACATTCAGCTCAAATGTACAATCATGCGCTAAAAACGCATTTAAAGCAATAAAAAGGTGATTATGGCTGTCAAACCTAAACCAAACGTTGTGCACTCAAATCTTTTGCTGTATTTAGTTTATTGTGGCATCCGGATGATGATTCTAGCATGAAATTGCTTGGGCACCTGTTAATTTTTAAGATTTTGACACATTCAGCTCAAATGTACACAATTGCTGATTATGGCTGTCAAATCTAAACCAAACGTTGTGCACTCAAATCTTTTGCTGTATTTAGTTTATTTTGGCATCCGGATGATGATTCTAGCATGAAATTGCTTGGGCACCTGTTAATTTTTAAGATTTTGACACATTCAGCTCAAATGTACAAGCATGCGCTAAAAACGCATTTAAAGCAATAAAAAGGTGATTATGGCTGTCAAACCTAAACCAAACGTTGTGCACTCAAATCTTTTGCTGTATTTAGTTTATTTTGGCATCCGGATGATGATTCTAGCATGAAATTGCTTGGCCACCTGTTAATTTTTAAGATTTTGACACATTCAGCTCAAATGTACACAATTGCTGATTATGGCTGTCAAATCTAAACCAAACGTTGTGCACTCAAATCTTTTGCTGTATTTAGTTTATTTTGGCATCCGGATGATGATTCTAGCATGAAATTGCTTGGGCACCTGTTAATTTTTAAGATTTTGACACATTCAGCTCAAATGTACAATCATGCGCTAAAAACGCATTTAAAGCAATAAAAAGGTGATTATGGCTGTCAAACCTAAACCAAACGTTGTGCACTCAAATCTTTTGCTGTATTTAGTTCATTTTGGCATCCGGATGATGATTCTAGCATGAAATTGCTTGGGCACCTGTTAATTTTTAAGATTTTGACACATTCAGCTCAAATGTACACAATTGCTGATTATGGCTGTCAAATCTAAACCAAACGTTGTGCACTCAAATCTTTTGCTGTATTTAGTTTATTTTGGCATCCGGATGATGATTCTAGCATGAAATTGCTTGGGCACCTGTTAATTTTTAAGATTTTGACACATTCAGCTCAAATGTACAATCATGCGCTAAAAACGCATTTAAAGCAATAAAAAGGTGATTATGGCTGTCAAACCTAAACCAAACGTTGTGCACTCAAATCTTTTGCTGTATTTAGTTTATTTTGGCATCCGGATGATGATTCTAGCATGAAATTGCTTGGGCACCTGTTAATTTTTAAGATTTTGACACATTCAGCTCAAATGTACACAATTGCTGATTATGGCTGTCAAATCTAAACCAAACGTTGTGCACTCAAATCTTTTGCTGTATTTAGTTTATTTTGGCATCCGGATGATGATTCTAGCATGAAATTGCTTGGGCACCTGTTGATTTTTAAGATTTTGACACATTCAGCTCAAATGTACAATCATGCGCTAAAAACGCATTTAAAGCAATAAAAAGGTGATTATGGCTGTCAAACCTAAACCAAACGTTGTGCACTCAAATCTTTTGCTGTATTTAGTTTATTTTGGCATCCGGATGATGATTCTAGCATGAAATTGCTTGGGCACCTGTTAATTTTTAAGATTTTGACACATTCAGCTCAAATGTACACAATTGCTGATTATGGCTGTCAAATCTAAACCAAACGTTGTGCACTCAAATCTTTTGCTGTATTTAGTTTATTTTGGCATCCGGATGATGATTCTAGCATGAAATTGCTTGGGCACCTGTTAATTTTTAAGATTTTGACACATTCAGCTCAAATGTACACAATTGCTGATTATGGCTGTCAAATCTAAACCAAACGTTGTGCACTCAAATCTTTTGCTGTATTTAGTTTATTTTGGCATCCGGATGATGATTCTAGCATGAAATTGCTTGGGCACCTGTTAATTTGTAAGATTTTGACACATTCAGCTCAAATGTACAATCATGCGCTAAAAACGCATTTAAAGCAATAAAAAGGTGATTATGGCTGTCAAACCTAAACCAAACGTTGTGCACTCAAATCTTTTGCTGTATTTAGTTTATTTTGGCATCCGGATGATGATTCTAGCATGAAATTGCTTGGGCACCTGTTAATTTTTAAGATTTTGACACATTCAGCTCAAATGTACACAATTGCTGATTATGGCTGTCAAATCTAAACCAAACGTTGTGCACTCAAATCTTTTGCTGTATTTAGTTTATTTTGGCATCCGGATGATGATTCTAGCATGAAATTGCTTGGGCACCTGTTAATTTGTAAGATTTTGACACATTCAGCTCAAATGTACAATCATGCGCTAAAAACGCATTTAAAGCAATAAAAAGGTGATTATGGCTGTCAAACCTAAACCAAACGTTGTGCACTCAAATCTTTTGCTGTATTTAGTTTATTTTGGCATCCGGATGATGATTCTAGCATGAAATTGCTTGGGCACCTGTTAATTTTTAAGATTTTGACACATTCAGCTCAAATGTACACAATTGCTGATTATGGCTGTCAAATCTAAACCAAACGTTGTGCACTCAAATCTTTTGCTGTATTTAGTTTATTTTGGCATCCGGATGATGATTCTAGCATGAAATTGCTTGGGCACCTGTTAATTTTTAAGATTTTGACACATTCAGCTCAAATGTACAATCATGCGCTAAAAACGCATTTAAAGCAATAAAAAGGTGATTATGGCTGTCAAACCTAAACCAAACGTTGTGCACTCAAATCTTTTGCTGTATTTAGTTTATTTTGGCATCCGGATGATGATTCTAGCATGAAATTGCTTGGGCACCTGTTAATTTTTAAGATTTTGACACATTCAGCTCAAATGTACACAATTGCTGATTATGGCTGTCAAATCTAAACCAAACGTTGTGCACTCAAATCTTTTGCTGTATTTAGTTTATTTTGGCATCCGGATGATGATTCTAGCATGAAATTGCTTGGGCACCTGTTAATTTTTAAGATTTTGACACATTCAGCTCAAATGTACAATCATGCGCTAAAAACGCATTTAAAGCAATAAAAAGGTGATTATGGCTGTCAAACCTAAACCAAACGTTGTGAACTCAAATCTTTTGCTGTATTTAGTTTATTTTGGCATCCGGATGATGATTCTAGCATGAAATTGCTTGGGCACCTGTTAATTTTTAAGATTTTGACACATTCAGCTCAAATGTACACAATTGCTGATTATGGCTGTCAAATCTAAACCAAACGTTGTGCACTCAAATCTTTTGCTGTATTTAGTTTATTTTGGCATCCGGATGATGATTCTAGCATGAAATTGCTTGGGCACCTGTTAATTTTTAAGATTTTGACACATTCAGCTCAAATGTACAATCATGCGCTAAAAACGCATTTAAAGCAATAAAAAGGTGATTATGGCTGTCAAACCTAAACCAAACGTTGTGCACTCAAATCTTTTGCTGTATTTAGTTCATTTTGGCATCCGGATGATGATTCTAGCATGAAATTGCTTGGGCACCTGTTAATTTTTAAGATTTTGACACATTCATCTCAAATGTACACAATTGCTGATTATGGCTGTCAAATCTAAACCAAACGTTGTGCACTCAAATCTTTTGCTGTATTTAGTTTATTTTGGCATCCGGATGATGATTCTAGCATGAAATTGCTTGGGCACCTGTTAATTTTTAAGATTTTGACACATTCAGCTCAAATGTACACAATTGCTGATTATGGCTGTCAAATCTAAACCAAACGTTGTGCACTCAAATCTTTTGCTGTATTTAGTTTATTTTGGCATCCGGATGATGATTCTAGCATGAAATTGCTTGGGCACCTGTTAATTTTTAAGATTTTGACACATTCAGCTCAAATGTACAATCATGCGCTAAAAACGCATTTAAAGCAATAAAAAGGTGATTATGGCTGTCAAACCTAAACCAAACGTTGTGCACTCAAATCTTTTGCTGTATTTAGTTCATTTTGGCATCCGGATGATGATTCTAGCATGAAATTGCTTGGGCACCTGTTAATTTTTAAGATTTTGACACATTCATCTCAAATGTACACAATTGCTGATTATGGCTGTCAAATCTAAACCAAACGTTGTGCACTCAAATCTTTTGCTGTATTTAGTTTATTTTGGCATCCGGATGATGATTCTAGCATGAAATTGCTTGGGCACCTGTTAATTTTTAAGATTTTGACACATTCAGCTCAAATGTACACAATTGCTGATTATGGCTGTCAAATCTAAACCAAACGTTGTGCACTCAAATCTTTTGCTGTATTTAGTTTATTTTGGCATCCGGATGATGATTCTAGCATGAAATTGCTTGGGCACCTGTTAATTTGTAAGATTTTGACACATTCAGCTCAAATGTACAATCATGCGCTAAAAACGCATTTAAAGCAATAAAAAGGTGATTATGGCTGTCAAACCTAAACCAAACGTTGTGCACTCAAATCTTTTGCTGTATTTAGTTTATTTTGGCATCCGGATGATGATTCTAGCATGAAATTGCTTGGGCACCTGTTAATTTTTAAGATTTTGACACATTCAGCTCAAATGTACACAATTGCTGATTATGGCTGTCAAATCTAAACCAAACGTTGTGCACTCAAATCTTTTGCTGTATTTAGTTTATTTTGGCATCCGGATGATGATTCTAGCATGAAATTGCTTGGGCACCTGTTAATTTTTAAGATTTTGACACATTCAGCTCAAATGTACACAATTGCTGATTATGGCTGTCAAATCTAAACCAAACGTTGTGCACTCAAATCTTTTGCTGTATTTAGTTTATTTTGGCATCCGGATGATGATTCTAGCATGAAATTGCTTGGGCACCTGTTAATTTTTAAGATTTTGACACATTCAGCTCAAATGTACAATCATGCGCTAAAAACGCATTTAAAGCAATAAAAAGGTGATTATGGCTGTCAAACCTAAACCAAACGTTGTGCACTCAAATCTTTTGCTGTATTTAGTTCATTTTGGCATCCGGATGATGATTCTAGCATGAAATTGCTTGGGCACCTGTTAATTTTTAAGATTTTGACACATTCATCTCAAATGTACACAATTGCTGATTATGGCTGTCAAATCTAAACCAAACGTTGTGCACTCAAATCTTTTGCTGTATTTAGTTTATTTTGGCATCCGGATGATGATTCTAGCATGAAATTGCTTGGGCACCTGTTAATTTTTAAGATTTTGACACATTCAGCTCAAATGTACACAATTGCTGATTATGGCTGTCAAATCTAAACCAAACGTTGTGCACTCAAATCTTTTGCTGTATTTAGTTTATTTTGGCATCCGGATGATGATTCTAGCATGAAATTGCTTGGGCACCTGTTAATTTGTAAGATTTTGACACATTCAGCTCAAATGTACAATCATGCGCTAAAAACGCATTTAAAGCAATAAAAAGGTGATTATGGCTGTCAAACCTAAACCAAACGTTGTGCACTCAAATCTTTTGCTGTATTTAGTTTATTTTGGCATCCGGATGATGATTCTAGCATGAAATTGCTTGGGCACCTGTTAATTTTTAAGATTTTGACACATTCAGCTCAAATGTACACAATTGCTGATTATGGCTGTCAAATCTAAACCAAACGTTGTGCACTCAAATCTTTTGCTGTATTTAGTTTATTTTGGCATCCGGATGATGATTCTAGCATGAAATTGCTTGGGCACCTGTTAATTTTTAAGATTTTGACACATTCAGCTCAAATGTACAAGCATGCGCTAAAAACGCATTTAAAGCAATAAAAAGGTGATTATGGCTGTCAAACCTAAACCAAACGTTGTGCACTCAAATCTTTTGCTGTATTTAGTTTATTTTTGCATCCGGATGATGATTCTAGCATGAAATTGCTTGGGCACCTGTTAATTTTTAAGATTTTGACACATTCAGCTCAAATGTACACAATTGCTGATTATGGCTGTCAAATCTAAACCAAACGTTGTGCACTCAAATCTTTTGCTGTATTTAGTTTATTTTGGCATCCGGATGATGATTCTAGCATGAAATTGCTTGGGCACCTGTTAATTTTTAAGATTTTGACACATTCAGCTCAAATGTACAATCATGCGCTAAAAACGCATTTAAAGCAATAAAAAGGTGATTATGGCTGTCAAACCTAAACCAAACGTTGTGCACTCAAATCTTTTGCTGTATTTAGTTCATTTTGGCATCCGGATGATGATTCTAGCATGAAATTGCTTGGGCACCTGTTAATTTTTAAGATTTTGACACATTCATCTCAAATGTACACAATTGCTGATTATGGCTGTCAAATCTAAACCAAACGTTGTGCACTCAAATCTTTTGCTGTATTTAGTTTATTTTGGCATCCGGATGATGATTCTAGCATGAAATTGCTTGGGCACCTGTTAATTTTTAAGATTTTGACACATTCAGCTCAAATGTACACAATTGCTGATTATGGCTGTCAAATCTAAACCAAACGTTGTGCACTCAAATCTTTTGCTGTATTTAGTTTATTTTGGCATCCGGATGATGATTCTAGCATGAAATTGCTTGGGCACCTGTTAATTTTTAAGATTTTGACACATTCAGCTCAAATGTACAATCATGCGCTAAAAACGCATTTAAAGCAATAAAAAGGTGATTATGGCTGTCAAACCTAAACCAAACGTTGTGCACTCAAATCTTTTGCTGTATTTAGTTCATTTTGGCATCCGGATGATGATTCTAGCATGAAATTGCTTGGGCACCTGTTAATTTTTAAGATTTTGACACATTCATCTCAAATGTACACAATTGCTGATTATGGCTGTCAAATCTAAACCAAACGTTGTGCACTCAAATCTTTTGCTGTATTTAGTTTATTTTGGCATCCGGATGATGATTCTAGCATGAAATTGCTTGGGCACCTGTTAATTTTTAAGATTTTGACACATTCAGCTCAAATGTACACAATTGCTGATTATGGCTGTCAAATCTAAACCAAACGTTGTGCACTCAAATCTTTTGCTGTATTTAGTTTATTTTGGCATCCGGATGATGATTCTAGCATGAAATTGCTTGGGCACCTGTTAATTTGTAAGATTTTGACACATTCAGCTCAAATGTACAATCATGCTCTAAAAACGCATTTAAAGCAATAAAAAGGTGATTATGGCTGTCAAACCTAAACCAAACGTTGTGCACTCAAATCTTTTGCTGTATTTAGTTTATTTTGGCATCCGGATGATGATTCTAGCATGAAATTGCTTGGGCACCTGTTAATTTTTAAGATTTTGACACATTCAGCTCAAATGTACACAATTGCTGATTATGGCTGTCAAATCTAAACCAAACGTTGTGCACTCAAATCTTTTGCTGTATTTAGTTTATTTTGGCATCCGGATGATGATTCTAGCATGAAATTGCTTGGGCACCTGTTAATTTTTAAGATTTTGACACATTCAGCTCAAATGTACACAATTGCTGATTATGGCTGTCAAATCTAAACCAAACGTTGTGCACTCAAATCTTTTGCTGTATTTAGTTTATTTTGGCATCCGGATGATGATTCTAGCATGAAATTGCTTGGGCACCTGTTAATTTTTAAGATTTTGACACATTCAGCTCAAATGTACAATCATGCGCTAAAAACGCATTTAAAGCAATAAAAAGGTGATTATGGCTGTCAAACCTAAACCAAACGTTGTGCACTCAAATCTTTTGCTGTATTTAGTTCATTTTGGCATCCGGATGATGATTCTAGCATGAAATTGCTTGGGCACCTGTTAATTTTTAAGATTTTGACACATTCATCTCAAATGTACACAATTGCTGATTATGGCTGTCAAATCTAAACCAAACGTTGTGCACTCAAATCTTTTGCTGTATTTAGTTTATTTTGGCATCCGGATGATGATTCTAGCATGAAATTGCTTGGGCACCTGTTAATTTTTAAGATTTTGACACATTCAGCTCAAATGTACACAATTGCTGATTATGGCTGTCAAATCTAAACCAAACGTTGTGCACTCAAATCTTTTGCTGTATTTAGTTTATTTTGGCATCCGGATGATGATTCTAGCATGAAATTGCTTGGGCACCTGTTAATTTGTAAGATTTTGACACATTCAGCTCAAATGTACAATCATGCGCTAAAAACGCATTTAAAGCAATAAAAAGGTGATTATGGCTGTCAAACCTAAACCAAACGTTGTGCACTCAAATCTTTTGCTGTATTTAGTTTATTTTGGCATCCGGATGATGATTCTAGCATGAAATTGCTTGGGCACCTGTTAATTTTTAAGATTTTGACACATTCAGCTCAAATGTACACAATTGCTGATTATGGCTGTCAAATCTAAACCAAACGTTGTGCACTCAAATCTTTTGCTGTATTTAGTTTATTTTGGCATCCGGATGATGATTCTAGCATGAAATTGCTTGGGCACCTGTTAATTTTTAAGATTTTGACACATTCAGCTCAAATGTACAAGCATGCGCTAAAAACGCATTTAAAGCAATAAAAAGGTGATTATGGCTGTCAAACCTAAACCAAACGTTGTGCACTCAAATCTTTTGCTGTATTTAGTTTATTTTGGCATCCGGATGATGATTCTAGCATGAAATTGCTTGGGCACCTGTTAATTTTTAAGATTTTGACACATTCAGCTCAAATGTACACAATTGCTGATTATGGCTGTCAAATCTAAACCAAACGTTGTGCACTCAAATCTTTTGCTGTATTTAGTTTATTTTGGCATCCGGATGATGATTCTAGCATGAAATTGCTTGGGCACCTGTTAATTTTTAAGATTTTGACACATTCAGCTCAAATGTACAATCATGCGCTAAAAACGCATTTAAAGCAATAAAAAGGTGATTATGGCTGTCAAACCTAAACCAAACGTTGTGCACTCAAATCTTTTGCTGTATTTAGTTCATTTTGGCATCCGGATGATGATTCTAGCATGAAATTGCTTGGGCACCTGTTAATTTTTAAGATTTTGACACATTCAGCTCAAATGTACAATCATGCGCTAAAAACGCATTTAAAGCAATAAAAAGGTGATTATGGCTGTCAAACCTAAACCAAACGTTGTGCACTCAAATCTTTTGCTGTATTTAGTTTATTTTGGCATCCGGATGATGATTCTAGCATGAAATTGCTTGGGCACCTGTTAATTTTTAAGATTTTGACACATTCAGCTCAAATGTACACAATTGCTGATTATGGCTGTCAAATCTAAACCAAACGTTGTGCACTCAAATCTTTTGCTGTATTTAGTTTATTTTGGCATCCGGATGATGATTCTAGCATGAAATTGCTTGGGCACCTGTTAATTTTTAAGATTTTGACACATTCAGCTCAAATGTACACAATTGCTGATTATGGCTGTCAAATCTAAACCAAACGTTGTGCACTCAAATCTTTTGCTGTATTTAGTTTATTTTGGCATCCGGATGATGATTCTAGCATGAAATTGCTTGGGCACCTGTTAATTTTTAAGATTTTGACACATTCAGCTCAAATGTACAATCATGCGCTAAAAACGCATTTAAAGCAATAAAAAGGTGATTATGGCTGTCAAACCTAAACCAAACGTTGTGCACTCAAATCTTTTGCTGTATTTAGTTTATTTTGGCATCCGGATGATGATTCTAGCATGAAATTGCTTGGGCACCTGTTAATTTTTAAGATTTTGACACATTCAGCTCAAATGTACACAATTGCTGATTATGGCTGTCAAATCTAAACCAAACGTTGTGCACTCAAATCTTTTGCTGTATTTAGTTTATTTTGGCATCCGGATGATGATTCTAGCATGAAATTGCTTGGGCACCTGTTAATTTTTAAGATTTTGACACATTCAGCTCAAATGTACAATCATGCGCTAAAAACGCATTTAAAGCAATAAAAAGGTGATTATGGCTGTCAAACCTAAACCAAACGTTGTGCACTCAAATCTTTTGCTGTATTTAGTTCATTTTGGCATCCGGATGATGATTCTAGCATGAAATTGCTTGGGCACCTGTTAATTTTTAAGATTTTGACACATTCATCTCAAATGTACACAATTGCTGATTATGGCTGTCAAATCTAAACCAAACGTTGTGCACTCAAATCTTTTGCTGTATTTAGTTTATTTTGGCATCCGGATGATGATTCTAGCATGAAATTGCTTGGGCACCTGTTAATTTTTAAGATTTTGACACATTCAGCTCAAATGTACAAGCATGCGCTAAAAACGCATTTAAAGCAATAAAAAGGTGATTATGGCTGTCAAACCTAAACCAAACGTTGTGCACTCAAATCTTTTGCTGTATTTAGTTTATTTTGGCATCCGGATGATGATTCTAGCATGAAATTGCTTGGGCACCTGTTAATTTTTAAGATTTTGACACATTCAGCTCAAATGTACACAATTGCTGATTATGGCTGTCAAATCTAAACCAAACGTTGTGCACTCAAATCTTTTGCTGTATTTAGTTTATTTTGGCATCCGGATGATGATTCTAGCATGAAATTGCTTGGGCACCTGTTAATTTTTAAGATTTTGACACATTCAGCTCAAATGTACAATCATGCGCTAAAAACGCATTTAAAGCAATAAAAAGGTGATTATGGCTGTCAAACCTAAACCAAACGTTGTGCACTCAAATCTTTTGCTGTATTTAGTTCATTTTGGCATCCGGATGATGATTCTAGCATGAAATTGCTTGGGCACCTGTTAATTTTTAAGATTTTGACACATTCAGCTCAAATGTACACAATTGCTGATTATGGCTGTCAAATCTAAACCAAACGTTGTGCACTCAAATCTTTTGCTGTATTTAGTTTATTTTGGCATCCGGATGATGATTCTAGCATGAAATTGCTTGGGCACCTGTTAATTTTTAAGATTTTGACACATTCAGCTCAAATGTACAATCATGCGCTAAAAACGCATTTAAAGCAATAAAAAGGTGATTATGGCTGTCAAACCTAAACCAAACGTTGTGCACTCAAATCTTTTGCTGTATTTAGTTTATTTTGGCATCCGGATGATGATTCTAGCATGAAATTGCTTGGGCACCTGTTAATTTTTAAGATTTTGACACATTCAGCTCAAATGTACACAATTGCTGATTATGGCTGTCAAATCTAAACCAAACGTTGTGCACTCAAATCTTTTGCTGTATTTAGTTTATTTTGGCATCCGGATGATGATTCTAGCATGAAATTGCTTGGGCACCTGTTAATTTTTAAGATTTTGACACATTCAGCTCAAATGTACAATCATGCGCTAAAAACGCATTTAAAGCAATAAAAAGGTGATTATGGCTGTCAAACCTCAACCAAACGTTGTGCACTCAAATCTTTTGCTGTATTTAGTTCATTTTGGCATCCGGATGATGATTCTAGCATGAAATTGCTTGGGCACCTGTTAATTTTTAAGATTTTGACACATTCAGCTCAAATGTACACAATTGCTGATTATGGCTGTCAAATATAAACCAAACGTTGTGCACTCAAATCTTTTGCTGTATTTAGTTTATTTTGGCATCCGGATGATGATTCTAGCATGAAATTGCTTGGGCACCTGTTAATTTTTAAGATTTTGACACATTCAGCTCAAATGTACACAATTGCTGATTATGGCTGTCAAATCTAAACCAAACGTTGTGCACTCAAATCTTTTGCTGTATTTAGTTTATTTTGGCATCCGGATGATGATTCTAGCATGAAATTGCTTGGGCACCTGTTAATTTTTAAGATTTTGACACATTCAGCTCAAATGTACAATCATGCGCTAAAAACGCATTTAAAGCAATAAAAAGGTGATTATGGCTGTCAAACCTAAACCAAACGTTGTGCACTCAAATCTTTTGCTGTATTTAGTTTATTTTGGCATCCGGATGATGATTCTAGCATGAAATTGCTTGGGCACCTGTTAATTTTTAAGATTTTGACACATTCAGCTCAAATGTACACAATTGCTGATTATGGCTGTCAAATCTAAACCAAACGTTGTGCACTCAAATCTTTTGCTGTATTTAGTTTATTTTGGCATCCGGATGATGATTCTAGCATGAAATTGCTTGGGCACCTGTTAATTTTTAAGATTTTGACACATTCAGCTCAAATGTACACAATTGCTGATTATGGCTGTCAAATCTAAACCAAACGTTGTGCACTCAAATCTTTTGCTGTATTTAGTTTATTTTGGCCTCCGGATGATGATTCTAGCATGAAATTGCTTGGGCACCTGTTAATTTTTAAGATTTTGACACATTCAGCTCAAATGTACAATCATGCGCTAAAAACGCATTTAAAGCAATAAAAAGGTGATTATGGCTGTCAAATCTAAACCAAACGTTGTGCACTCAAATCTTTTGCTGTATTTAGTTTATTTTGGCATCCGGATGATGATTCTAGCATGAAATTGCTTGGGCACCTGTTAATTTTTAAGATTTTGACACATTCAGCTCAAATGTACACAATTGCTGATTATGGCTGTCAAATCTAAACCAAACGTTGTGCACTCAAATCTTTTGCTGTATTTAGTTTATTTTGGCATCCGGATGATGATTCTAGCATGAAATTGCTTGGGCACCTGTTAATTTTTAAGATTTTGACACATTCAGCTCAAATGTACACAATTGCTGATTATGGCTGTCAAATCTAAACCAAACGTTGTGCACTCAAATCTTTTGCTGTATTTAGTTTATTTTGGCATCCGGATGATGATTCTAGCATGAAATTGCTTGGGCACCTGTTAATTTTTAAGATTATGACACATTCAGCTCAAATGTACAATCATGCGCTAAAAACGCATTTAAAGCAATAAAAAGGTGATTATGGCTGTCAAACCTAAACCAAACGTTGTGCACTCAAATCTTTTGCTGTATTTAGTTTATTTTGGCATCCGGATGATGATTCTAGCATGAAATTGCTTGGGCACCTGTTAATTTTTAAGATTATGACACATTCAGCTCAAATGTACAATCATGCGCTAAAAACGCATTTAAAGCAATAAAAAGGTGATTATGGCTGTCAAACCTAAACCAAACGTTGTGCACTCAAATCTTTTGCTGTATTTAGTTTATTTTGGCATCCGGATGATGATTCTAGCATGAAATTGCTTGGGCACCTGTTAATTTTTAAGATTTTGACACATTCAGCTCAAATGTACACAATTGCTGATTATGGCTGTCAAATCTAAACCAAACGTTGTGCACTCAAATCTTTTGCTGTATTTAGTTTATTTTGGCATCCGGATGATGATTCTAGCATGAAATTGCTTGGGCACCTGTTAATTTTTAAGATTTTGACACATTCAGCTCAAATGTACAATCATGCGCTAAAAACGCATTTAAAGCAATAAAAAGGTGATTATGGCTGTCAAACCTAAACCAAACGTTGTGCACTCAAATCTTTTGCTGTATTTAGTTCATTTTGGCATCCGGATGATGATTCTAGCATGAAATTGCTTGGGCACCTGTTAATTTTTAAGATTTTGACACATTCATCTCAAATGTACACAATTGCTGATTATGGCTGTCAAATCTAAACCAAACGTTGTGCACTCAAATCTTTTGCTGTATTTAGTTTATTTTGGCATCCGGATGATGATTCTAGCATGAAATTGCTTGGGCACCTGTTAATTTTTAAGATTTTGACACATTCAGCTCAAATGTACACAATTGCTGATTATGGCTGTCAAATCTAAACCAAACGTTGTGCACTCAAATCTTTTGCTGTATTTAGTTTATTTTGGCATCCGGATGATGATTCTAGCATGAAATTGCTTGGGCACCTGTTAATTTTTAAGATTTTGACACATTCAGCTCAAATGTACAATCATGCGCTAAAAACGCATTTAAAGCAATAAAAAGGTGATTATGGCTGTCAAACCTAAACCAAACGTTGTGCACTCAAATCTTTTGCTGTATTTAGTTCATTTTGGCATCCGGATGATGATTCTAGCATGAAATTGCTTGGGCACCTGTTAATTTTTAAGATTTTGACACATTCATCTCAAATGTACACAATTGCTGATTATGGCTGTCAAATCTAAACCAAACGTTGTGCACTCAAATCTTTTGCTGTATTTAGTTTATTTTGGCATCCGGATGATGATTCTAGCATGAAATTGCTTGGGCACCTGTTAATTTTTAAGATTTTGACACATTCAGCTCAAATGTACACAATTGCTGATTATGGCTGTCAAATCTAAACCAAACGTTGTGCACTCAAATCTTTTGCTGTATTTAGTTTATTTTGGCATCCGGATGATGATTCTAGCATGAAATTGCTTGGGCACCTGTTAATTTGTAAGATTTTGACACATTCAGCTCAAATGTACAATCATGCGCTAAAAACGCATTTAAAGCAATAAAAAGGTGATTATGGCTGTCAAACCTAAACCAAACGTTGTGCACTCAAATCTTTTGCTGTATTTAGTTTATTTTGGCATCCGGATGATGATTCTAGCATGAAATTGCTTGGGCACCTGTTAATTTTTAAGATTTTGACACATTCAGCTCAAATGTACACAATTGCTGATTATGGCTGTCAAATCTAAACCAAACGTTGTGCACTCAAATCTTTTGCTGTATTTAGTTTATTTTGGCATCCGGATGATGATTCTAGCATGAAATTGCTTGGGCACCTGTTAATTTTTAAGATTTTGACACATTCAGCTCAAATGTACACAATTGCTGATTATGGCTGTCAAATCTAAACCAAACGTTGTGCACTCAAATCTTTTGCTGTATTTAGTTTATTTTGGCATCCGGATGATGATTCTAGCATGAAATTGCTTTGGCACCTGTTAATTTTTAAGATTTTGACACATTCAGCTCAAATGTACAATCATGCGCTAAAAACGCATTTAAAGCAATAAAAAGGTGATTATGGCTGTCAAACCTAAACCAAACGTTGTGCACTCAAATCTTTTGCTGTATTTAGTTCATTTTGGCATCCGGATGATGATTCTAGCATGAAATTGCTTGGGCACCTGTTAATTTTTAAGATTTTGACACATTCATCTCAAATGTACACAATTGCTGATTATGGCTGTCAAATCTAAACCAAACGTTGTGCACTCAAATCTTTTGCTGTATTTAGTTTATTTTGGCATCCGGATGATGATTCTAGCATGAAATTGCTTGGGCACCTGTTAATTTTTAAGATTTTGACACATTCAGCTCAAATGTACACAATTGCTGATTATGGCTGTCAAATCTAAACCAAACGTTGTGCACTCAAATCTTTTGCTGTATTTAGTTTATTTTGGCATCCGGATGATGATTCTAGCATGAAATTGCTTGGGCACCTGTTAATTTGTAAGATTTTGACACATTCAGCTCAAATGTACAATCATGCGCTAAAAACGCATTTAAAGCAATAAAAAGGTGATTATGGCTGTCAAACCTAAACCAAACGTTGTGCACTCAAATCTTTTGCTGTATTTAGTTTATTTTGGCATCCGGATGATGATTCTAGCATGAAATTGCTTGGGCACCTGTTAATTTTTAAGATTTTGACACATTCAGCTCAAATGTACACAATTGCTGATTATGGCTGTCAAATCTAAACCAAACGTTGTGCACTCAAATCTTTTGCTGTATTTAGTTTATTTTGGCATCCGGATGATGATTCTAGCATGAAATTGCTTGGGCACCTGTTAATTTTTAAGATTTTGACACATTCAGCTCAAATGTACAAGCATGCGCTAAAAACGCATTTAAAGCAATAAAAAGGTGATTATGGCTGTCAAACCTAAACCAAACGTTGTGCACTCAAATCTTTTGCTGTATTTAGTTTATTTTGGCATCCGGATGATGATTCTAGCATGAAATTGCTTGGGCACCTGTTAATTTTTAAGATTTTGACACATTCAGCTCAAATGTACACAATTGCTGATTATGGCTGTCAAATCTAAACCAAACGTTGTGCACTCAAATCTTTTGCTGTATTTAGTTTATTTTGGCATCCGGATGATGATTCTAGCATGAAATTGCTTGGGCACCTGTTAATTTTTAAGATTTTGACACATTCAGCTCAAATGTACAATCATGCGCTAAAAACGCATTTAAAGCAATAAAAAGGTGATTATGGCTGTCAAACCTAAACCAAACGTTGTGCCCTCAAATCTTTTGCTGTATTTAGTTCATTTTGGCATCCGGATGATGATTCTAGCATGAAATTGCTTGGGCACCTGTTAATTTTTAAGATTTTGACACATTCAGCTCAAATGTACACAATTGCTGATTATGGCTGTCAAATCTAAATCAAACGTTGTGCACTCAAATCTTTTGCTGTATTTAGTTTATTTTGGCATCCGGATGATGATTCTAGCATGAAATTGCTTGGGCACCTGTTAATTTTTAAGATTTTGACACATTCAGCTCAAATGTACAATCATGCGCTAAAAACGCATTTAAAGCAATAAAAAGGTGATTATGGCTGTCAAACCTAAACCAAACGTTGTGCACTCAAATCTTTTGCTGTATTTAGTTTATTTTGGCATCCGGATGATGATTCTAGCATGAAATTGCTTGGGCACCTGTTAATTTTTAAGATTTTGACACATTCAGCTCAAATGTACACAATTGCTGATTATGGCTGTCAAATCTAAACCAAACGTTGTGCACTCAAATCTTTTGCTGTATTTAGTTTATTTTGGCATCCGGATGATGATTCTAGCATGAAATTGCTTGGGCACCTGTTAATTTTTAAGATTTTGACACATTCAGCTCAAATGTACAATCATGCGCTAAAAACGCATTTAAAGCAATAAAAAGGTGATTATGGCTGTCAAACCTCAACCAAACGTTGTGCACTCAAATCTTTTGCTGTATTTAGTTCATTTTGGCATCCGGATGATGATTCTAGCATGAAATTGCTTGGGCACCTGTTAATTTTTAAGATTTTGACACATTCAGCTCAAATGTACACAATTGCTGATTATGGCTGTCAAATCTAAACCAAACGTTGTGCACTCAAATCTTTTGCTGTATTTAGTTTATTTTGGCATCCGGATGATGATTCTAGCATGAAATTGCTTGGGCACCTGTTAATTTTTAAGATTTTGACACATTCAGCTCAAATGTACACAATTGCTGATTATGGCTGTCAAATCTAAACCAAACGTTGTGCACTCAAATCTTTTGCTGTATTTAGTTTATTTTGGCATCCGGATGATGATTCTAGCATGAAATTGCTTGGGCACCTGTTAATTTTTAAGATTTTGACACATTCAGCTCAAATGTACAATCATGCGCTAAAAACGCATTTAAAGCAATAAAAAGGTGATTATGGCTGTCAAACCTAAACCAAACGTTGTGCACTCAAATCTTTTGCTGTATTTAGTTTATTTTGGCATCCGGATGATGATTCTAGCATGAAATTGCTTGGGCACCTGTTAATTTTTAAGATTTTGACACATTCAGCTCAAATGTACACAATTGCTGATTATGGCTGTCAAATCTAAACCAAACGTTGTGCACTCAAATCTTTTGCTGTATTTAGTTTATTTTGGCATCCGGATGATGATTCTAGCATGAAATTGCTTGGGCACCTGTTAATTTTTAAGATTTTGACACATTCAGCTCAAATGTACACAATTGCTGATTATGGCTGTCAAATCTAAACCAAACGTTGTGCACTCAAATCTTTTGCTGTATTTAGTTTATTTTGGCCTCCGGATGATGATTCTAGCATGAAATTGCTTGGGCACCTGTTAATTTTTAAGATTTTGACACATTCAGCTCAAATGTACAATCATGCGCTAAAAACGCATTTAAAGCAATAAAAAGGTGATTATGGCTGTCAAATCTAAACCAAACGTTGTGCACTCAAATCTTTTGCTGTATTTAGTTTATTTTGGCATCCGGATGATGATTCTAGCATGAAATTGCTTGGGCACCTGTTAATTTTTAAGATTTTGACACATTCAGCTCAAATGTACACAATTGCTGATTATGGCTGTCAAATCTAAACCAAACGTTGTGCACTCAAATCTTTTGCTGTATTTAGTTTATTTTGGCATCCGGATGATGATTCTAGCATGAAATTGCTTGGGCACCTGTTAATTTTTAAGATTTTGACACATTCAGCTCAAATGTACACAATTGCTGATTATGGCTGTCAAATCTAAACCAAACGTTGTGCACTCAAATCTTTTGCTGTATTTAGTTTATTTTGGCATCCGGATGATGATTCTAGCATGAAATTGCTTGGGCACCTGTTAATTTTTAAGATTATGACACATTCAGCTCAAATGTACAATCATGCGCTAAAAACGCATTTAAAGCAATAAAAAGGTGATTATGGCTGTCAAACCTAAACCAAACGTTGTGCACTCAAATCTTTTGCTGTATTTAGTTTATTTTGGCATCCGGATGATGATTCTAGCATGAAATTGCTTGGGCACCTGTTAATTTTTAAGATTATGACACATTCAGCTCAAATGTACAATCATGCGCTAAAAACGCATTTAAAGCAATAAAAAGGTGATTATGGCTGTCAAACCTAAACCAAACGTTGTGCACTCAAATCTTTTGCTGTATTTAGTTTATTTTGGCATCCGGATGATGATTCTAGCATGAAATTGCTTGGGCACCTGTTAATTTTTAAGATTTTGACACATTCAGCTCAAATGTACACAATTGCTGATTATGGCTGTCAAATCTAAACCAAACGTTGTGCACTCAAATCTTTTGCTGTATTTAGTTTATTTTGGCATCCGGATGATGATTCTAGCATGAAATTGCTTGGGCACCTGTTAATTTTTAAGATTTTGACACATTCAGCTCAAATGTACAATCATGCGCTAAAAACGCATTTAAAGCAATAAAAAGGTGATTATGGCTGTCAAACCTAAACCAAACGTTGTGCACTCAAATCTTTTGCTGTATTTAGTTCATTTTGGCATCCGGATGATGATTCTAGCATGAAATTGCTTGGGCACCTGTTAATTTTTAAGATTTTGACACATTCAGCTCAAATGTACACAATTGCTGATTATGGCTGTCAAATCTAAACCAAACGTTGTGCACTCAAATCTTTTGCTGTATTTAGTTTATTTTGGCATCCGGATGATGATTCTAGCATGAAATTGCTTGGGCACCTGTTAATTTTTAAGATTTTGACACATTCAGCTCAAATGTACACAATTGCTGATTATGGCTGTCAAATCTAAACCAAACGTTGTGCACTCAAATCTTTTGCTGTATTTAGTTTATTTTGGCATCCGGATGATGAGTCTAGCATGAAATTGCTTGGGCACCTGTTAATTTTTAAGATTTTGACACATTCAGCTCAAATGTACAATCATGCGCTAAAAACGCATTTAAAGCAATAAAAAGGTGATTATGGCTGTCAAACCTAAACCAAACGTGCACTCAAATCTTTTGCTGTATTTAGTTTATTTTGGCATCCGGATGATGATTCTAGCATGAAATTGCTTGGGCACCTGTTAATTTTTAAGATTTTGACACATTCAGCTCAAATGTACACAATTGCTGATTATGGCTGTCAAATCTAAACCAAACGTTGTGCACTCAAATCTTTTGCTGTATTTAGTTTATTTTGGCATCCGGATGATGATTCTAGCATTAAATTGCTTGGGCACCTGTTAATTTTTAAGATTTTGACACATTCAGCTCAAATGTACAATCATGCGCTAAAAACGCATTTAAAGCAATAAAAAGGTGATTATGGCTGTCAAACCTAAACCAAACGTTGTGCACTCAAATCTTTTGCTGTATTTAGTTTATTTTGGCATCCGGATGATGATTCTAGCATGAAATTGCTTGGGCACCTGTTAATTTTTAAGATTTTGACACATTCAGCTCAAATGTACACAATTGCTGATTATGGCTGTCAAATCTAAACCAAACGTTGTGCACTCAAATCTTTTGCTGTATTTAGTTTATTTTGGCATCCGGATGATGATTCTAGCATGAAATTGCTTGGGCACCTGTTAATTTTTAAGATTTTGACACATTCAGCTCAAATGTACACAATTGCTGATTATGGCTGTCAAATCTAAACCAAACGTTGTGCACTCAAATCTTTTGCTGTATTTAGTTTATTTTGGCCTCCGGATGATGATTCTAGCATGAAATTGCTTGGGCACCTGTTAATTTTTAAGATTTTGACACATTCAGCTCAAATGTACAATCATGCGCTAAAAACGCATTTAAAGCAATAAAAAGGTGATTATGGCTGTCAAACCTAAACCAAACGTTGTGCACTCAAATCTTTTGCTGTATTTAGTTTATTTTGGCATCCGGATGATGATTCTAGCATGAAATTACTTGGGCACCTGTTAATTTTTAAGATTTTGACACATTCAGCTCAAATGTACACAATTGCTGATTATGGCTGTCAAATCTAAACCAAACGTTGTGCACTCAAATCTTTTGCTGTATTTAGTTTATTTTGGCATCCGGATGATGATTCTAGCATGAAATTGCTTGGGCACCTGTTAATTTTTAAGATTTTGACACATTCAGCTCAAATGTACAATCATGCGCTAAAAACGCATTTAAAGCAATAAAAAGGTGATTATGGCTGTCAAACCTAAACCAAACGTTGTGCACTCAAATCTTTTGCTGTATTTAGTTTATTTTGGCATCCGGATGATGATTCTAGCATGAAATTGCTTGGGCACCTGTTAATTTTTAAGATTTTGACACATTCAGCTCAAATGTACACAATTGCTGATTATGGCTGTCAAACCTAAACCAAACGTTGTGCACTCAAATCTTTTGCTGTATTTAGTTTATTTTGGCATCCGGATGATGATTCTAGCATGAAATTGCTTGGGCACCTGTTAATTTTTAAGATTTTGACACATTCAGCTCAAATGTACAATCATGCGCTAAAAACGCATTTAAAGCAATAAAAAGGTGATTATGGCTGTCAAACCTAAACCAAACGTTGTGCACTCAAATCTTTTGCTGTATTTAGTTTATTTTGGCATCCGGATGATGATTCTAGCATGAAATTGCTTGGGCACCTGTTAATTTTTAAGATTTTGACACATTCAGCTCAAATGTACACAATTGCTGATTATGGCTGTCAAATCTAAACCAAACGTTGTGCACTCAAATATTTTGCTGTATTTAGTTTATTTTGGCATCCGGATGATGATTCTAGCATGAAATTGCTTGGGCACCTGTTAATTTTTAAGATTTTGACACATTCAGCTCAAATGTACAATCATGCGCTAAAAGCGCATTTAAAGCAATAAAAAGGTGATTATGGCTGTCAAGCCTAAACCAAACGTTGTGCACTCAAATCTTTTGCTGTATTTAGTTCATTTTGGCATCCGGATGATGATTCTAGCATGAAATTGCTTGGGCACCTGTTAATTTTTAAGATTTTGACACATTCAGCTCAAATGTACACAATTGCTGATTATGGCTGTCAAATCTAAACCAAACGTTGTGCACTCAAATCTTTTGCTGTATTTAGTTTATTTTGGCATCCGGATGATGATTCTAGCATGAAATTGCTTGGGCACCTGTTAATTTTTAAGATTTTGACACATTCAGCTCAAATGTACACAATTGCTGATTATGGCTGTCAAATCTAAACCAAACGTTGTGCACTCAAATCTTTTGCTGTATTTAGTTTATTTTGGCATCCGGATGATGATTCTAGCATGAAATTGCTTGGGCACCTGTTAATTTTTAAGATTTTGACACATTCAGCTCAAATGTACAATCATGCGCTAAAAACGCATTTAAAGCAATAAAAAGGTGATTATGGCTGTCAAACCTAAACCAAACGTTGTGCACTCAAATCTTTTGCTGTATTTAGTTTATTTTGGCATCCGGATGATGATTCTAGCATGAAATTGCTTGGGCACCTGTTAATTTTTAAGATTTTGACACATTCAGCTCAAATGTACAATCATGCGCTAAAAACGCATTTAAAGCAATAAAAAGGTGATTATGGCTGTCAAACCTAAACCAAACGTGCACTCAAATCTTTTGCTGTATTTAGTTTATTTTGGCATCCGGATGATGATTCTAGCATGAAATTGCTTGGGCACCTGTTAATTTTTAAGATTTTGACACATTCAGCTCAAATGTACACAATTGCTGATTATGGCTGTCAAATCTAAACCAAACGTTGTGCACTCAAATCTTTTGCTGTATTTAGTTTATTTTGGCATCCGGATGATGATTCTAGCATTAAATTGCTTGGGCACCTGTTAATTTTTAAGATTTTGACACATTCAGCTCAAATGTACAATCATGCGCTAAAAACGCATTTAAAGCAATAAAAAGGTGATTATGGCTGTCAAACCTAAACCAAACGTTGTGCACTCAAATCTTTTGCTGTATTTAGTTTATTTTGGCATCCGGATGATGATTCTAGCATGAAATTGCTTGGGCACCTGTTAATTTTTAAGATTTTGACACATTCAGCTCAAATGTACACAATTGCTGATTATGGCTGTCAAATCTAAACCAAACGTTGTGCACTCAAATCTTTTGCTGTATTTAGTTTATTTTGGCATCCGGATGATGATTCTAGCATGAAATTGCTTGGGCACCTGTTAATTTTTAAGATTTTGACACATTCAGCTCAAATGTACACAATTGCTGATTATGGCTGTCAAATCTAAACCAAACGTTGTGCACTCAAATCTTTTGCTGTATTTAGTTTATTTTGGCATCCGGATGATGATTCTAGCATGAAATTGCTTGGGCACCTGTTAATTTTTAAGATTTTGACACATTCAGCTCAAATGTACACAATTGCTGATTATGGCTGTCAAATCTAAACCAAACGTTGTGCACTCAAATCTTTTGCTGTATTTAGTTTATTTTGGCATCCGGATGATGATTCTAGCATTAAATTGCTTGGGCACCTGTTAATTTTTAAGATTTTGACACATTCAGCTCAAATGTACAATCATGCGCTAAAAACGCATTTAAAGCAATAAAAAGGTGATTATGGCTGTCAAACCTAAACCAAACGTTGTGCACTCAAATCTTTTGCTGTATTTAGTTTATTTTGGCATCCGGATGATGATTCTAGCATGAAATTGCTTGGGCACCTGTTAATTTTTAAGATTTTGACACATTCAGCTCAAATGTACACAATTGCTGATTATGGCTGTCAAATCTAAACCAAACGTTGTGCACTCAAATCTTTTGCTGTATTTAGTTTATTTTGGCATCCGGATGATGATTCTAGCATGAAATTGCTTGGGCACCTGTTAATTTTTAAGATTTTGACACATTCAGCTCAAATGTACACAATTGCTGATTATGGCTGTCAAATCTAAACCAAACGTTGTGCACTCAAATCTTTTGCTGTATTTAGTTTATTTTGGCCTCCGGATGATGATTCTAGCATGAAATTGCTTGGGCACCTGTTAATTTTTAAGATTTTGACACATTCAGCTCAAATGTACAATCATGCGCTAAAAACGCATTTAAAGCAATAAAAAGGTGATTATGGCTGTCAAACCTAAACCAAACGTTGTGCACTCAAATCTTTTGCTGTATTTAGTTTATTTTGGCATCCGGATGATGATTCTAGCATGAAATTGCTTGGGCACCTGTTAATTTTTAAGATTTTGACACATTCAGCTCAAATGTACACAATTGCTGATTATGGCTGTCAAATCTAAACCAAACGTTGTGCACTCAAATCTTTTGCTGTATTTAGTTTATTTTGGCATCCGGATGATGATTCTAGCATGAAATTGCTTGGGCACCTGTTAATTTTTAAGATTTTGACACATTCAGCTCAAATGTACAATCATGCGCTAAAAACGCATTTAAAGCAATAAAAAGGTGATTATGGCTGTCAAACCTAAACCAAACGTTGTGCACTCAAATATTTTGCTGTATTTAGTTTATTTTGGCATCCGGATGATGATTCTAGCATGAAATTGCTTGGGCACCTGTTAATTTTTAAGATTTTGACACATTCAGCTCAAATGTACACAATTGCTGATTATGGCTGTCAAACCTAAACCAAACGTTGTGCACTCAAATCTTTTGCTGTATTTAGTTTATTTTGGCATCCGGATGATGATTCTAGCATGAAATTGCTTGGGCACCTGTTAATTTTTAAGATTTTGACACATTCAGCTCAAATGTACAATCATGCGCTAAAAACGCATTTAAAGCAATAAAAAGGTGATTATGGCTGTCAAACCTAAACCAAACGTTGTGCACTCAAATCTTTTGCTGTATTTAGTTTATTTTGGCATCCGGATGATGATTCTAGCATGAAATTGCTTGGGCACCTGTTAATTTTTAAGATTTTGACACATTCAGCTCAAATGTACACAATTGCTGATTATGGCTGTCAAATCTAAACCAAACGTTGTGCACTCAAATATTTTGCTGTATTTAGTTTATTTTGGCATCCGGATGATGATTCTAGCATGAAATTGCTTGGGCACCTGTTAATTTTTAAGATTTTGACACATTCAGCTCAAATGTACAATCATGCGCTAAAAACGCATTTAAAGCAATAAAAAGGTGATTATGGCTGTCAAGCCTAAACCAAACGTTGTGCACTCAAATCTTTTGCTGTATTTAGTTCATTTTGGCATCCGGATGATGATTCTAGCATGAAATTGCTTGGGCACCTGTTAATTTTTAAGATTTTGACACATTCAGCTCAAATGTACACAATTGCTGATTATGGCTGTCAAATCTAAACCAAACGTTGTGCACTCAAATCTTTTGCTGTATTTAGTTTATTTTGGCATCCGGATGATGATTCTAGCATGAAATTGCTTGGGCACCTGTTAATTTTTAAGATTTTGACACATTCAGCTCAAATGTACACAATTGCTGATTATGGCTGTCAAATCTAAACCAAACGTTGTGCACTCAAATCTTTTGCTGTATTTAGTTTATTTTGGCATCCGGATGATGATTCTAGCATGAAATTGCTTGGGCACCTGTTAATTTTTAAGATTTTGACACATTCAGCTCAAATGTACAATCATGCGCTAAAAACGCATTTAAAGCAATAAAAAGGTGATTATGGCTGTCAAACCTAAACCAAACGTTGTGCACTCAAATCTTTTGCTGTATTTAGTTTATTTTGGCATCCGGATGATGATTCTAGCATGAAATTGCTTGGGCACCTGTTAATTTTTAAGATTTTGACACATTCAGCTCAAATGTACAATCATGCGCTAAAAACGCATTTAAAGCAATAAAAAGGTGATTATGGCTGTCAAACCTAAACCAAACGTTGTGCACTCAAATCTTTTGCTGTATTTAGTTTATTTTGGCATCCGGATGATGATTCTAGCATGAAATTGCTTGGGCACCTGTTAATTTTTAAGATTTTGACACATTCAGCTCAAATGTACACAATTGCTGATTATGGCTGTCAAATCTAAACCAAACGTTGTGCACTCAAATCTTTTGCTGTATTTAGTTTATTTTGGCATCCGGATGATGATTCTAGCATGAAATTGCTTGGGCACCTGTTAATTTTTAAGATTTTGACACATTCAGCTCAAATGTACAATCATGCGCTAAAAACGCATTTAAAACAATAAAACGATGATTATGGCTGTCAAACCTAAACCAAACGTTGTGCACTCAAATATTTTGCTGTATTTAGTTTATTTTGGCATCCGGATGATGATTCTAGCATGAAATTGCTTGGGCACCTGTTAATTTTAAGATTTTGACACATTCATATCAAATGTACACAATTGCTGATTATGGCTGTCAAATCTAAACCAAACGTTGTGCACTCAAATCTTTTGCTGTATTTAGTTTATTTTGGCATCCGGATGATGATTCTAGCATGAAATTGCTTGGGCACCTGTTAATTTTTAAGATTTTGACACATTCAGCTCAAATGTGCAATCATGCGCTAAAAATGCATTTAAAGCAATAAAACGATGATTATGGCTGTCAAAAGCTAAACCAAACGTTGTGCACTCAAATCTTTTGCTGTATTTAGTTTATTTTGGCATCCGGATGATGATTCTAGCATGAAATTGCTTGGGCACCTGTTAATTTTTAAGATTTTGACACATTCAGCTAAAAACGCATTTAAAGCAATAAAAAGATGATTATGGCTGTCAAACCTAAACCAAACGTTGTGCACTCAAATCTTTTGCTGTATTTAGTTTATTTTGGCATCCGGATGATGATTCTAGCATGAAATTGCTTGGGCACCTGTTAATTTTTAGGATTTTGACACATTCAGCTCAAATGTACACAATTGTTGATTATGGCTGTCAAATCTAAACCAAACGTTGTGCACTCAAATCTTTTGCTGTATTTAGTTTATTTTTGCATCCGGATGATGATTCTAGCATGAAATTGCTTGGGCACCTGTTAATTTTTAAGATTTGGACACATTCAGCTCAAATGTACAATCATGCGCTAAAAACACATTTAAAGCAATAAAAAGATTATTATGGCTGTCAAACCTAAACCAAACGTTGTGCACTCAAATCTTTTGCTGCATTTAGTTTATTTTGGCATCCGGATGATGATTCTAGCATGAAATTGCTTGGGCGCCTGTTAATTTTTAAGATTTTGACACATTCAGCTAAAAACGCATTTAAAGCAATAAAAAGATGATTATGGCTGTCAAACCTAAACCAAACGTTGTGCACTCAAATCTTTTGCTGTATTTAGTTTATTTTGGCATCCGGATGATGATTCTAGCATGAAATTGCTTGGGCACCTGTTAATTTTTAGGATTTTGACACATTCAGCTCAAATGTACACAATTGTTGATTATGGCTGTCAAATCTAAACCAAACGTTGTGCACTCAAATCTTTTGCTGTATTTAGTTTATTTTGGCATCCGGATGATGATTCTAGCATGAAATTGCTTGGGCACCTGTTAATTTTTAAGATTTTGACACATTCAGCTCAAATGTACAATCATGCACTAAAAACGCATTTAAAGCAATAAAACGATGATTATGGCTGTCAAACCTAAACCAAACGTTGTGCACTCAAATATTTTGCTGTATTTAGTTTATTTTGGCATCCGGATGATGATTCTAGCATGAAATTGCTTGGGCACCTGTTAATTTTTAAGATTTTGACACATTCAGCTCAAATGTACAATCATGCGCTAAAAACGCATTTAAAACAATAAAACGATGATTATGGCTGTCAAACCTAAACCAAACGTTGTGCACTCAAATATTTTGCTGTATTTAGTTTATTTTGGCATCCGGATGATGATTCTAGCATGAAATTGCTTGGGCACCTGTTAATTTTTAAGATTTTGACACATTCAGCTCAAATGTACAATCATGCGCTAAAAACGCATTTAAAACAATAAAACGATGATTATGGCTGTCAAACCTAAACCAAACGTTGTGCACTCAAATATTTTGCTGTATTTAGTTTATTTTGGCATCCGGATGATGATTCTAGCATGAAATTGCTTGGGCACCTGTTAATTTTAAGATTTTGACACATTCAGATCAAATGTACACAATTGCTGATTATGGCTGTCAAATCTAAACCAAACGTGCACTCAAATCTTTTGCTGTATTTAGTTTATTTTGGCATCCGGATGATGATTCTAGCATAAAATTGCTTGGGCACCTGTTAATTTTTAAGATTTTGACACATTCAGCTCAAATGTGCAATCATGCGCTAAAAATGCATTTAAAGCAATAAAACGATGATTATGGCTGTCAAAAGCTAAACCAAACGTTGTGCACTCAAATCTTTTGCTGTATTTAGTTTATTTTGGCATCCGGATGATGATTCTAGCATGAAATTGCTTGGGCACCTGTTAATTTTTAGGATTTTGACACATTCAGCTCAAATGTACAATCATGCGCTAAAAACGCATTTAAAACAATAAAACGATGATTATGGCTGTCAAACCTAAACCAAACGTTGTGCACTCAAATCTTTCGCTGTATTTAGTTTATTTTGGCATCCGGATGATGATTCTAGCATGAAATTGCTTGGGCACCTGTTAATTTTTAAGATTTTGACACATTCAGCTAAAAACGCATTTAAAGCAATAAAAAGATGATTATGGCTGTCAAACCTAAACCAAACGTTGTGCACTCAAATCTTTTGCTGTATTTAGTTTATTTTGGCATCCGGATGATGATTCTAGCATGAAATTGCTTGGGCACCTGTTAATTTTTAGGATTTTGACACATTCAGCTCAAATGTACAATCATGCGCTAAAAACGCATTTAAAACAATAAAACGATGATTATGGCTGTCAAACCTAAACCAAACGTTGTGCACTCAAATATTTTGCTGTATTTAGTTTATTTTGGCATCCGGATGATGATTCTAGCATGAAATTGCTTGGGCACCTGTTAATTTTAAGATTTTGACACATTCAGATCAAATGTACACAATTGCTGATTATGGCTGTCAAATCTAAACCAAACGTTGTGCACTCAAATCTTTTGCTGTATTTAGTTTATTTTGGCATCCGGATGATGATTCTAGCATGAAATTGCTTGGGCACCTGTTAATTTTTAAGATTTGGACACATTCAGCTCAAATGTGCAATCATGCGCTAAAAATGCATTTAAAGCAATAAAAAGATTATTATGGCTGTCAAACCTAAACCAAACGTTGTGCACTCAAATCTTTTGCTGCATTTAGTTTATTTTGGCATCCGGATGATGATTCTAGCATGAAATTGCTTGGGCGCCTGTTAATTTTTAAGATTTTGACACATTCAGCTAAAAACGCATTTAAAGCAATAAAAAGATGATTATGGCTGTCAAACCTAAACCAAACGTTGTGCACTCAAATCTTTTGCTGTATTTAGTTTATTTTGGCATCCGGATGATGATTCTAGCATGAAATTGCTTGGGCACCTGTTAATTTTTAGGATTTTGACACATTCAGCTCAAATGTACACAATTGTTGATTATGGCTGTCAAATCTAAACCAAACGTTGTGCACTCAAATCTTTTGCTGTATTTAGTTTATTTTGGCATCCGGATGATGATTCTAGCATGAAATTGCTTGGGCACCTGTTAATTTTTAAGATTTTGACACATTCAGCTCAAATGTACAATCATGCACTAAAAACGCATTTAAAGCAATAAAACGATGATTATGGCTGTCAAACCTAAACCAAACGTTGTGCACTCAAATATTTTGCTGTATTTAGTTTATTTTGGCATCCGGATGATGATTCTAGCATGAAATTGCTTGGGCACCTGTTAATTTTTAAGATTTTGACACATTCAGCTCAAATGTACAATCATGCGCTAAAAACGCATTTAAAACAATAAAACGATGATTATGGCTGTCAAACCTAAACCAAACGTTGTGCACTCAAATATTTTGCTGTATTTAGTTTATTTTGGCATCCGGATGATGATTCTAGCATGAAATTGCTTGGGCACCTGTTAATTTTTAAGATTTTGACACATTCAGCTCAAATGTACAATCATGCGCTAAAAACGCATTTAAAACAATAAAACGATGATTATGGCTGTCAAACCTAAACCAAACGTTGTGCACTCAAATATTTTGCTGTATTTAGTTTATTTTGGCATCCGGATGATGATTCTAGCATGAAATTGCTTGGGCACCTGTTAATTTTAAGATTTTGACACATTCAGATCAAATGTACACAATTGCTGATTATGGCTGTCAAATCTAAACCAAACGTTGTGCACTCAAATCTTTTGCTGTATTTAGTTTATTTTGGCATCCGGATGATGATTCTAGCATGAAATTGCTTGGGCACCTGTTAATTTTTAAGATTTTGACACATTCAGCTCAAATGTGCAATCATGCGCTAAAAATGCATTTAAAGCAATAAAACGATGATTATGGCTGTCAAAAGCTAAACCAAACGTTGTGCACTCAAATCTTTTGCTGTATTTAGTTTATTTTGGCATCCGGATGATGATTCTAGCATGAAATTGCTTGGGCGCCTGTTAATTTTTAAAATTTTGACACATTCAGCTCAAATGTACACAATTGCTGATTATGGCTGTCAAATCTAAACCAAACGTTGTGCACTCAAATCTTTTGCTGTATTTAGTTTATTTTGGCATCCGGATGATGATTCTAGCATGAAATTGCTTGGGCACCTGTTAATTTTTAAGATTTTGACACATTCAGCTCAAATGTACAATCATGCGCTAAAAACGCATTTAAAGCAATAAAAAGGTGATTATGGCTGTCAAACCTAAACCAAACGTTGTGCACTCAAATCTTTTGCTGTATTTAGTTTATTTTGGCATCCGGATGATGATTCTAGCATGAAATTGCTTGGGCACCTGTTAATTTTTAAGATTTTGACACATTCAGCTCAAATGTACAATCATGCGCTAAAAATGCATTTAAAGCAATAAAACGATGATTATGGCTGTCAAAAGCTAAACCAAACGTTGTGCACTCAAATCTTTTGCTGTATTTAGTTTATTTTGGCATCCGGATGATGATTCTAGCATGAAATTGCTTGGGCACCTGTTAATTTTTAGGATTTTGACACATTCAGCTCAAATGTACAATCATGCGCTAAAAACGCATTTAAAACAATAAAACGATGATTATGGCTGTCAAACCTAAACCAAACGTTGTGCACTCAAATCTTTCGCTGTATTTAGTTTATTTTGGCATCCGGATGATGATTCTAGCATGAAATTGCTTGGGCACCTGTTAATTTTTAAGATTTTGACACATTCAGCTAAAAACGCATTTAAAGCAATAAAAAGATGATTATGGCTGTCAAACCTAAACCAAACGTTGTGCACTCAAATCTTTTGCTGTATTTAGTTTATTTTGGCATCCGGATGATGATTCTAGCATGAAATTGCTTGGGCACCTGTTAATTTTTAGGATTTTGACACATTCAGCTCAAATGTACAATCATGCGCTAAAAACGCATTTAAAACAATAAAACGATGATTATGGCTGTCAAACCTAAACCAAACGTTGTGCACTCAAATATTTTGCTGTATTTAGTTTATTTTGGCATCCGGATGATGATTCTAGCATGAAATTGCTTGGGCACCTGTTAATTTTAAGATTTTGACACATTCAGATCAAATGTACACAATTGCTGATTATGGCTGTCAAATCTAAACCAAACGTTGTGCACTCAAATCTTTTGCTGTATTTAGTTTATTTTGGCATCCGGATGATGATTCTAGCATGAAATTGCTTGGGCACCTGTTAATTTTTAAGATTTGGACACATTCAGCTCAAATGTGCAATCATGCGCTAAAAATGCATTTAAAGCAATAAAAAGATTATTATGGCTGTCAAACCTAAACCAAACGTTGTGCACTCAAATCTTTTGCTGCATTTAGTTTATTTTGGCATCCGGATGATGATTCTAGCATGAAATTGCTTGGGCGCCTGTTAATTTTTAAGATTTTGACACATTCAGCTAAAAACGCATTTAAAGCAATAAAAAGATGATTATGGCTGTCAAACCTAAACCAAACGTTGTGCACTCAAATCTTTTGCTGTATTTAGTTTATTTTGGCATCCGGATGATGATTCTAGCATGAAATTGCTTGGGCACCTGTTAATTTTTAGGATTTTGACACATTCAGCTCAAATGTACACAATTGTTGATTATGGCTGTCAAATCTAAACCAAACGTTGTGCACTCAAATCTTTTGCTGTATTTAGTTTATTTTGGCATCCGGATGATGATTCTAGCATGAAATTGCTTGGGCACCTGTTAATTTTTAAGATTTTGACACATTCAGCTCAAATGTACAATCATGCACTAAAAACGCATTTAAAGCAATAAAACGATGATTATGGCTGTCAAACCTAAACCAAACGTTGTGCACTCAAATATTTTGCTGTATTTAGTTTATTTTGGCATCCGGATGATGATTCTAGCATGAAATTGCTTGGGCACCTGTTAATTTTTAAGATTTTGACACATTCAGCTCAAATGTACAATCATGCGCTAAAAACGCATTTAAAACAATAAAACGATGATTATGGCTGTCAAACCTAAACCAAACGTTGTGCACTCAAATATTTTGCTGTATTTAGTTTATTTTGGCATCCGGATGATGATTCTAGCATGAAATTGCTTGGGCACCTGTTAATTTTTAAGATTTTGACACATTCAGCTCAAATGTACAATCATGCGCTAAAAACGCATTTAAAACAATAAAACGATGATTATGGCTGTCAAACCTAAACCAAACGTTGTGCACTCAAATATTTTGCTGTATTTAGTTTATTTTGGCATCCGGATGATGATTCTAGCATGAAATTGCTTGGGCACCTGTTAATTTTAAGATTTTGACACATTCAGATCAAATGTACACAATTGCTGATTATGGCTGTCAAATCTAAACCAAACGTTGTGCACTCAAATCTTTTGCTGTATTTAGTTTATTTTGGCATCCGGATGATGATTCTAGCATGAAATTGCTTGGGCACCTGTTAATTTTTAAGATTTTGACACATTCAGCTCAAATGTGCAATCATGCGCTAAAAATGCATTTAAAGCAATAAAACGATGATTATGGCTGTCAAAAGCTAAACCAAACGTTGTGCACTCAAATCTTTTGCTGTATTTAGTTTATTTTGGCATCCGGATGATGATTCTAGCATGAAATTGCTTGGGCGCCTGTTAATTTTTAAAATTTTGACACATTCAGCTCAAATGTACACAATTGCTGATTATGGCTGTCAAATCTAAACCAAACGTTGTGCACTCAAATCTTTTGCTGTATTTAGTTTATTTTGGCATCCGGATGATGATTCTAGCATGAAATTGCTTGGGCACCTGTTAATTTTTAAGATTTTGACACATTCAGCTCAAATGTACAATCATGCGCTAAAAACGCATTTAAAGCAATAAAAAGGTGATTATGGCTGTCAAACCTAAACCAAACGTTGTGCACTCAAATCTTTTGCTGTATTTAGTTTATTTTGGCATCCGGATGATGATTCTAGCATGAAATTGCTTGGGCACCTGTTAATTTTTAAGATTTTGACACATTCAGCTCAAATGTACAATCATGCGCTAAAAACGCATTTAAAGCAATAAAAAGGTGATTATGGCTGTCAAACCTAAACCAAACGTTGTGCACTCAAATCTTTTGCTGTATTTAGTTTATTTTGGCATCCGGATGATGATTCTAGCATGAAATTGCTTGGGCACCTGTTAATTTTTAAGATTTTGACACATTCAGCTCAAATGTACACAATTGCTGATTATGGCTGTCAAATCTAAACCAAACGTTGTGCACTCAAATCTTTTGCTGTATTTAGTTTATTTTGGCATCCGGATGATGATTCTAGCATGAAATTGCTTGGGCACCTGTTAATTTTTAAGATTTTGACACATTCAGCTCAAATGTACAATCATGCGCTAAAAACGCATTTAAAACAATAAAACGATGATTATGGCTGTCAAACCTAAACCAAACGTTGTGCACTCAAATATTTTGCTGTATTTAGTTTATTTTGGCATCCGGATGATGATTCTAGCATGAAATTGCTTGGGCACCTGTTAATTTTAAGATTTTGACACATTCATATCAAATGTACACAATTGCTGATTATGGCTGTCAAATCTAAACCAAACGTTGTGCACTCAAATCTTTTGCTGTATTTAGTTTATTTTGGCATCCGGATGATGATTCTAGCATGAAATTGCTTGGGCACCTGTTAATTTTTAAGATTTTGACACATTCAGCTCAAATGTGCAATCATGCGCTAAAAATGCATTTAAAGCAATAAAACGATGATTATGGCTGTCAAAAGCTAAACCAAACGTTGTGCACTCAAATCTTTTGCTGTATTTAGTTTATTTTGGCATCCGGATGATGATTCTAGCATGAAATTGCTTGGGCACCTGTTAATTTTTAAGATTTTGACACATTCAGCTAAAAACGCATTTAAAGCAATAAAAAGATGATTATGGCTGTCAAACCTAAACCAAACGTTGTGCACTCAAATCTTTTGCTGTATTTAGTTTATTTTGGCATCCGGATGATGATTCTAGCATGAAATTGCTTGGGCACCTGTTAATTTTTAGGATTTTGACACATTCAGCTCAAATGTACACAATTGTTGATTATGGCTGTCAAATCTAAACCAAACGTTGTGCACTCAAATCTTTTGCTGTATTTAGTTTATTTTTGCATCCGGATGATGATTCTAGCATGAAATTGCTTGGGCACCTGTTAATTTTTAAGATTTGGACACATTCAGCTCAAATGTACAATCATGCGCTAAAAACACATTTAAAGCAATAAAAAGATTATTATGGCTGTCAAACCTAAACCAAACGTTGTGCACTCAAATCTTTTGCTGCATTTAGTTTATTTTGGCATCCGGATGATGATTCTAGCATGAAATTGCTTGGGCGCCTGTTAATTTTTAAGATTTTGACACATTCAGCTAAAAACGCATTTAAAGCAATAAAAAGATGATTATGGCTGTCAAACCTAAACCAAACGTTGTGCACTCAAATCTTTTGCTGTATTTAGTTTATTTTGGCATCCGGATGATGATTCTAGCATGAAATTGCTTGGGCACCTGTTAATTTTTAGGATTTTGACACATTCAGCTCAAATGTACACAATTGTTGATTATGGCTGTCAAATCTAAACCAAACGTTGTGCACTCAAATCTTTTGCTGTATTTAGTTTATTTTGGCATCCGGATGATGATTCTAGCATGAAATTGCTTGGGCACCTGTTAATTTTTAAGATTTTGACACATTCAGCTCAAATGTACAATCATGCACTAAAAACGCATTTAAAGCAATAAAACGATGATTATGGCTGTCAAACCTAAACCAAACGTTGTGCACTCAAATATTTTGCTGTATTTAGTTTATTTTGGCATCCGGATGATGATTCTAGCATGAAATTGCTTGGGCACCTGTTAATTTTTAAGATTTTGACACATTCAGCTCAAATGTACAATCATGCGCTAAAAACGCATTTAAAACAATAAAACGATGATTATGGCTGTCAAACCTAAACCAAACGTTGTGCACCCAAATATTTTGCTGTATTTAGTTTATTTTGGCATCCGGATGATGATTCTAGCATGAAATTGCTTGGGCACCTGTTAATTTTTAAGATTTTGACACATTCAGCTCAAATGTACAATCATGCGCTAAAAACGCATTTAAAACAATAAAACGATGATTATGGCTGTCAAACCTAAACCAAACGTTGTGCACTCAAATATTTTGCTGTATTTAGTTTATTTTGGCATCCGGATGATGATTCTAGCATGAAATTGCTTGGGCACCTGTTAATTTTAAGATTTTGACACATTCAGATCAAATGTACACAATTGCTGATTATGGCTGTCAAATCTAAACCAAACGTGCACTCAAATCTTTTGCTGTATTTAGTTTATTTTGGCATCCGGATGATGATTCTAGCATAAAATTGCTTGGGCACCTGTTAATTTTTAAGATTTTGACACATTCAGCTCAAATGTGCAATCATGCGCTAAAAATGCATTTAAAGCAATAAAACGATGATTATGGCTGTCAAAAGCTAAACCAAACGTTGTGCACTCAAATCTTTTGCTGTATTTAGTTTATTTTGGCATCCGGATGATGATTCTAGCATGAAATTGCTTGGGCACCTGTTAATTTTTAAGATTTTGACACATTCAGCTAAAAACGCATTTAAAGCAATAAAAAGATGATTATGGCTGTCAAACCTAAACCAAACGTTGTGCACTCAAATCTTTTGCTGTATTTAGTTTATTTTGGCATCCGGATGATGATTCTAGCATGAAATTGCTTGGGCACCTGTTAATTTTTAGGATTTTGACACATTCAGCTCAAATGTACACAATTGTTGATTATGGCTGTCAAATCTAAACCAAACGTTGTGCACTCAAATCTTTTGCTGTATTTAGTTTATTTTTGCATCCGGATGATGATTCTAGCATGAAATTGCTTGGGCACCTGTTAATTTTTAAGATTTGGACACATTCAGCTCAAATGTACAATCATGCGCTAAAAACACATTTAAAGCAATAAAAAGATTATTATGGCTGTCAAACCTAAACCAAACGTTGTGCACTCAAATCTTTTGCTGCATTTAGTTTATTTTGGCATCCGGATGATGATTCTAGCATGAAATTGCTTGGGCGCCTGTTAATTTTTAAGATTTTGACACATTCAGCTAAAAACGCATTTAAAGCAATAAAAAGATGATTATGGCTGTCAAACCTAAACCAAACGTTGTGCACTCAAATCTTTTGCTGTATTTAGTTTATTTTGGCATCCGGATGATGATTCTAGCATGAAATTGCTTGGGCACCTGTTAATTTTTAGGATTTTGACACATTCAGCTCAAATGTACACAATTGTTGATTATGGCTGTCAAATCTAAACCAAACGTTGTGCACTCAAATCTTTTGCTGTATTTAGTTTATTTTGGCATCCGGATGATGATTCTAGCATGAAATTGCTTGGGCACCTGTTAATTTTTAAGATTTTGACACATTCAGCTCAAATGTACAATCATGCACTAAAAACGCATTTAAAGCAATAAAACGATGATTATGGCTGTCAAACCTAAACCAAACGTTGTGCACTCAAATATTTTGCTGTATTTAGTTTATTTTGGCATCCGGATGATGATTCTAGCATGAAATTGCTTGGGCACCTGTTAATTTTTAAGATTTTGACACATTCAGCTCAAATGTACAATCATGCGCTAAAAACGCATTTAAAACAATAAAACGATGATTATGGCTGTCAAACCTAAACCAAACGTTGTGCACTCAAATATTTTGCTGTATTTAGTTTATTTTGGCATCCGGATGATGATTCTAGCATGAAATTGCTTGGGCACCTGTTAATTTTTAAGATTTTGACACATTCAGCTCAAATGTACAATCATGCGCTAAAAACGCATTTAAAACAATAAAACGATGATTATGGCTGTCAAACCTAAACCAAACGTTGTGCACTCAAATATTTTGCTGTATTTAGTTTATTTTGGCATCCGGATGATGATTCTAGCATGAAATTGCTTGGGCACCTGTTAATTTTAAGATTTTGACACATTCAGATCAAATGTACACAATTGCTGATTATGGCTGTCAAATCTAAACCAAACGTGCACTCAAATCTTTTGCTGTATTTAGTTTATTTTGGCATCCGGATGATGATTCTAGCATAAAATTGCTTGGGCACCTGTTAATTTTTAAGATTTTGACACATTCAGCTCAAATGTGCAATCATGCGCTAAAAATGCATTTAAAGCAATAAAACGATGATTATGGCTGTCAAAAGCTAAACCAAACGTTGTGCACTCAAATCTTTTGCTGTATTTAGTTTATTTTGGCATCCGGATGATGATTCTAGCATGAAATTGCTTGGGCACCTGTTAATTTTTAAGATTTTGACACATTCAGCTCAAATGTACAATCATGCGCTAAAAACGCATTTAAAACAATAAAACGATGATTATGGCTGTCAAACCTAAACCAAACGTTGTGCACTCAAATATTTTGCTGTATTTAGTTTATTTTGGCATCCGGATGATGATTCTAGCATGAAATTGCTTGGGCACCTGTTAATTTTTAAGATTTTGACACATTCAGCTCAAATGTACAATCATGCGCTAAAAACGCATTTAAAACAATAAAACGATGATTATGGCTGTCAAACCTAAACCAAACGTTGTGCACTCAAATATTTTGCTGTATTTAGTTTATTTTGGCATCCGGATGATGATTCTAGCATGAAATTGCTTGGGCACCTGTTAATTTTAAGATTTTGACACATTCAGATCAAATGTACACAATTGCTGATTATGGCTGTCAAATCTAAACCAAACGTTGTGCACTCAAATCTTTTGCTGTATTTAGTTTATTTTGGCATCCGGATGATGATTCTAGCATGAAATTGCTTGGGCACCTGTTAATTTTTAAGATTTTGACACATTCAGCTCAAATGTGCAATCATGCGCTAAAAATGCATTTAAAGCAATAAAACGATGATTATGGCTGTCAAAAGCTAAACCAAACGTTGTGCACTCAAATCTTTTGCTGTATTTAGTTTATTTTGGCATCCGGATGATGATTCTAGCATGAAATTGCTTGGGCGCCTGTTAATTTTTAAAATTTTGACACATTCAGCTCAAATGTACACAATTGCTGATTATGGCTGTCAAATCTAAACCAAACGTTGTGCACTCAAATCTTTTGCTGTATTTAGTTTATTTTGGCATCCGGATGATGATTCTAGCATGAAATTGCTTGGGCACCTGTTAATTTTTAAGATTTTGACACATTCAGCTCAAATGTACAATCATGCGCTAAAAACGCATTTAAAGCAATAAAAAGGTGATTATGGCTGTCAAACCTAAACCAAACGTTGTGCACTCAAATCTTTTGCTGTATTTAGTTTATTTTGGCATCCGGATGATGATTCTAGCATGAAATTGCTTGGGCACCTGTTAATTTTTAAGATTTTGACACATTCAGCTCAAATGTACAATCATGCGCTAAAAACGCATTTAAAGCAATAAAAAGGTGATTATGGCTGTCAAACCTAAACCAAACGTTGTGCACTCAAATCTTTTGCTGTATTTAGTTTATTTTGGCATCCGGATGATGATTCTAGCATGAAATTGCTTGGGCACCTGTTAATTTTTAAGATTTTGACACATTCAGCTCAAATGTACACAATTGCTGATTATGGCTGTCAAATCTAAACCAAACGTTGTGCACTCAAATCTTTTGCTGTATTTAGTTTATTTTGGCATCCGGATGATGATTCTAGCATGAAATTGCTTGGGCACCTGTTAATTTTTAAGATTTTGACACATTCAGCTCAAATGTACAATCATGCGCTAAAAACGCATTTAAAACAATAAAACGATGATTATGGCTGTCAAACCTAAACCAAACGTTGTGCACTCAAATATTTTGCTGTATTTAGTTTATTTTGGCATCCGGATGATGATTCTAGCATGAAATTGCTTGGGCACCTGTTAATTTTAAGATTTTGACACATTCATATCAAATGTACACAATTGCTGATTATGGCTGTCAAATCTAAACCAAACGTTGTGCACTCAAATCTTTTGCTGTATTTAGTTTATTTTGGCATCCGGATGATGATTCTAGCATGAAATTGCTTGGGCACCTGTTAATTTTTAAGATTTTGACACATTCAGCTCAAATGTGCAATCATGCGCTAAAAATGCATTTAAAGCAATAAAACGATGATTATGGCTGTCAAAAGCTAAACCAAACGTTGTGCACTCAAATCTTTTGCTGTATTTAGTTTATTTTGGCATCCGGATGATGATTCTAGCATGAAATTGCTTGGGCACCTGTTAATTTTTAAGATTTTGACACATTCAGCTAAAAACGCATTTAAAGCAATAAAAAGATGATTATGGCTGTCAAACCTAAACCAAACGTTGTGCACTCAAATCTTTTGCTGTATTTAGTTTATTTTGGCATCCGGATGATGATTCTAGCATGAAATTGCTTGGGCACCTGTTAATTTTTAGGATTTTGACACATTCAGCTCAAATGTACACAATTGTTGATTATGGCTGTCAAATCTAAACCAAACGTTGTTGTAGCGATAATTGGGTCGTCTTTTGGACGAATTAATAATCTGGACGTTACAGAGGTAAATTGTAGTTACCTCGATAACCTCTGGGGCACCACGTTTGTTTTTGCTTTGTATTAACAGGAGCAAACAACGACCAAAATCCTTCTTTCATCAGTCATTGATAATCTAAAGTCGCCACACTCGATATTCAGTGGTTCGTTGTACTAACAAAAGAATAATAATCCACTCGGAAACACAGATGACTTAGGCGGAATACAGTTCATAAAACATGCATTTATTCACGATTGCTACACTACAGAATCAAAATACTGCCTAACTATTCTACCGTCAGAAGAAAAGAAATAAAATAAAGCGAATGAAAATAAGGAAGGAATGCGAATGAATAAAGAAACAGGGAAAGGAGAAAATTTGACCTGCCAGATTTGTGAGGTTTCAAACGTAAGTGGCACACAGTGGATACGCCGAGGTAGAAATCAAGCGCACTTACGAGCCTTAGAGTTGCGTAGCAACAAACAGAAGTGGCGGCCTTTTTGACAAGGGGAAAAAAAATAGTCAATGTTCGTTGAAAAAGGCAAGAAAAAAAAATAAAAAGAAAAATTATTCCACAGGTGAGCACGGGGAAGCCGCAAAAGGGGCCTGGCGTCGTTGCGCGGCTCGTGCCTTGATTGGTCGGCGATCCGGCGAGGTTGATCCTCGCCGAGGTTGGTTCTGCTGGGCAGCTGTCCGAGCTCAGGTGTTGCAGCTCGGTCAGTACGCGCCTGCGTACGGGGAAGGCCAGCCGTTGGAGGTGAGCTAGCACCGCGGCGGGGCACCACCGACTAGCAGTTGAGGTGCTGAGCGGCTGAGGTGCGCAACCTTGAGTCCGGGGTACGTTGCAAGTGTACCCCGGGGCCGCGAAGGTCGGGCGGGTAAGCACCGATAGTGGAACAAAAAAAAATAAACAAAAAAACAAGAGTCTTTAGTCAGCGTTGCAGTTTGCACTTGCTTTGGCGTGGCGTGGCGCGGGGATCCGATCTCGTTAACGGATCCTGCCAGGAAAGAAAAAGCCACGTGGTTTGCAAGTTTCTTAGACAAAGGGTTCGAGCAGCCTGGCTGGCCCGCTTGCAAGTCGGGCCAGAGTTTTTGGAAGAGGCTTGTGAGAGCCGGAACAGGGCAGGAGAGCAGGAAGGCAAAAGAGAACGGGCAGTGGTCTGCTCGTGTTTTTATAGTCTCTGGGTGGGGCGAGCAGGTGAAGGCACACCCTTCTGTTCGCTCGCGCAGACTCTCAGAGGAAAATTATTAAAAAGATTAATAATTTGGCATTAAATTTGGTCAGTCTGGCAAATCAGTTTTCCCACACAACCCGTTTAATACACATTGTAATTAATGCATCATAAACTAACTTGTGAGGTAACTTCTACTTGTCTAATCTGACTGAACTGAGAGACATTGATTATCTTTCATTCTTTATGGAGTACACATGAAATAGGATGTTCATACACACAAAGATATAACATGAATCATTCGTAGTTCAGTTGTCTGTCAAGAATTATCATGATATAAATGTGTAAAATGCGGTTACTTATGTGAATTGTCACTAAGGATAGTTCCAAGTTTCGCCACTTGGAGGTGTTGTTGCTCCATCTAGACGTTCCAGGAAGGGCGAGGCGCCAGAGTATCCTTTTGTGATTGATAAGAAGTCATGAACATTCCTTTGATCGGTCATTTGTGTATTCCAAACCATTGGAGCCATTTGTTCGGGCTCCGAGCAGACTGCTGGAAATACACTCCTTTGGCAGACGCATAAATTCCTTTGTCACCTGGTCAGCGGCTTCAAAAGAGCTTTGTTGGTGGCAAGGACCACCTGTAGAGCTGACCAGGCTGGATCCTGTCTGGGCATTGGCATATTCATGCACTGCAGAGAATTTGCTTCAAGAGAAGCAAACTAAAAAAAAAATTAGAGGGTGGAATGGACCTAGGCAATAGTTGTTACAGACCCCCCTTCGTCAAGCGGGATGAATCTTCAGGATGTCCAGGTTGGCGGGTCCAGATGATGCGTGGCCAGGGTCCAGGCCACGGTCAGACGGCCGGAGTCCCACTCACGCTCTGCTGCAACACTCAAGACATACCACTGGTGCCACTTTTCCCTAACCTCTGCCTGGTTATGTGTATGCAGGGTACGTCTGTGTGTTTTCAATGTGTCTCTATGTGTATTCAGTTAACAGTGTGTCTAACTTGGTACTGTGTCAGCTAACTGAGGGACTCGGGTCCCAAAACAGGCGCGGGCCTGGGAAAGACGCAAGACGCGAAATTCCAAACAAAAGAAAAGGAAGAAAACTTTTCCTAAGGCTATAAGGCTAGTATCATATTATGAGTAACTAGGGGAAACGAACAGCAAATTAAAGAAAAGAGAGAGAGAACGAGAAAAGAGGCTGTCGCCTTCTAAAACTCAAAAACCCGGGACTATACTCAGGCCATAACTCTCTTATAAAGACGGGGAGGTTGTCTCAGGCACCTGCGTGTCGGTGCAAATCTCCACCCCTGGGGGTGTTCGTCAAAAAAAAAAGTCTTAGGTCGGTTAGCGCGACACTATCGTTGCTAGGTACTTAGCTATCGCGTCTTCCTATGGCGTAATTAAACACCCAAAAAGTCGTGCGTTATCCAAGAATAACTGAAGGGAAAAGGGAAAGAAAGGGAGGAGGGGAGAAAAGGGAGCAAAAGGAAGGAAAAAAAAAAATCAGAGTATCCTTGGCAGTTGCGCTAGACTAAGGGAAGGAAGGCAAAGGGGCTTAGTTAGATTAGCTAGACTCACTAACGCTTTAAAAAGAGTACTCTGACCTGCTTTTGAAGGCCTTAAGTACGGGGGAGCTTTTCATGGCTAGCAAAAACTGATTTCACGCAGCATACCATTCATAAGTATCATAACACCTTGAGTGTACATAATCTTTTGAATTTGAGTTGCAAATCATTTTGTAGTTGTCTAGTCTAGTTCTGCATAATGCTATCGGTGTTACAGCTAGGACCGTATCCTTAAGTGTTGCACCAAGCGTCTGCAAATAAAGTAGAGAAACACAGTATGCTAACTTCTCGCAATCATTCGTAAGCAATCCTGGTTATTCAATCAAGGCAATTTCGCTGCAAGTCCGGGTTCAACCGTTTCTGGCCAACTCACCACAGCGGTCATGCACAACATCAGGGTCGTCATCATATCACACCATCCTCTAGCAACCAACAAAGACAAGCGGATTAGCGTCGCTCAGTATGGTATCACTTAGGGGTTCGGTAGGTGCAGCGGGGTGTTGACCCCCCTTTTGCACGTCTGATACTCAGCTAGGTCGGTCGACGGAGTTTGGCGCGTCTGTCGAGGGTGTCGGTTGGGCCGCTGACTCGGAGTCAGCTGGTGACCCCCCTTTGTCAGTTTCGCGCGTATGCTGGTCCCGAGATTCGCTCGATCGCGTTCCCAGACGTTCAAAACCGCAGTGACTTTTGATCTGATTTCGGTGGACCCATCTCAGTTGGTCCCCCTGACGTCCTTTATTCATCCTAATTTGATAGGCGACGGGTGACAGTTTGTCGACGATTTCGTATGGTCCTGACCACCGGGGAAGAAATTTTCGGGCGATGCCCCTCTGGGCACGCGGAGTATTAGCATTTGGTTGCGCGAACAAGTAATACCATACTCGATCACCTATTTCAAACTCGGTTTGTGAGGCTTTCCTATCGTAGTAGGTTTTCTGACCTTCTGCACTTTGCTTAAGCCGTTGTTGGGCAAATGCAAACGTGGCTCGGAGGTGGGCTTGCAAGTCCTCCACGTACTGGGAGGCCGTGTATGCCGTGGCTAGGTTTGTTTCGCCTGGCTGGTACATCAGGTGCAGGGGGAGCGTCATTCGCCGTCCGGTCATCATTTCAAAAGGGGCCACCCCTGTGGATTCGTGAGGGGTGGCTCGAATTGCCATGAGGATCAGTGGGAGTCGGGTGTCCCAGTCCCGATGGTTGGAAACAACAAACTTTTTCAGCAAATTTACCACGGTGCGATTAGTCCGCTCCACCTGTCCTGATGACTGCGGGTGATGGCTAATATGCAACTGGGCCTTGATTCCGAGCATTTGCCAAAGTTGTTGCATCACCTCGGCTGTGAAGTGGGTTCCCCTGTCTGAGTTAACCCGTGAGGGCAACCCAAAACGGGAGAACACGTGGTTCATCAGCAGGCATGCAGTGGTGTGTGCGGTGTCGTTTGGAGCAGGCAGGCATTCTACCCACTTGGTGAACGCGCAAACTACTGTAAGAAAGTATTTGTTCCCTCTCAGAGATCTGACCAGTGGTCCCACCCAATCAATTTGGAGATCAGACCATGGGAAGTTGACTCCTTTCTGTTGGAGTGGTGCTCGGTGACTCGGGTTTGCTGGCTGAAACTGGCAGCAAACCAGGCATCCTTTGATGTAGGTTGCTACATCATTATGCATGCGCGGCCAGTATGCCACCTGTTGTAGTGCGGTGACAGTGGCCTTGAATCCGCGGTGGCCTGCATAAGGCGCGTCGTGGGCGTATGTTAGCAAGACCCCCCTTTGGCTCCGTGGAACCACCAACCGCAGGGCAGGCGGAGACGCGGAGTCATAAACCAGAAGGCCTTTAACGAGACGCAGCCTTTGCAGCACGGAGAGCAAGTCTTTGAGGTCGCTGTCGTCACTCAACGCGTCAGGCGACACGGGGTTGGCGACAGGATCAGAAAGGTGCTGAATTATTTTGAAAAGCGCGGGGTCGCCGGCCTGTTGGGCGACCAAGTCGGAGGTTCGGACGGGCGGTACGCACGCCACGGGCCCCGTAGGGGTCCGTGTGGGGGCGTCGCGAGACTCAGCGGCGGCCGCAGCGCGGCGGCGCGTGAGAACGTGGACCTCCAGGGTGGGCTGGGTGGGCAGCCAAGCTGTATCAAATGTCCAAGGAGTCCCGTTGAGGGCCCCTTGTTTGGCTAACGTGTCCGTTAGGTCGTTAAAATGTTTGTCAGGTCCTGGGACTTTTGAGTGTCCCCGGACCTTTTTCCAATAGACATGCATATCATTGGAGGAAACCAAATGGTCGCATGTCAAAATGAGGTCGCGGTGTTTAACGGGTTTCTTCGCTGACGTAAGGAAACCATTTCGACGCCACACCGGTAGATGACAGGTGAAGGCGAGGCGGGCATAGTTTGAGTCAGTGCAGATAACCAGCACCGTGACCCCGTGTTCAACTGCTAATTTGAGTGTAATCAGGATGCCAGCGATTTCCGCATATTGAGAAGAGTGGGGGCCCAATTGGAATAGCAGTGGTTTGCACGGTGTGTCGTCGACCCAAGCGATGCCCACCCCAGCCTGCAGCTGGGTTTGGTGGTGGTAAGAGCAGCCATCCACGTAAGCTGTAGGCATGTCTTTGCAGACATGTTCCTCAAAATAGCGGTGACGCGTGAATTCCGGCATCGGTGCCACGGCGACGTCTGTCGGCGGGGTCGGGGAAGTTGACACACAGTTCTGGCAAATCGCTAGATCGGTACCCAGCGGTAACTTTGCGTTTTTCGCGTACCGGACTCGAACATCGTAACTTTGTAACGCCATAAGCCAGCCGGCAATGCGCGCGTTCGTTACGACACCGTCTCGAATGCGTTGGTTGTTAAGAAAAGTAACCGGATGATGGTTAGTATCAATCGTTACTTTTTGACATCCAATGTAGTTTGAGAAATGTTTGATTGCCCATACTGTGGAAAGCAGGGCTTTTTCGCAGTCGGAGTATTTCAACTCAGGGCCGTTCAACGTTTTACTGGCGTACGCCACGACGCGTTTATCCTGGTCGTACATTTGGTATAGACCCGCACTCAAACAATGGTCGGAGAATCCTGCTTCCAAGAAAAATTCCTTGTTGCTATCGGGGTACGCGAGACAGGGAGCGGAGCCCAGCTTTTGTTTTAGCATATTCATCGCGTTGTTTTGTTCGTCACCCCAATCGAAGGGCGTGTCTTTCTTCAGCAGGTTAGTAAGAGGGCGTGCTATGTCAGCAAAGTGTTCAATGAACTGGCGCGAATAGTTGCACACGCCAAGGAAGCTGCGCAATTTTGACACATCGGTGGGGGTTTTGATGTCAAGAAGGCCTTGAATACGGCTGGATTGTGGTTCAATCCCGTTCGGCCCAACCAAGATCCCCACGTAGTTGACCTTCGTGCGACACCACTGACCTTTCAGGAGGGACAGTTTGGCACCTGCAGAAGACAGCTGTCCAAGAACGTGGTCGATTTCCATCAAATGGTCATCCAAAGAGGAGCTCCTCATCATAATGTCATCGACATAAATGAGGTTGCCCCTGGCGGCGGCATCAGGGCACGCCTTGTTGAGGAAGATGTTAAATTCGGCTGGCGAGTTGGCGTAGCCGAATGGACACCGGTTGAAAGTATACTGTTTGTTGCCAAAGGTGAATGCCAACTTGTATTGATCCCTGGGATCTACGGGGATCGTCCAGAACCCCGAAGCCACATCGATGGTGGTGAAGAATTTGGCATCTCGAACCTTGGGAAGTTCCTGTTCAAGTTGTGTCATGGGCCATCGCGAAAGAGGAACCTGTTGGTTCAGTTTGCGATAGTCAATGGTTGGTCTCCATGTACCGTTTGGCTTCAAGACTGGCCACAATGGAGCCGAATAGGTGCTGTTACAGGGGCGAATGATGCCCTTTTCCAGCATGGCGTCGATAGTCTTCTGTACTGGTTCGTAAGAAGCTATCGGAATCTTGTACTGGCGCACGAAAGTTGGAGGAGCGCCGGGCTGAGTCGGGATGCGGACTACATGTAGTGCCGTCAACCCGCAATCCAAGGAGTCCTTGGCAAAAGACGGTGTGTATTTCATTAACACGGTGCGCAACCGTTCGCGGTCCTGTTCGGACCGGAGCGCGTCGGCGCGGTGCAGAACTTCTTGGAGGTGCGCCTCGAACTCTGGGTACGGTTGAGGGTCCCCATTTGGAGTCGTGGTTGGTTGAGGTCTCTCTGGGTTTCCAGAGGGAATGCTAGAGGGCGTTGGAGGCAACGCGCTCAAGGCATAAATCACCAGTTGTTGGTCTGTCCCCAGGTCCACTCGGACGATGTCTTCATCGTTGGTGGGACCGGCAGGGTTGACCGTAACAAGCTGAGATGGCCTGGTGAGTCTTCGGCCACCGGTGTCTTCAGTCAAGAACAAGTCCGATGGGATGTGTCCAACCACAGGCACCGTTAGAGTGAAGTCGTGGAAGTCGGAACGGATGAGCAGGCCCAGACGGGTCGCTTTTGGTATGCGAACGTCGTACGAAAGGGGGTTGTGAACCAAGATCAGAGTGGTGAGAGAGGCGTCCACGATGGGCGTGGCCTCCAAGAGTAACGACAGGTTCATGAATTCCGATGAAGGTTGAAAGAAAGCGGAGCGAGCATTCAAGACCTGGTTAGCTCGTGCCACCAAGCGAACCGGAATGTTGATCGTGGTCGCCGGAGCGATCACTTCATCCTCGTTTAAGACTTCGCAAGCATCTGGGATGGTCTGTCCGGACTTCATGTTTGGAAGACTGGGAACACAAGCTAGAGGTTCCGAGTTGGTGAGGGACCAAAGCACGTTGTTGATGGTGTCCACATGGACGGCAAGACGAACAAGCAAATCTGCACCCACAAAAAGGGTGTGAGGCGCGTCCGGGACAACCAAGAAGTAGTGGGTCAGTGAGTGCTGCTTCCACTGAAGGTTTAAGGCGCACACGCCCACTGCAGTTATTGTAAGAGGAGGTTCCGTGTTCAACGGAAACCGGCAAGACTTGGAGACGAAAAGAATGTTCGGGTCGAGATCTCGCAAGTTGTCAGCGAATGCTGCAGAAATGGCTGATTTGTCAGCCCACAAGGCGAGGACGGCGTCAAGAACAGGTGCACCTTGCACGTGGACACCTCCGATGATGCGTGGGGCGTACCCTGCATCAGGTGGGGGTGGGTCAAGGTCACAAAGAAAGGTGTCGTGGCTTCTCAGCCGGTCCTTTGTCGGGGACGCGAGGGGTCCTGCCTTGGACTGTGTCGTGTCCCAGCTCCCTGTGGGGGCATCTGCTTCCCCGTGGGGTGGCTGCGCCCGAGTCACAGTGCAGAGCTGAGCCTGGTCAGGGCCCGAAGGAAATGTCGGCAGGGCCTGCCGCACCTGGGCCCAAATCTGGAGTCTCTGGTAGTCTATGATGGGTTGGAAGCGGAACAACAGGTCTTGGCCAATAAGAAGGGGGACTGACTCAATGGGTCCCACATAGACTGGATGGATGAATTCCATGGGGCCAATGGACCAGTGTACCATCGCGACAGATTCCAGCTTTGTGTTAGTAGGTGAGAAAGCGCTAACGGTGAGTGGGCACCGCCGTAGGCGGAGCGGTCGACTGTTAGCTTGTGACGCGGCGCGGAGTTGTTCGAACACCGTGTTGGACATCACCGTGATGTCTGCGGCGGGATCTACAAGGGCTTCGTAGGTTAGAGCTCGCTCCAGGGTGACGCTCAGATAGAATTTACGAGCTATCCCCCTGGTGGTGAGATCACCTAAAAGCTGTTGGAACGGTCTCACGTCATCGGTTGATCGCGATACATGCGGGTCTGCTGTATTTGGATCAGCCTGCAGTACCAATATTGTTGAGTCAGAAGGCAGTTTAGTCGGTGTCTGAGTGTCGGCTACTGGAGGCCCCTCTGGTGACCTCTGTTGGTGGGTCACTTCAGTGGGCATCCGGCCGTCGGTTAGTCATAAAGGCGGGTCTTTTGACGAGTCTTTTGACGATTTCAGGAGTGCCTTCAATATGCCGCTGGCAACTGCGTGGTGGTCAGTCTCGGAGTCGGCTTGGCGGTTCCGGGACTCGCGGCAGGAATCGGTTGCTGGCGCGCGTTCGACTTTATCACGTTTTGGATGATAGCGCGAATCGGGCTTTCCTTTAGCAACTTTGGAGCGCCGGCGGTCGTCAGCTTGCTTTTCTCCGTCCGCTTTCTCGTCACGCGAGTAGTCGGTTTTGGAGCGCGGTTTCCGGTTTCGCGGGGCGCGGGACTGTTTTGACTTTTTGGATTTAGTCTGGTCTTCCCTCGGAGCAAAGGAGCAAGCTCCCTCCAGCTCTGAAGGAGGACCCACGTCCACTTTATAAATTCCTGCGTCGCCTGCCTTGGGGGCGGATAATTTTAGCTTTGCATAGCCCCTAGCTGCTAAGTCACGTAGCTGCGAGCTATTCAGTGTCTCAGGACACAAAGCCAGTCCCAAGTAGTGGTTAAGGTTTTGTTGGAGGTTTCGGACAAACAACGTTTTAAAACCAGAATCTTCCTCCATGTTGGGCTCGTTACGAGTCCCAAAATAGGCATCGCGAAGACGACTATAGAAAGCCTGAGGAGCCTCCTGCTTTCCCTGTTTGACGAACATGGCGACTTCCATGCCCGACAACCCAGGAGAACCGTCAAACTCGCGTGAGATGGCTTGGTGCAGTGCCAAGGGGTCAGACAACACATCAGCGGGCTGCCGTTCCAGCAGTCTGTTGACTGCTCGGCTGGACGTCATTTTGATCAAGTACAACTTATCTTCCACGGTTGCCATTGGGAACCGCTGGAGATGATAGTTGATGTCTTTCAAGTACTCTGTTGTGTTGTGGGACCCCCCTGGTTTCGGTTCGAATTTGGTTATATTTCGAGCCAGCTTGTCCAAATCTTTCCAGGCCACGCCCATTTGTCCCTCCAACGGGGGAGTCGACATGGGTCCACGTTGGAAACTGTCATCACCTGATGGCCCGAAAGCGTGTGGGGAGGCGGCCATTGGAGGTGCCAGGCCTAAAGCGGCGGTGGTCACTGGCGGCGTCCTCCAGGCGGTTCCGGACTCAGGTGGCAGTTTGAGCTGTGGTGCTGTGGCTCTGGGATCAGGAGGTCTGTGTGGGGGTGGAGCTCCCGGCCGGGAGGCTCCTCGGGAGACCTCATGCAACTGCTGCGCGCGTTGTAACTCATGTTTAATATGAGCTAACTCTGTCTCATATTCCTGCTGGCATTGTCGGAGGCGGGTAACCTCGGCTTCAGTCAATGCTAATTTAGTTCGCAGGTCATATGAGCGGTCCACTTCGGCATTACGTTCCTCCCTAAAGGTCTGTACCTGAACTTGGAGGCGCTTCACTTCATCGGTTGACTGAGCTAGCGACGAACTAACCCGAAAGTAATTAGCTTCTGCTAGCCGAAGTTGGTCTTTTGACGGTCGTTCAGTCAAGTCAGTCACCTCTACTTTTAGTTTGTGAATTTCATTTGCCGCGGATCTCAGCAGTTTTTCTTGCTCTCGATTTGTCTCTTCGGCGGACGCGAGAGCTTGGGTTAACTCACCCATCTTTTGATGGGAGTCGTCAGTGGAAGCAGACTCATCTGCATCACTGCCCAGATTTTCGGCTAGCGCCGCATCGGCGCGGGCTTCTGCCTCATCCAGCTGCGCTTTAACGTCATCCAGCTGGGTCTCCATGACCTTCACTCGGTCGTGGGCGGCTTCAAGCTGGGCCGTGGCATCACGGCTCTGCTGTTGTGCCATGTCAAGTTGGTGTTTCACTTGACAGTCCTCGGCATCGCTCAGCTTCAAGTGTGCGGCAAGGTTCAAAGTCAGACATCCGAGCATTCGAATGAGTGACTTGTCCTTTGGGGCTTTGGTCTCAGCGTCACTCATGAGCTGCGCGAGGTTATCATTTAGCGTATTGACATCCGCATCCCTAATAGACTCAGCGTATCCAGGTAAGAAGTCCTTGGTCAGCTTCTGCACCAGTTGAGCCAAGGTATCTAGGTTCTCACAGGGGCTGGGAGTCTCTCGGAGTGATGCCATATTGTCAATAGCTTTTTAAACGATCACACTTGTACTAGCGTTTAATAGTTAGTTAATCAGCGTACGCAGTTAGCTAACTACCGCTATCAAGTATTATCGTCAACAATACACACTGGGTTCAAATTATCAAAAGGGGAATTGCCACAAAAGCAAAAGATTTGTAGTGGGCTATGCAACCCACAGCTTACACTATAGTTGGGAGAAATCAATTCCAGTTATCAAAACAAACAAAAACAAACGGCAACAAAAAATAAAATAATAAATAAAAATAAATAAAATACAATAAAATAAAATAATAATAATACTAACTTCAACTTGACTCACTCAGCAAAGAATAGCTTAAACGAGGGACAGGGTAACTCTAAAATGTTACAGCGGTCAATCCCAAAAGCTAAATCAAAAAAAAAAATTCAGACAAAAAATTTTTTTTTTTTTGGAAGTCGAGTTAAAAGTTGAAATTAAAATTAAATTAAATAAACAATAAAACAGAAAAAGGGGGAAATAAACTTAAAAGGGGTTAATAGTCTTAGTCAAATGACTGGTTACAGTGTCAGTACAGTTTCATGCAAATGTCCTGTGGACGGGGTTTTTGGGACACAAAAACTGCAGAACTATACAGAAATATTAGAGCCGCCTCTCTAATAATAGCTCATTCGAACTCACACCTTCTTATTAACTAGACACAACCGAAAAACAAAAACAAAAGAACAAACAAAAACAACAAAGTTAAAAATAATGGATAAAAATGAGAAGAAAACAAATAAAAGGGAAGAAAATAATAATAATAGTACTAGGTCTACCAAACCAACTAAACAAACACAAAACCTGAAATTAAGTGGAATGTTAAGTCAAGAATATAGCTAGTTAGCCTAGTATGAAACTGGATAAAAGGGAATACGAAAAAAAAAGAGGAAAAAAAGAAAAACACAATAGTGTAAATAGTTCCTTTGTATTAATTTGACCCAGCAGTATGTTTTGTTGATGCACCCGTAATTACTCTCACGCTAGGCAGCGTAAAAGGCTAGAATGCGGTCAGCTATTACTATAATCCTTAAACGCAAACAGTCAATTAAGCCTACAACTGCGTTTAATCGGACGTGGATAAATTTTTTATTATCCTTGTGTACTAACGGTGATGACACTCACTAAGTACAACGCTCGACACGGAAAACAATTCAAAAAGCAATGTGAAGTGACATTGAATCAGAATTATCGCGGAGCAAGGACCACCGGCGTTAAAGCAGCAGTGGGGGGGTCAGTTGTCTATTGACAGCTCAAACGCTGTCTGACAGCTGACAACCTGCGAGACCCGCTCCCTTTCGGGGCGTCTACAGGCGTGGCTCAAACTCGCCAATGAGAAGGGAGGGGGAGGTACTCAACCACGCCTCCACGAGCCACACAGCTCTTCACAAGGACTATGGCGCCACCTTGTGGAAATGCGTACACGGTACAGGTAAGCAGCTAACGTCTTAGCGCTCTGTTAATCCGCTCGCCACGAGCTGAAACTTTGAGTCGGCGGCTACAAAAGCTCAGTCACGACTCAAACTTCTCCCACAAGCTAGGTGTAGGAGGAACACGGGGAAAGTGACTCGGACGTCGTTTACGTTGCTCGCGGTTAGCTACTCCGAAGCACGTAACTCGAGTCGGGTCAACGCGACGCACGTAGGCTGTCACGTGACTTCCCACAATTTCCGGAAACACAACAACACAAAGACAAACAACTTCAAATTCAGCCAGCTGAAATTTAAAAGTTGCACAACTCGAGTTCTATCACGTACGTTTTCAAATACAAGCCACTATTTTTTCAAACGGTGACCGGCTCTTACTTTTATTCCAACAATCAATCCCGTTACTCTCGTTTACTTATAGCACGTCACTCCGTGGTAACACACGCAAGATGGCGGCTAACCAGACGCTCGATTCAAAGCTGAAGGGGAAAGTCAGTGCAGTTCTATGTAAGAAGAAATGTTTACCTTTTTGCACAGAGATAAATGATTAGGTACACTACGTGAAATGCGTTTTACTTTTCACGTCCAAAGTCTTGTGTTTTCGAGTGGATCTTCTTATGTTTTGTAGCCTCACACGGCCGGCACCATTATGTAGCGATAATTGGGTCGTCTTTTGGACGAATTAATAATCTGGACGTTACAGAGGTAAATTGTAGTTACCTCGATAACCTCTGGGGCACCACGTTTGTTTTTGCTTTGTATTAACAGGAGCAAACAACGACCAAAATCCTTCTTTCATCAGTCATTGATAATCTAAAGTCGCCACACTCGATATTCAGTGGTTCGTTGTACTAACAAAAGAATAATAATCCACTCGGAAACACAGATGACTTAGGCGGAATACAGTTCATAAAACATGCATTTATTCACGATTGCTACACTACAGAATCAAAATACTGCCTAACTATTCTACCGTCAGAAGAAAAGAAATAAAATAAAGCGAATGAAAATAAGGAAGGAATGCGAATGAATAAAGAAACAGGGAAAGGAGAAAATTTGACCTGCCAGATTTGTGAGGTTTCAAACGTAAGTGGCACACAGTGGATACGCCGAGGTAGAAATCAAGCGCACTTACGAGCCTTAGAGTTGCGTAGCAACAAACAGAAGTGGCGGCCTTTTTGACAAGGGGAAAAAAAATAGTCAATGTTCGTTGAAAAAGGCAAGAAAAAAAAATAAAAAGAAAAATTATTCCACAGGTGAGCACGGGGAAGCCGCAAAAGGGGCCTGGCGTCGTTGCGCGGCTCGTGCCTTGATTGGTCGGCGATCCGGCGAGGTTGATCCTCGCCGAGGTTGGTTCTGCTGGGCAGCTGTCCGAGCTCAGGTGTTGCAGCTCGGTCAGTACGCGCCTGCGTACGGGGAAGGCCAGCCGTTGGAGGTGAGCTAGCACCGCGGCGGGGCACCACCGACTAGCAGTTGAGGTGCTGAGCGGCTGAGGTGCGCAACCTTGAGTCCGGGGTACGTTGCAAGTGTACCCCGGGGCCGCGAAGGTCGGGCGGGTAAGCACCGATAGTGGAACAAAAAAAAATAAACAAAAAAACAAGAGTCTTTAGTCAGCGTTGCAGTTTGCACTTGCTTTGGCGTGGCGTGGCGCGAGGATCCGATCTCGTTAACGGATCCTGCCAGGAAAGAAAAAGCCACGTGGTTTGCAAGTTTCTTAGACAAAGGGTTCGAGCAGCCTGGCTGGCCCGCTTGCAAGTCGGGCCAGAGTTTTTGGAAGAGGCTTGTGAGAGCCGGAACAGGGCAGGAGAGCAGGAAGGCAAAAGAGAACGGGCAGTGGTCTGCTCGTGTTTTTATAGTCTCTGGGTGGGGCGAGCAGGTGAAGGCACACCCTTCTGTTCGCTCGCGCAGACTCTCAGAGGAAAATTATTAAAAAGATTAATAATTTGGCATTAAATTTGGTCAGTCTGGCAAATCAGTTTTCCCACACAACCCGTTTAATACACATTGTAATTAATGCATCATAAACTAACTTGTGAGGTAACTTCTACTTGTCTAATCTGACTGAACTGAGAGACATTGATTATCTTTCATTCTTTATGGAGTACACATGAAATAGGATGTTCATACACACAAAGATATAACATGAATCATTCGTAGTTCAGTTGTCTGTCAAGAATTATCATGATATAAATGTGTAAAATGCGGTTACTTATGTGAATTGTCACTAAGGATAGTTCCAAGTTTCGCCACTTGGAGGTGTTGTTGCTCCATCTAGACGTTCCAGGAAGGGCGAGGCGCCAGAGTATCCTTTTGTGATTGATAAGAAGTCATGAACATTCCTTTGATCGGTCATTTGTGTATTCCAAACCATTGGAGCCATTTGTTCGGGCTCCGAGCAGACTGCTGGAAATACACTCCTTTGGCAGACGCATAAATTCCTTTGTCACCTGGTCAGCGGCTTCAAAAGAGCTTTGTTGGTGGCAAGGACCACCTGTAGAGCTGACCAGGCTGGATCCTGTCTGGGCATTGGCATATTCATGCACTGCAGAGAATTTGCTTCAAGAGAAGCAAACTAAAAAAAAAATTAGAGGGTGGAATGGACCTAGGCAATAGTTGTTACATTGTGCACTCAAATCTTTTGCTGTATTTAGTTTATTTTTGCATCCGGATGATGATTCTAGCATGAAATTGCTTGGGCACCTGTTAATTTTTAAGATTTGGACACATTCAGCTCAAATGTACAATCATGCGCTAAAAACACATTTAAAGCAATAAAAAGATTATTATGGCTGTCAAACCTAAACCAAACGTTGTGCACTCAAATCTTTTGCTGCATTTAGTTTATTTTGGCATCCGGATGATGATTCTAGCATGAAATTGCTTGGGCGCCTGTTAATTTTTAAGATTTTGACACATTCAGCTAAAAACGCATTTAAAGCAATAAAAAGATGATTATGGCTGTCAAACCTAAACCAAACGTTGTGCACTCAAATCTTTTGCTGTATTTAGTTTATTTTGGCATCCGGATGATGATTCTAGCATGAAATTGCTTGGGCACCTGTTAATTTTTAGGATTTTGACACATTCAGCTCAAATGTACACAATTGTTGATTATGGCTGTCAAATCTAAACCAAACGTTGTGCACTCAAATCTTTTGCTGTATTTAGTTTATTTTGGCATCCGGATGATGATTCTAGCATGAAATTGCTTGGGCACCTGTTAATTTTTAAGATTTTGACACATTCAGCTCAAATGTACAATCATGCACTAAAAACGCATTTAAAGCAATAAAACGATGATTATGGCTGTCAAACCTAAACCAAACGTTGTGCACTCAAATATTTTGCTGTATTTAGTTTATTTTGGCATCCGGATGATGATTCTAGCATGAAATTGCTTGGGCACCTGTTAATTTTTAAGATTTTGACACATTCAGCTCAAATGTACAATCATGCGCTAAAAACGCATTTAAAACAATAAAACGATGATTATGGCTGTCAAACCTAAACCAAACGTTGTGCACTCAAATATTTTGCTGTATTTAGTTTATTTTGGCATCCGGATGATGATTCTAGCATGAAATTGCTTGGGCACCTGTTAATTTTTAAGATTTTGACACATTCAGCTCAAATGTACAATCATGCGCTAAAAACGCATTTAAAACAATAAAACGATGATTATGGCTGTCAAACCTAAACCAAACGTTGTGCACTCAAATATTTTGCTGTATTTAGTTTATTTTGGCATCCGGATGATGATTCTAGCATGAAATTGCTTGGGCACCTGTTAATTTTAAGATTTTGACACATTCAGATCAAATGTACACAATTGCTGATTATGGCTGTCAAATCTAAACCAAACGTTGTGCACTCAAATCTTTTGCTGTATTTAGTTTATTTTGGCATCCGGATGATGATTCTAGCATGAAATTGCTTGGGCACCTGTTAATTTTTAAGATTTTGACACATTCAGCTCAAATGTGCAATCATGCGCTAAAAATGCATTTAAAGCAATAAAACGATGATTATGGCTGTCAAAAGCTAAACCAAACGTTGTGCACTCAAATCTTTTGCTGTATTTAGTTTATTTTGGCATCCGGATGATGATTCTAGCATGAAATTGCTTGGGCGCCTGTTAATTTTTAAAATTTTGACACATTCAGCTCAAATGTACACAATTGCTGATTATGGCTGTCAAATCTAAACCAAACGTTGTGCACTCAAATCTTTTGCTGTATTTAGTTTATTTTGGCATCCGGATGATGATTCTAGCATGAAATTGCTTGGGCACCTGTTAATTTTTAAGATTTTGACACATTCAGCTCAAATGTACAATCATGCGCTAAAAACGCATTTAAAGCAATAAAAAGGTGATTATGGCTGTCAAACCTAAACCAAACGTTGTGCACTCAAATCTTTTGCTGTATTTAGTTTATTTTGGCATCCGGATGATGATTCTAGCATGAAATTGCTTGGGCACCTGTTAATTTTTAAGATTTTGACACATTCAGCTCAAATGTACAATCATGCGCTAAAAACGCATTTAAAGCAATAAAAAGGTGATTATGGCTGTCAAACCTAAACCAAACGTTGTGCACTCAAATCTTTTGCTGTATTTAGTTTATTTTGGCATCCGGATGATGATTCTAGCATGAAATTGCTTGGGCACCTGTTAATTTTTAAGATTTTGACACATTCAGCTCAAATGTACACAATTGCTGATTATGGCTGTCAAATCTAAACCAAACGTTGTGCACTCAAATCTTTTGCTGTATTTAGTTTATTTTGGCATCCGGATGATGATTCTAGCATGAAATTGCTTGGGCACCTGTTAATTTTTAAGATTTTGACACATTCAGCTCAAATGTACAATCATGCGCTAAAAACGCATTTAAAACAATAAAACGATGATTATGGCTGTCAAACCTAAACCAAACGTTGTGCACTCAAATATTTTGCTGTATTTAGTTTATTTTGGCATCCGGATGATGATTCTAGCATGAAATTGCTTGGGCACCTGTTAATTTTAAGATTTTGACACATTCATATCAAATGTACACAATTGCTGATTATGGCTGTCAAATCTAAACCAAACGTTGTGCACTCAAATCTTTTGCTGTATTTAGTTTATTTTGGCATCCGGATGATGATTCTAGCATGAAATTGCTTGGGCACCTGTTAATTTTTAAGATTTTGACACATTCAGCTCAAATGTGCAATCATGCGCTAAAAATGCATTTAAAGCAATAAAACGATGATTATGGCTGTCAAAAGCTAAACCAAACGTTGTGCACTCAAATCTTTTGCTGTATTTAGTTTATTTTGGCATCCGGATGATGATTCTAGCATGAAATTGCTTGGGCACCTGTTAATTTTTAAGATTTTGACACATTCAGCTAAAAACGCATTTAAAGCAATAAAAAGATGATTATGGCTGTCAAACCTAAACCAAACGTTGTGCACTCAAATCTTTTGCTGTATTTAGTTTATTTTGGCATCCGGATGATGATTCTAGCATGAAATTGCTTGGGCACCTGTTAATTTTTAGGATTTTGACACATTCAGCTCAAATGTACACAATTGTTGATTATGGCTGTCAAATCTAAACCAAACGTTGTGCACTCAAATCTTTTGCTGTATTTAGTTTATTTTTGCATCCGGATGATGATTCTAGCATGAAATTGCTTGGGCACCTGTTAATTTTTAAGATTTGGACACATTCAGCTCAAATGTACAATCATGCGCTAAAAACACATTTAAAGCAATAAAAAGATTATTATGGCTGTCAAACCTAAACCAAACGTTGTGCACTCAAATCTTTTGCTGCATTTAGTTTATTTTGGCATCCGGATGATGATTCTAGCATGAAATTGCTTGGGCGCCTGTTAATTTTTAAGATTTTGACACATTCAGCTAAAAACGCATTTAAAGCAATAAAAAGATGATTATGGCTGTCAAACCTAAACCAAACGTTGTGCACTCAAATCTTTTGCTGTATTTAGTTTATTTTGGCATCCGGATGATGATTCTAGCATGAAATTGCTTGGGCACCTGTTAATTTTTAGGATTTTGACACATTCAGCTCAAATGTACAATCATGCGCTAAAAACGCATTTAAAACAATAAAACGATGATTATGGCTGTCAAACCTAAACCAAACGTTGTGCACTCAAATATTTTGCTGTATTTAGTTTATTTTGGCATCCGGATGATGATTCTAGCATGAAATTGCTTGGGCACCTGTTAATTTTAAGATTTTGACACATTCAGATCAAATGTACACAATTGCTGATTATGGCTGTCAAATCTAAACCAAACGTTGTGCACTCAAATCTTTTGCTGTATTTAGTTTATTTTGGCATCCGGATGATGATTCTAGCATGAAATTGCTTGGGCACCTGTTAATTTTTAAGATTTGGACACATTCAGCTCAAATGTGCAATCATGCGCTAAAAATGCATTTAAAGCAATAAAAAGATTATTATGGCTGTCAAACCTAAACCAAACGTTGTGCACTCAAATCTTTTGCTGCATTTAGTTTATTTTGGCATCCGGATGATGATTCTAGCATGAAATTGCTTGGGCGCCTGTTAATTTTTAAGATTTTGACACATTCAGCTAAAAACGCATTTAAAGCAATAAAAAGATGATTATGGCTGTCAAACCTAAACCAAACGTTGTGCACTCAAATCTTTTGCTGTATTTAGTTTATTTTGGCATCCGGATGATGATTCTAGCATGAAATTGCTTGGGCACCTGTTAATTTTTAGGATTTTGACACATTCAGCTCAAATGTACACAATTGTTGATTATGGCTGTCAAATCTAAACCAAACGTTGTGCACTCAAATCTTTTGCTGTATTTAGTTTATTTTGGCATCCGGATGATGATTCTAGCATGAAATTGCTTGGGCACCTGTTAATTTTTAAGATTTTGACACATTCAGCTCAAATGTACAATCATGCACTAAAAACGCATTTAAAGCAATAAAACGATGATTATGGCTGTCAAACCTAAACCAAACGTTGTGCACTCAAATATTTTGCTGTATTTAGTTTATTTTGGCATCCGGATGATGATTCTAGCATGAAATTGCTTGGGCACCTGTTAATTTTTAAGATTTTGACACATTCAGCTCAAATGTACAATCATGCGCTAAAAACGCATTTAAAACAATAAAACGATGATTATGGCTGTCAAACCTAAACCAAACGTTGTGCACTCAAATATTTTGCTGTATTTAGTTTATTTTGGCATCCGGATGATGATTCTAGCATGAAATTGCTTGGGCACCTGTTAATTTTTAAGATTTTGACACATTCAGCTCAAATGTACAATCATGCGCTAAAAACGCATTTAAAACAATAAAACGATGATTATGGCTGTCAAACCTAAACCAAACGTTGTGCACTCAAATATTTTGCTGTATTTAGTTTATTTTGGCATCCGGATGATGATTCTAGCATGAAATTGCTTGGGCACCTGTTAATTTTAAGATTTTGACACATTCAGATCAAATGTACACAATTGCTGATTATGGCTGTCAAATCTAAACCAAACGTTGTGCACTCAAATCTTTTGCTGTATTTAGTTTATTTTGGCATCCGGATGATGATTCTAGCATGAAATTGCTTGGGCACCTGTTAATTTTTAAGATTTTGACACATTCAGCTCAAATGTGCAATCATGCGCTAAAAATGCATTTAAAGCAATAAAACGATGATTATGGCTGTCAAAAGCTAAACCAAACGTTGTGCACTCAAATCTTTTGCTGTATTTAGTTTATTTTGGCATCCGGATGATGATTCTAGCATGAAATTGCTTGGGCGCCTGTTAATTTTTAAAATTTTGACACATTCAGCTCAAATGTACACAATTGCTGATTATGGCTGTCAAATCTAAACCAAACGTTGTGCACTCAAATCTTTTGCTGTATTTAGTTTATTTTGGCATCCGGATGATGATTCTAGCATGAAATTGCTTGGGCACCTGTTCATTTTTAAGATTTTGACACATTCAGCTCAAATGTACAATCATGCACTAAAAACGCATTTAAAGCAATAAAACGATGATTATGGCTGTCAAACCTAAACCAAACGTTGTGCACTCAAATATTTTGCTGTATTTAGTTTATTTTGGCATCCGGATGATGATTCTAGCATGAAATTGCTTGGGCACCTGTTAATTTTTAAGATTTTGACACATTCAGCTCAAATGTACAATCATGCGCTAAAAACGCATTTAAAACAATAAAACGATGATTATGGCTGTCAAACCTAAACCAAACGTTGTGCACTCAAATCTTTTGCTGTATTTAGTTTATTTTGGCATCCGAATGATGATTCTAGCATGAAATTGCTTGGGCACCTGTTAATTTTAAGATTTTGACACATTCAGATCAAATGTACACAATTGCTGATTATGGCTGTCAAATCTAAACCAAACGTTGTGCACTCAAATCTTTTGCTGTATTTAGTTTATTTTGGCATCCGGATGATGATTCTGGCATGAAATTGCTTGGGCACCTGTTAATTTTTAAGATTTTGACACATTCAGCTCAAATGTGCAATCATGCGCTAAAAATGCATTTAAAGCAATAAAACGATGATTATGGCTGTCAAAAGCTAAACCAAACGTTGTGCACTCAAATCTTTTGCTGTATTTAGTTTATTTTGGCATCCGGATGATGATTCTAGCATGAAATTGCTTGGGCACCTGTTAATTTTTAAGATTTGGACACATTCAGCTCAAATGTGCAATCATGCGCTAAAAATGCATTTAAAGCAATAAAAAGATTATTATGGCTGTCAAACCTAAACCAAACGTTGTGCACTCAAATATTTTGCTGTATTTAGTTTATTTTGGCATCCGGATGATGATTCTAGCATGAAATTGCTTGGGCACCTGTTAATTTTAAGATTTTGACACATTCAGATCAAATGTACACAATTGCTGATTATGGCTGTCAAATCTAAACCAAACGTTGTGCACTCAAATCTTTTGCTGTATTTAGTTTATTTTGGCATCCGGATGATGATTCTAGCATGAAATTGCTTGGGCACCTGTTAATTTTTAAGATTTTGACACATTCAGCTCAAATGTGCAATCATGCGCTAAAAATGCATTTAAAGCAATAAAACGATGATTATGGCTGTCAAAAGCTAAACCAAACGTTGTGCACTCAAATCTTTTGCTGTATTTAGTTTATTTTGGCATCCGGATGATGATTCTAGCATGAAATTGCTTGGGCGCCTGTTAATTTTTAAAATTTTGACACATTCAGCTCAAATGTACACAATTGCTGATTATGGCTGTCAAATCTAAACCAAACGTTGTGCACTCAAATCTTTTGCTGTATTTAGTTTATTTTGGCATCCGGATGATGATTCTAGCATGAAATTGCTTGGGCACCTGTTAATTTTTAAGATTTTGACACATTCAGCTCAAATGTACAATCATGCGCTAAAAACGCATTTAAAGCAATAAAAAGGTGATTATGGCTGTCAAACCTAAACCAAACGTTGTGCACTCAAATCTTTTGCTGTATTTAGTTTATTTTGGCATCCGGATGATGATTCTAGCATGAAATTGCTTGGGCACCTGTTAATTTTTAAGATTTTGACACATTCAGCTCAAATGTACAATCATGCGCTAAAAACGCATTTAAAGCAATAAAAAGGTGATTATGGCTGTCAAACCTAAACCAAACGTTGTGCACTCAAATCTTTTGCTGTATTTAGTTTATTTTGGCATCCGGATGATGATTCTAGCATGAAATTGCTTGGGCACCTGTTAATTTTTAAGATTTTGACACATTCAGCTCAAATGTACACAATTGCTGATTATGGCTGTCAAATCTAAACCAAACGTTGTGCACTCAAATCTTTTGCTGTATTTAGTTTATTTTGGCATCCGGATGATGATTCTAGCATGAAATTGCTTGGGCACCTGTTAATTTTTAAGATTTTGACACATTCAGCTCAAATGTACAATCATGCGCTAAAAACGCATTTAAAACAATAAAACGATGATTATGGCTGTCAAACCTAAACCAAACGTTGTGCACTCAAATATTTTGCTGTATTTAGTTTATTTTGGCATCCGGATGATGATTCTAGCATGAAATTGCTTGGGCACCTGTTAATTTTAAGATTTTGACACATTCATATCAAATGTACACAATTGCTGATTATGGCTGTCAAATCTAAACCAAACGTTGTGCACTCAAATCTTTTGCTGTATTTAGTTTATTTTGGCATCCGGATGATGATTCTAGCATGAAATTGCTTGGGCACCTGTTAATTTTTAAGATTTTGACACATTCAGCTCAAATGTGCAATCATGCGCTAAAAATGCATTTAAAGCAATAAAACGATGATTATGGCTGTCAAAAGCTAAACCAAACGTTGTGCACTCAAATCTTTTGCTGTATTTAGTTTATTTTGGCATCCGGATGATGATTCTAGCATGAAATTGCTTGGGCACCTGTTAATTTTTAAGATTTTGACACATTCAGCTAAAAACGCATTTAAAGCAATAAAAAGATGATTATGGCTGTCAAACCTAAACCAAACGTTGTGCACTCAAATCTTTTGCTGTATTTAGTTTATTTTGGCATCCGGATGATGATTCTAGCATGAAATTGCTTGGGCACCTGTTAATTTTTAGGATTTTGACACATTCAGCTCAAATGTACACAATTGTTGATTATGGCTGTCAAATCTAAACCAAACGTTGTGCACTCAAATCTTTTGCTGTATTTAGTTTATTTTTGCATCCGGATGATGATTCTAGCATGAAATTGCTTGGGCACCTGTTAATTTTTAAGATTTGGACACATTCAGCTCAAATGTACAATCATGCGCTAAAAACACATTTAAAGCAATAAAAAGATTATTATGGCTGTCAAACCTAAACCAAACGTTGTGCACTCAAATCTTTTGCTGCATTTAGTTTATTTTGGCATCCGGATGATGATTCTAGCATGAAATTGCTTGGGCGCCTGTTAATTTTTAAGATTTTGACACATTCAGCTAAAAACGCATTTAAAGCAATAAAAAGATGATTATGGCTGTCAAACCTAAACCAAACGTTGTGCACTCAAATCTTTTGCTGTATTTAGTTTATTTTGGCATCCGGATGATGATTCTAGCATGAAATTGCTTGGGCACCTGTTAATTTTTAGGATTTTGACACATTCAGCTCAAATGTACAATCATGCGCTAAAAACGCATTTAAAACAATAAAACGATGATTATGGCTGTCAAACCTAAACCAAACGTTGTGCACTCAAATATTTTGCTGTATTTAGTTTATTTTGGCATCCGGATGATGATTCTAGCATGAAATTGCTTGGGCACCTGTTAATTTTAAGATTTTGACACATTCAGATCAAATGTACACAATTGCTGATTATGGCTGTCAAATCTAAACCAAACGTTGTGCACTCAAATCTTTTGCTGTATTTAGTTTATTTTGGCATCCGGATGATGATTCTAGCATGAAATTGCTTGGGCACCTGTTAATTTTTAAGATTTGGACACATTCAGCTCAAATGTGCAATCATGCGCTAAAAATGCATTTAAAGCAATAAAAAGATTATTATGGCTGTCAAACCTAAACCAAACGTTGTGCACTCAAATCTTTTGCTGCATTTAGTTTATTTTGGCATCCGGATGATGATTCTAGCATGAAATTGCTTGGGCGCCTGTTAATTTTTAAGATTTTGACACATTCAGCTAAAAACGCATTTAAAGCAATAAAAAGATGATTATGGCTGTCAAACCTAAACCAAACGTTGTGCACTCAAATCTTTTGCTGTATTTAGTTTATTTTGGCATCCGGATGATGATTCTAGCATGAAATTGCTTGGGCACCTGTTAATTTTTAGGATTTTGACACATTCAGCTCAAATGTACACAATTGTTGATTATGGCTGTCAAATCTAAACCAAACGTTGTGCACTCAAATCTTTTGCTGTATTTAGTTTATTTTGGCATCCGGATGATGATTCTAGCATGAAATTGCTTGGGCACCTGTTAATTTTTAAGATTTTGACACATTCAGCTCAAATGTACAATCATGCACTAAAAACGCATTTAAAGCAATAAAACGATGATTATGGCTGTCAAACCTAAACCAAACGTTGTGCACTCAAATATTTTGCTGTATTTAGTTTATTTTGGCATCCGGATGATGATTCTAGCATGAAATTGCTTGGGCACCTGTTAATTTTTAAGATTTTGACACATTCAGCTCAAATGTACAATCATGCGCTAAAAACGCATTTAAAACAATAAAACGATGATTATGGCTGTCAAACCTAAACCAAACGTTGTGCACTCAAATATTTTGCTGTATTTAGTTTATTTTGGCATCCGGATGATGATTCTAGCATGAAATTGCTTGGGCACCTGTTAATTTTTAAGATTTTGACACATTCAGCTCAAATGTACAATCATGCGCTAAAAACGCATTTAAAACAATAAAACGATGATTATGGCTGTCAAACCTAAACCAAACGTTGTGCACTCAAATATTTTGCTGTATTTAGTTTATTTTGGCATCCGGATGATGATTCTAGCATGAAATTGCTTGGGCACCTGTTAATTTTAAGATTTTGACACATTCAGATCAAATGTACACAATTGCTGATTATGGCTGTCAAATCTAAACCAAACGTTGTGCACTCAAATCTTTTGCTGTATTTAGTTTATTTTGGCATCCGGATGATGATTCTAGCATGAAATTGCTTGGGCACCTGTTAATTTTTAAGATTTTGACACATTCAGCTCAAATGTGCAATCATGCGCTAAAAATGCATTTAAAGCAATAAAACGATGATTATGGCTGTCAAAAGCTAAACCAAACGTTGTGCACTCAAATCTTTTGCTGTATTTAGTTTATTTTGGCATCCGGATGATGATTCTAGCATGAAATTGCTTGGGCGCCTGTTAATTTTTAAAATTTTGACACATTCAGCTCAAATGTACACAATTGCTGATTATGGCTGTCAAATCTAAACCAAACGTTGTGCACTCAAATCTTTTGCTGTATTTAGTTTATTTTGGCATCCGGATGATGATTCTAGCATGAAATTGCTTGGGCACCTGTTCATTTTTAAGATTTTGACACATTCAGCTCAAATGTACAATCATGCACTAAAAACGCATTTAAAGCAATAAAACGATGATTATGGCTGTCAAACCTAAACCAAACGTTGTGCACTCAAATATTTTGCTGTATTTAGTTTATTTTGGCATCCGGATGATGATTCTAGCATGAAATTGCTTGGGCACCTGTTAATTTTTAAGATTTTGACACATTCAGCTCAAATGTACAATCATGCGCTAAAAACGCATTTAAAACAATAAAACGATGATTATGGCTGTCAAACCTAAACCAAACGTTGTGCACTCAAATCTTTTGCTGTATTTAGTTTATTTTGGCATCCGAATGATGATTCTAGCATGAAATTGCTTGGGCACCTGTTAATTTTAAGATTTTGACACATTCAGATCAAATGTACACAATTGCTGATTATGGCTGTCAAATCTAAACCAAACGTTGTGCACTCAAATCTTTTGCTGTATTTAGTTTATTTTGGCATCCGGATGATGATTCTGGCATGAAATTGCTTGGGCACCTGTTAATTTTTAAGATTTTGACACATTCAGCTCAAATGTGCAATCATGCGCTAAAAATGCATTTAAAGCAATAAAACGATGATTATGGCTGTCAAAAGCTAAACCAAACGTTGTGCACTCAAATCTTTTGCTGTATTTAGTTTATTTTGGCATCCGGATGATGATTCTAGCATGAAATTGCTTGGGCACCTGTTAATTTTTAAGATTTGGACACATTCAGCTCAAATGTGCAATCATGCGCTAAAAATGCATTTAAAGCAATAAAAAGATTATTATGGCTGTCAAACCTAAACCAAACGTTGTGCACTCAAATCTTTTGCTGCATTTAGTTTATTTTGGCATCCGGATGATGATTCTAGCATGAAATTGCTTGGGCGCCTGTTAATTTTTAAGATTTTGACACATTCAGCTAAAAACGCATTTAAAGCAATAAAAAGATGATTATGGCTGTCAAACCTAAACCAAACGTTGTGCACTCAAATCTTTTGCTGTATTTAGTTTATTTTGGCATCCGGATGATGATTCTAGCATGAAATTGCTTGGGCACCTGTTAATTTTTAGGATTTTGACACATTCAGCTCAAATGTACACAATTGTTGATTATGGCTGTCAAATCTAAACCAAACGTTGTGCACTCAAATCTTTTGCTGTATTTAGTTTATTTTGGCATCCGGATGATGATTCTAGCATGAAATTGCTTGGGCACCTGTTAATTTTTAAGATTTTGACACATTCAGCTCAAATGTACAATCATGCACTAAAAACGCATTTAAAGCAATAAAACGATGATTATGGCTGTCAAACCTAAACCAAACGTTGTGCACTCAAATATTTTGCTGTATTTAGTTTATTTTGGCATCCGGATGATGATTCTAGCATGAAATTGCTTGGGCACCTGTTAATTTTTAAGATTTTGACACATTCAGCTCAAATGTACAATCATGCACTAAAAACGCATTTAAAGCAATAAAACGATGATTATGGCTGTCAAACCTAAACCAAACGTTGTGCACTCAAATATTTTGCTGTATTTAGTTTATTTTGGCATCCGGATGATGATTCTAGCATGAAATTGCTTGGGCACCTGTTAATTTTTAAGATTTTGACACATTCAGCTCAAATGTACAATCATGCGCTAAAAACGCATTTAAAACAATAAAACGATGATTATGGCTGTCAAACCTAAACCAAACGTTGTGCACTCAAATATTTTGCTGTATTTAGTTTATTTTGGCATCCGGATGATGATTCTAGCATGAAATTGCTTGGGCACCTGTTAATTTTTAAGATTTTGACACATTCAGCTCAAATGTACAATCATGCGCTAAAAACGCATTTAAAACAATAAAACGATGATTATGGCTGTCAAACCTAAACCAAACGTTGTGCACTCAAATATTTTGCTGTATTTAGTTTATTTTGGCATCCGGATGATGATTCTAGCATGAAATTGCTTGGGCACCTGTTAATTTTAAGATTTTGACACATTCAGATCAAATGTACACAATTGCTGATTATGGCTGTCAAATCTAAACCAAACGTTGTGCACTCAAATCTTTTGCTGTATTTAGTTTATTTTGGCATCCGGATGATGATTCTAGCATGAAATTGCTTGGGCACCTGTTAATTTTTAAGATTTTGACACATTCAGCTCAAATGTGCAATCATGCGCTAAAAATGCATTTAAAGCAATAAAACGATGATTATGGCTGTCAAAAGCTAAACCAAACGTTGTGCACTCAAATCTTTTGCTGTATTTAGTTTATTTTGGCATCCGGATGATGATTCTAGCATGAAATTGCTTGGGCGCCTGTTAATTTTTAAAATTTTGACACATTCAGCTCAAATGTACACAATTGCTGATTATGGCTGTCAAATCTAAACCAAACGTTGTGCACTCAAATCTTTTGCTGTATTTAGTTTATTTTGGCATCCGGATGATGATTCTAGCATGAAATTGCTTGGGCACCTGTTCATTTTTAAGATTTTGACACATTCAGCTCAAATGTACAATCATGCACTAAAAACGCATTTAAAGCAATAAAACGATGATTATGGCTGTCAAACCTAAACCAAACGTTGTGCACTCAAATATTTTGCTGTATTTAGTTTATTTTGGCATCCGGATGATGATTCTAGCATGAAATTGCTTGGGCACCTGTTAATTTTTAAGATTTTGACACATTCAGCTCAAATGTACAATCATGCGCTAAAAACGCATTTAAAACAATAAAACGATGATTATGGCTGTCAAACCTAAACCAAACGTTGTGCACTCAAATCTTTTGCTGTATTTAGTTTATTTTGGCATCCGAATGATGATTCTAGCATGAAATTGCTTGGGCACCTGTTAATTTTAAGATTTTGACACATTCAGATCAAATGTACACAATTGCTGATTATGGCTGTCAAATCTAAACCAAACGTTGTGCACTCAAATCTTTTGCTGTATTTAGTTTATTTTGGCATCCGGATGATGATTCTGGCATGAAATTGCTTGGGCACCTGTTAATTTTTAAGATTTTGACACATTCAGCTCAAATGTGCAATCATGCGCTAAAAATGCATTTAAAGCAATAAAACGATGATTATGGCTGTCAAAAGCTAAACCAAACGTTGTGCACTCAAATCTTTTGCTGTATTTAGTTTATTTTGGCATCCGGATGATGATTCTAGCATGAAATTGCTTGGGCACCTGTTAATTTTTAAGATTTTGACACATTCAGCTCAAATGTGCAATCATGCGCTAAAAATGCATTTAAAGCAATAAAACGATGATTATGGCTGTCAAAAGCTAAACCAAACGTTGTGCACTCAAATCTTTTGCTGTATTTAGTTTATTTTGGCATCCGTATGATGATTCTAGCATGAAATTGCTTGGGCACCTGTTAATTTTTAAGATTTTGACACATTCAGCTCAAATGTACACAATTGCTGATCATGGCTGTCAAATCTAAACCAAACGTTGTGCACTCAAATCTTTTGCTGTATTTAGTTTATTTTGGCATCCGGATGATGATTCTAGCATGAAATTGCTTGGACACCTGTTAATTTTTAAGATTTTGACACATTCAGCTCAAATGTACAATCATGCGCTTAAAACCGCATTTAAAGCAATAAAAAGATGATTATGGCTGTCAAACCTAAACCAAACGTTATGCACTCAAATCTTTTACTGTATTTAGTTTATTTTGGCATCCGGATGATGATTCTAGCATGAAATTGCTTGGGCAACTGTTAATTTTTAAGATTTTGACACATTCAGCTAAAAACGCATTTAAAGCAATAAAAAGATGATTATGGCTGTCAAACCTAAACCAAACGTTGTGCACTCAAATCTTTTGCTGTATTTAGTTTATTTTGGCATCCGGATGATGATTCTAGCATGAAATTGCTTGGGCACCTGTTAATTTTTAGGATTTTGACACATTCAGCTCAAATGTACACAATTGTTGATTATGGCTGTCAAATCTAAACCAAACGTTGTGCACTCAAATCTTTTGCTGTATTTAGTTTATTTTGGCATCCGGATGATGATTCTAGCATGAAATTGCTTGGGCACCTGTTAATTTTTAAGATTTTGACACATTCAGCTAAAAACGCATTTAAAGCAATAAAAAGATGATTATGGCTGTCAAACCTAAACCAAACGTTGTGCACTCAAATCTTTTGCTGTATTTAGTTTATTTTGGCATCCGAATGATGATTCTAGCATGAAATTGCTTGGGCACCTGTTAATTTTTAAGATTTTGACACATTCAGCTCAAATGTACAATCATGCACTAAAAACGCATTTAAAGCAATAAAACGATGATTATGGCTGTCAAACCTAAACCAAACGTTGTGCACTCAAATATTTTGCTGTATTTAGTTTATTTTGGCATCCGGATGATGATTCTAGCATGAAATTGCTTGGGCACCTGTTAATTTTTAAGATTTTGACACATTCAGCTCAAATGTACAATCATGCACTAAAAACGCATTTAAAGCAATAAAACGATGATTATGGCTGTCAAACCTAAACCAAACGTTGTGCACTCAAATATTTTGCTGTATTTAGTTTATTTTGGCATCCGGATGATGATTCTAGCATGAAATTGCTTGGGCACCTGTTAATTTTTAAGATTTTGACACATTCAGCTCAAATGTACAATCATGCGCTAAAAACGCATTTAAAACAATAAAACGATGATTATGGCTGTCAAACCTAAACCAAACGTTGTGCACTCAAATATTTTGCTGTATTTAGTTTATTTTGGCATCCGGATGATGATTCTAGCATGAAATTGCTTGGGCACCTGTTAATTTTTAAGATTTTGACACATTCAGCTCAAATGTACAATCATGCGCTAAAAACGCATTTAAAACAATAAAACGATGATTATGGCTGTCAAACCTAAACCAAACGTTGTGCACTCAAATATTTTGCTGTATTTAGTTTATTTTGGCATCCGGATGATGATTCTAGCATGAAATTGCTTGGGCACCTGTTAATTTTAAGATTTTGACACATTCAGATCAAATGTACACAATTGCTGATTATGGCTGTCAAATCTAAACCAAACGTGCACTCAAATCTTTTGCTGTATTTAGTTTATTTTGGCATCCGGATGATGATTCTAGCATAAAATTGCTTGGGCACCTGTTAATTTTTAAGATTTTGACACATTCAGCTCAAATGTGCAATCATGCGCTAAAAATGCATTTAAAGCAATAAAACGATGATTATGGCTGTCAAAAGCTAAACCAAACGTTGTGCACTCAAATCTTTTGCTGTATTTAGTTTATTTTGGCATCCGGATGATGATTCTAGCATGAAATTGCTTGGGCACCTGTTAATTTTTAAGATTTTGACACATTTAGCTAAAAACGCATTTAAAGCAATAAAAAGATGATTATGGCTGTCAAACCTAAACCAAACGTTGTGCACTCAAATCTTTTGCTGTATTTAGTTTATTTTGGCATCCGGATGATGATTCTAGCATGAAATTGCTTGGGCACCTGTTAATTTTTAGGATTTTGACACATTCAGCTCAAATGTACAATCATGCGCTAAAAACGCATTTAAAACAATAAAACGATGATTATGGCTGTCAAACCTAAACCAAACGTTGTGCACTCAAATATTTTGCTGTATTTAGTTTATTTTGGCATCCGGATGATGATTCTAGCATGAAATTGCTTGGGCACCTGTTAATTTTAAGATTTTGACACATTCAGATCAAATGTACACAATTGCTGATTATGGCTGTCAAATCTAAACCAAACGTTGTGCACTCAAATCTTTTGCTGTATTTAGTTTATTTTGGCATCCGGATGATGATTCTAGCATGAAATTGCTTGGGCACCTGTTAATTTTTAAGATTTGGACACATTCAGCTCAAATGTGCAATCATGCGCTAAAAATGCATTTAAAGCAATAAAAAGATTATTATGGCTGTCAAACCTAAACCAAACGTTGTGCACTCAAATCTTTTGCTGCATTTAGTTTATTTTGGCATCCGGATGATGATTCTAGCATGAAATTGCTTGGGCGCCTGTTAATTTTTAAGATTTTGACACATTCAGCTAAAAACGCATTTAAAGCAATAAAAAGATGATTATGGCTGTCAAACCTAAACCAAACGTTGTGCACTCAAATCTTTTGCTGTATTTAGTTTATTTTGGCATCCGGATGATGATTCTAGCATGAAATTGCTTGGGCACCTGTTAATTTTTAGGATTTTGACACATTCAGCTCAAATGTACACAATTGTTGATTATGGCTGTCAAATCTAAACCAAACGTTGTGCACTCAAATCTTTTGCTGTATTTAGTTTATTTTGGCATCCGGATGATGATTCTAGCATGAAATTGCTTGGGCACCTGTTAATTTTTAAGATTTTGACACATTCAGCTCAAATGTACAATCATGCACTAAAAACGCATTTAAAGCAATAAAACGATGATTATGGCTGTCAAACCTAAACCAAACGTTGTGCACTCAAATATTTTGCTGTATTTAGTTTATTTTGGCATCCGGATGATGATTCTAGCATGAAATTGCTTGGGCACCTGTTAATTTTTAAGATTTTGACACATTCAGCTCAAATGTACAATCATGCGCTAAAAACGCATTTAAAACAATAAAACGATGATTATGGCTGTCAAACCTAAACCAAACGTTGTGCACTCAAATATTTTGCTGTATTTAGTTTATTTTGGCATCCGGATGATGATTCTAGCATGAAATTGCTTGGGCACCTGTTAATTTTTAAGATTTTGACACATTCAGCTCAAATGTACAATCATGCGCTAAAAACGCATTTAAAACAATAAAACGATGATTATGGCTGTCAAACCTAAACCAAACGTTGTGCACTCAAATATTTTGCTGTATTTAGTTTATTTTGGCATCCGGATGATGATTCTAGCATGAAATTGCTTGGGCACCTGTTAATTTTAAGATTTTGACACATTCAGATCAAATGTACACAATTGCTGATTATGGCTGTCAAATCTAAACCAAACGTTGTGCACTCAAATCTTTTGCTGTATTTAGTTTATTTTGGCATCCGGATGATGATTCTAGCATGAAATTGCTTGGGCACCTGTTAATTTTTAAGATTTTGACACATTCAGCTCAAATGTGCAATCATGCGCTAAAAATGCATTTAAAGCAATAAAACGATGATTATGGCTGTCAAAAGCTAAACCAAACGTTGTGCACTCAAATCTTTTGCTGTATTTAGTTTATTTTGGCATCCGGATGATGATTCTAGCATGAAATTGCTTGGGCGCCTGTTAATTTTTAAAATTTTGACACATTCAGCTCAAATGTACACAATTGCTGATTATGGCTGTCAAATCTAAACCAAACGTTGTGCACTCAAATCTTTTGCTGTATTTAGTTTATTTTGGCATCCGGATGATGATTCTAGCATGAAATTGCTTGGGCACCTGTTCATTTTTAAGATTTTGACACATTCAGCTCAAATGTACAATCATGCACTAAAAACGCATTTAAAGCAATAAAACGATGATTATGGCTGTCAAACCTAAACCAAACGTTGTGCACTCAAATATTTTGCTGTATTTAGTTTATTTTGGCATCCGGATGATGATTCTAGCATGAAATTGCTTGGGCACCTGTTAATTTTTAAGATTTTGACACATTCAGCTCAAATGTACAATCATGCGCTAAAAACGCATTTAAAACAATAAAACGATGATTATGGCTGTCAAACCTAAACCAAACGTTGTGCACTCAAATCTTTTGCTGTATTTAGTTTATTTTGGCATCCGAATGATGATTCTAGCATGAAATTGCTTGGGCACCTGTTAATTTTAAGATTTTGACACATTCAGATCAAATGTACACAATTGCTGATTATGGCTGTCAAATCTAAACCAAACGTTGTGCACTCAAATCTTTTGCTGTATTTAGTTTATTTTGGCATCCGGATGATGATTCTAGCATGAAATTGCTTGGGCACCTGTTAATTTTTAAGATTTGGACACATTCAGCTCAAATGTGCAATCATGCGCTAAAAATGCATTTAAAGCAATAAAAAGATTATTATGGCTGTCAAACCTAAACCAAACGTTGTGCACTCAAATCTTTTGCTGCATTTAGTTTATTTTGGCATCCGGATGATGATTCTAGCATGAAATTGCTTGGGCGCCTGTTAATTTTTAAGATTTTGACACATTCAGCTAAAAACGCATTTAAAGCAATAAAAAGATGATTATGGCTGTCAAACCTAAACCAAACGTTGTGCACTCAAATCTTTTGCTGTATTTAGTTTATTTTGGCATCCGGATGATGATTCTAGCATGAAATTGCTTGGGCACCTGTTAATTTTTAGGATTTTGACACATTCAGCTCAAATGTACACAATTGTTGATTATGGCTGTCAAATCTAAACCAAACGTTGTGCACTCAAATCTTTTGCTGTATTTAGTTTATTTTGGCATCCGGATGATGATTCTAGCATGAAATTGCTTGGGCACCTGTTAATTTTTAAGATTTTGACACATTCAGCTCAAATGTACAATCATGCACTAAAAACGCATTTAAAGCAATAAAACGATGATTATGGCTGTCAAACCTAAACCAAACGTTGTGCACTCAAATATTTTGCTGTATTTAGTTTATTTTGGCATCCGGATGATGATTCTAGCATGAAATTGCTTGGGCACCTGTTAATTTTTAAGATTTTGACACATTCAGCTCAAATGTACAATCATGCGCTAAAAACGCATTTAAAACAATAAAACGATGATTATGGCTGTCAAACCTAAACCAAACGTTGTGCACTCAAATATTTTGCTGTATTTAGTTTATTTTGGCATCCGGATGATGATTCTAGCATGAAATTGCTTGGGCACCTGTTAATTTTTAAGATTTTGACACATTCAGCTCAAATGTACAATCATGCGCTAAAAACGCATTTAAAACAATAAAACGATGATTATGGCTGTCAAACCTAAACCAAACGTTGTGCACTCAAATATTTTGCTGTATTTAGTTTATTTTGGCATCCGGATGATGATTCTAGCATGAAATTGCTTGGGCACCTGTTAATTTTAAGATTTTGACACATTCAGATCAAATGTACACAATTGCTGATTATGGCTGTCAAATCTAAACCAAACGTTGTGCACTCAAATCTTTTGCTGTATTTAGTTTATTTTGGCATCCGGATGATGATTCTAGCATGAAATTGCTTGGGCACCTGTTAATTTTTAAGATTTTGACACATTCAGCTCAAATGTGCAATCATGCGCTAAAAATGCATTTAAAGCAATAAAACGATGATTATGGCTGTCAAAAGCTAAACCAAACGTTGTGCACTCAAATCTTTTGCTGTATTTAGTTTATTTTGGCATCCGGATGATGATTCTAGCATGAAATTGCTTGGGCGCCTGTTAATTTTTAAAATTTTGACACATTCAGCTCAAATGTACACAATTGCTGATTATGGCTGTCAAATCTAAACCAAACGTTGTGCACTCAAATCTTTTGCTGTATTTAGTTTATTTTGGCATCCGGATGATGATTCTAGCATGAAATTGCTTGGGCACCTGTTCATTTTTAAGATTTTGACACATTCAGCTCAAATGTACAATCATGCACTAAAAACGCATTTAAAGCAATAAAACGATGATTATGGCTGTCAAACCTAAACCAAACGTTGTGCACTCAAATATTTTGCTGTATTTAGTTTATTTTGGCATCCGGATGATGATTCTAGCATGAAATTGCTTGGGCACCTGTTAATTTTTAAGATTTTGACACATTCAGCTCAAATGTACAATCATGCGCTAAAAACGCATTTAAAACAATAAAACGATGATTATGGCTGTCAAACCTAAACCAAACGTTGTGCACTCAAATCTTTTGCTGTATTTAGTTTATTTTGGCATCCGAATGATGATTCTAGCATGAAATTGCTTGGGCACCTGTTAATTTTAAGATTTTGACACATTCAGATCAAATGTACACAATTGCTGATTATGGCTGTCAAATCTAAACCAAACGTTGTGCACTCAAATCTTTTGCTGTATTTAGTTTATTTTGGCATCCGGATGATGATTCTGGCATGAAATTGCTTGGGCACCTGTTAATTTTTAAGATTTTGACACATTCAGCTCAAATGTGCAATCATGCGCTAAAAATGCATTTAAAGCAATAAAACGATGATTATGGCTGTCAAAAGCTAAACCAAACGTTGTGCACTCAAATCTTTTGCTGTATTTAGTTTATTTTGGCATCCGGATGATGATTCTAGCATGAAATTGCTTGGGCACCTGTTAATTTTTAAGATTTGGACACATTCAGCTCAAATGTGCAATCATGCGCTAAAAATGCATTTAAAGCAATAAAAAGATTATTATGGCTGTCAAACCTAAACCAAACGTTGTGCACTCAAATCTTTTGCTGCATTTAGTTTATTTTGGCATCCGGATGATGATTCTAGCATGAAATTGCTTGGGCACCTGTTAATTTTTAAGATTTTGACACATTCAGCTCAAATGTACAATCATGCGCTAAAAACGCATTTAAAACAATAAAACGATGATTATGGCTGTCAAACCTAAACCAAACGTTGTGCACTCAAATCTTTTGCTGTATTTAGTTTATTTTGGCATCCGAATGATGATTCTAGCATGAAATTGCTTGGGCACCTGTTAATTTTAAGATTTTGACACATTCAGATCAAATGTACACAATTGCTGATTATGGCTGTCAAATCTAAACCAAACGTTGTGCACTCAAATCTTTTGCTGTATTTAGTTTATTTTGGCATCCGGATGATGATTCTGGCATGAAATTGCTTGGGCACCTGTTAATTTTTAAGATTTTGACACATTCAGCTCAAATGTGCAATCATGCGCTAAAAATGCATTTAAAGCAATAAAACGATGATTATGGCTGTCAAAAGCTAAACCAAACGTTGTGCACTCAAATCTTTTGCTGTATTTAGTTTATTTTGGCATCCGGATGATGATTCTAGCATGAAATTGCTTGGGCACCTGTTAATTTTTAAGATTTGGACACATTCAGCTCAAATGTGCAATCATGCGCTAAAAATGCATTTAAAGCAATAAAAAGATTATTATGGCTGTCAAACCTAAACCAAACGTTGTGCACTCAAATCTTTTGCTGCATTTAGTTTATTTTGGCATCCGGATGATGATTCTAGCATGAAATTGCTTGGGCGCCTGTTAATTTTTAAGATTTTGACACATTCAGCTAAAAACGCATTTAAAGCAATAAAAAGATGATTATGGCTGTCAAACCTAAACCAAACGTTGTGCACTCAAATCTTTTGCTGTATTTAGTTTATTTTGGCATCCGGATGATGATTCTAGCATGAAATTGCTTGGGCACCTGTTAATTTTTAGGATTTTGACACATTCAGCTCAAATGTACACAATTGTTGATTATGGCTGTCAAATCTAAACCAAACGTTGTGCACTCAAATCTTTTGCTGTATTTAGTTTATTTTGGCATCCGGATGATGATTCTAGCATGAAATTGCTTGGGCACCTGTTAATTTTTAAGATTTTGACACATTCAGCTCAAATGTACACAATTGCTGATCATGGCTGTCAAATCTAAACCAAACGTTGTGCACTCAAATCTTTTGCTGTATTTAGTTTATTTTGGCATCCGGATGATGATTCTAGCATGAAATTGCTTGGGCACCTGTTAATTTTTAGGATTTTGACACATTCAGCTCAAATGTACACAATTGTTGATTATGGCTGTCAAATCTAAACCTAACGTTGTGCACTCAAATCTTTTGCTGTATTTAGTTTATTTTGGCATCCGGATGATGATTCTAGCATGAAATTGCTTGGGCACCTGTTAATTTTTAAGATTTTGACACATTCAGCTCAAATGTACAATCATGCACTAAAAACGCATTGAAAGCAATAAAACGATGATTATGGCTGTCAAACCTAAACCAAACGTTGTGCACTCAAATATTTTGCTGTATTTAGTTTATTTTGGCATCCGGATGATGATTCTAGCATGAAATTGCTTGGGCACCTGTTAATTTTTAAGATTTTGACACATTCAGCTCAAATGTACAATCATGCGCTAAAAACGCATTTAAAACAATAAAACGATGATTATGGCTGTCAAACCTAAACCAAACGTTGTGCACTCAAATATTTTGCTGTATTTAGTTTATTTTGGCATCCGGATGATGATTCTAGCATGAAATTGCTTGGGCACCTGTTAATTTTAAGATTTTGACACATTCAGATCAAATGTACACAATTGCTGATTATGGCTGTCAAATCTAAACCAAACGTTGTGCACTCAAATCTTTTGCTGTATTTAGTTTATTTTGGCATCCGGATGATGATTCTAGCATGAAATTGCTTGGGCACCTGTTAATTTTTAAGATTTTGACACATTCAGCTCAAATGTGCAATCATGCGCTAAAAATGCATTTAAAGCAATAAAACGATGATTATGGCTGTCAAAAGCTAAACCAAACGTTGTGCACTCAAATCTTTTGCTGTATTTAGTTTATTTTGGCATCCGTATGATGATTCTAGCATGAAATTGCTTGGGCACCTGTTAATTTTTAAGATTTTGACACATTCAGCTCAAATGTACACAATTGCTGATCATGGCTGTCAAATCTAAACCAAACGTTGTGCACTCAAATCTTTTGCTGTATTTAGTTTATTTTGGCATCCGGATGATGATTCTAGCATGAAATTGCTTGGACACCTGTTAATTTTTAAGATTTTGACACATTCAGCTCAAATGTACAATCATGCGCTTAAAACCGCATTTAAAGCAATAAAAAGATGATTATGGCTGTCAAACCTAAACCAAACGTTATGCACTCAAATCTTTTACTGTATTTAGTTTATTTTGGCATCCGGATGATGATTCTAGCATGAAATTGCTTGGGCAACTGTTAATTTTTAAGATTTTGACACATTCAGCTAAAAACGCATTTAAAGCAATAAAAAGATGATTATGGCTGTCAAACCTAAACCAAACGTTGTGCACTCAAATCTTTTGCTGTATTTAGTTTATTTTGGCATCCGGATGATGATTCTAGCATGAAATTGCTTGGGCACCTGTTAATTTTTAGGATTTTGACACATTCAGCTCAAATGTACACAATTGTTGATTATGGCTGTCAAATCTAAACCAAACGTTGTGCACTCAAATCTTTTGCTGTATTTAGTTTATTTTGGCATCCGGATGATGATTCTGGCATGAAATTGCTTGGGCACCTGTTAATTTTTAAGATTTTGACACATTCAGCTCAAATGTGCAATCATGCGCTAAAAATGCATTTAAAGCAATAAAACGATGATTATGGCTGTCAAAAGCTAAACCAAACGTTGTGCACTCAAATCTTTTGCTGTATTTAGTTTATTTTGGCATCCGGATGATGATTCTAGCATGAAATTGCTTGGGCACCTGTTAATTTTTAAGATTTGGACACATTCAGCTCAAATGTGCAATCATGCGCTAAAAATGCATTTAAAGCAATAAAAAGATTATTATGGCTGTCAAACCTAAACCAAACGTTGTGCACTCAAATCTTTTGCTGCATTTAGTTTATTTTGGCATCCGGATGATGATTCTAGCATGAAATTGCTTGGGCACCTGTTAATTTTTAAGATTTTGACACATTCAGCTCAAATGTACAATCATGCGCTAAAAACGCATTTAAAACAATAAAACGATGATTATGGCTGTCAAACCTAAACCAAACGTTGTGCACTCAAATCTTTTGCTGTATTTAGTTTATTTTGGCATCCGAATGATGATTCTAGCATGAAATTGCTTGGGCACCTGTTAATTTTAAGATTTTGACACATTCAGATCAAATGTACACAATTGCTGATTATGGCTGTCAAATCTAAACCAAACGTTGTGCACTCAAATCTTTTGCTGTATTTAGTTTATTTTGGCATCCGGATGATGATTCTGGCATGAAATTGCTTGGGCACCTGTTAATTTTTAAGATTTTGACACATTCAGCTCAAATGTGCAATCATGCGCTAAAAATGCATTTAAAGCAATAAAACGATGATTATGGCTGTCAAAAGCTAAACCAAACGTTGTGCACTCAAATCTTTTGCTGTATTTAGTTTATTTTGGCATCCGGATGATGATTCTAGCATGAAATTGCTTGGGCACCTGTTAATTTTTAAGATTTGGACACATTCAGCTCAAATGTGCAATCATGCGCTAAAAATGCATTTAAAGCAATAAAAAGATTATTATGGCTGTCAAACCTAAACCAAACGTTGTGCACTCAAATCTTTTGCTGCATTTAGTTTATTTTGGCATCCGGATGATGATTCTAGCATGAAATTGCTTGGGCGCCTGTTAATTTTTAAGATTTTGACACATTCAGCTAAAAACGCATTTAAAGCAATAAAAAGATGATTATGGCTGTCAAACCTAAACCAAACGTTGTGCACTCAAATCTTTTGCTGTATTTAGTTTATTTTGGCATCCGGATGATGATTCTAGCATGAAATTGCTTGGGCACCTGTTAATTTTTAAGATTTTGACACATTCAGCTCAAATGTACACAATTGCTGATCATGGCTGTCAAATCTAAACCAAACGTTGTGCACTCAAATCTTTTGCTGTATTTAGTTTATTTTGGCATCCGGATGATGATTCTAGCATGAAATTGCTTGGGCACCTGTTAATTTTTAGGATTTTGACACATTCAGCTCAAATGTACACAATTGTTGATTATGGCTGTCAAATCTAAACCTAACGTTGTGCACTCAAATCTTTTGCTGTATTTAGTTTATTTTGGCATCCGGATGATGATTCTAGCATGAAATTGCTTGGGCACCTGTTAATTTTTAAGATTTTGACACATTCAGCTCAAATGTACAATCATGCACTAAAAACGCATTGAAAGCAATAAAACGATGATTATGGCTGTCAAACCTAAACCAAACGTTGTGCACTCAAATATTTTGCTGTATTTAGTTTATTTTGGCATCCGGATGATGATTCTAGCATGAAATTGCTTGGGCACCTGTTAATTTTTAAGATTTTGACACATTCAGCTCAAATGTACAATCATGCGCTAAAAACGCATTTAAAACAATAAAACGATGATTATGGCTGTCAAACCTAAACCAAACGTTGTGCACTCAAATATTTTGCTGTATTTAGTTTATTTTGGCATCCGGATGATGATTCTAGCATGAAATTGCTTGGGCACCTGTTAATTTTAAGATTTTGACACATTCAGATCAAATGTACACAATTGCTGATTATGGCTGTCAAATCTAAACCAAACGTTGTGCACTCAAATCTTTTGCTGTATTTAGTTTATTTTGGCATCCGGATGATGATTCTAGCATGAAATTGCTTGGGCACCTGTTAATTTTTAAGATTTTGACACATTCAGCTCAAATGTGCAATCATGCGCTAAAAATGCATTTAAAGCAATAAAACGATGATTATGGCTGTCAAAAGCTAAACCAAACGTTGTGCACTCAAATCTTTTGCTGTATTTAGTTTATTTTGGCATCCGTATGATGATTCTAGCATGAAATTGCTTGGGCACCTGTTAATTTTTAAGATTTTGACACATTCAGCTCAAATGTACACAATTGCTGATCATGGCTGTCAAATCTAAACCAAACGTTGTGCACTCAAATCTTTTGCTGTATTTAGTTTATTTTGGCATCCGGATGATGATTCTAGCATGAAATTGCTTGGACACCTGTTAATTTTTAAGATTTTGACACATTCAGCTCAAATGTACAATCATGCGCTTAAAACCGCATTTAAAGCAATAAAAAGATGATTATGGCTGTCAAACCTAAACCAAACGTTATGCACTCAAATCTTTTACTGTATTTAGTTTATTTTGGCATCCGGATGATGATTCTAGCATGAAATTGCTTGGGCAACTGTTAATTTTTAAGATTTTGACACATTCAGCTAAAAACGCATTTAAAGCAATAAAAAGATGATTATGGCTGTCAAACCTAAACCAAACGTTGTGCACTCAAATCTTTTGCTGTATTTAGTTTTATTTTGGCATCCGGATGATGATTCTAGCATGAAATTGCTTGGGCACCTGTTAATTTTTAGGATTTTGACACATTCAGCTCAAATGTACACAATTGTTGATTATGGCTGTCAAATCTAAACCAAACGTTGTGCACTCAAATCTTTTGCTGTATTTAGTTTATTTTGGCATCCGGATGATGATTCTAGCATGAAATTGCTTGGGCACCTGTTAATTTTTAAGATTTTGACACATTCAGCTCAAATGTACAATCATGCACTAAAAACGCATTTAAAGCAATAAAACGATGATTATGGCTGTCAAACCTAAACCAAACGTTGTGCACTCAAATCTTTTGCTGTATTTAGTTTATTTTGGCATCCGGATGATGATTCTAGCATGAAATTGCTTGGGCACCTGTTCATTTTTAAGATTTTGACACATTCAGCTCAAATGTACAATCATGCACTAAAAACGCATTTAAAGCAATAAAACGATGATTATGGCTGTCAAACCTAAACCAAACGTTGTGCACTCAAATATTTTGCTGTATTTAGTTTATTTTGGCATCCGGATGATGATTCTAGCATGAAATTGCTTGGGCACCTGTTAATTTTTAAGATTTTGACACATTCAGCTCAAATGTACAATCATGCGCTAAAAACGCATTTAAAACAATAAAACGATGATTATGGCTGTCAAACCTAAACCAAACGTTGTGCACTCAAATCTTTTGCTGTATTTAGTTTATTTTGGCATCCGAATGATGATTCTAGCATGAAATTGCTTGGGCACCTGTTAATTTTAAGATTTTGACACATTCAGATCAAATGTACACAATTGCTGATTATGGCTGTCAAATCTAAACCAAACGTTGTGCACTCAAATCTTTTGCTGTATTTAGTTTATTTTGGCATCCGGATGATGATTCTGGCATGAAATTGCTTGGGCACCTGTTAATTTTTAAGATTTTGACACATTCAGCTCAAATGTGCAATCATGCGCTAAAAATGCATTTAAAGCAATAAAACGATGATTATGGCTGTCAAAAGCTAAACCAAACGTTGTGCACTCAAATCTTTTGCTGTATTTAGTTTATTTTGGCATCCGGATGATGATTCTAGCATGAAATTGCTTGGGCACCTGTTAATTTTTAAGATTTTGACACATTCAGCTCAAATGTGCAATCATGCGCTAAAAATGCATTTAAAGCAATAAAACGATGATTATGGCTGTCAAAAGCTAAACCAAACGTTGTGCACTCAAATCTTTTGCTGTATTTAGTTTATTTTGGCATCCGTATGATGATTCTAGCATGAAATTGCTTGGGCACCTGTTAATTTTTAAGATTTTGACACATTCAGCTCAAATGTACACAATTGCTGATCATGGCTGTCAAATCTAAACCAAACGTTGTGCACTCAAATCTTTTGCTGTATTTAGTTTATTTTGGCATCCGGATGATGATTCTAGCATGAAATTGCTTGGACACCTGTTAATTTTTAAGATTTTGACACATTCAGCTCAAATGTACAATCATGCGCTTAAAACCGCATTTAAAGCAATAAAAAGATGATTATGGCTGTCAAACCTAAACCAAACGTTATGCACTCAAATCTTTTACTGTATTTAGTTTATTTTGGCATCCGGATGATGATTCTAGCATGAAATTGCTTGGGCAACTGTTAATTTTTAAGATTTTGACACATTCAGCTAAAAACGCATTTAAAGCAATAAAAAGATGATTATGGCTGTCAAACCTAAACCAAACGTTGTGCACTCAAATCTTTTGCTGTATTTAGTTTATTTTGGCATCTGGATGATGATTCTAGCATGAAATTGCTTGGGCACCTGTTAATTTTTAGGATTTTGACACATTCAGCTCAAATGTACACAATTGTTGATTATGGCTGTCAAATCTAAACCTAACGTTGTGCACTCAAATCTTTTGCTGTATTTAGTTTATTTTGGCATCCGGATGATGATTCTAGCATGAAATTGCTTGGGCACCTGTTAATTTTTAAGATTTTGACACATTCATCTCAAATGTACAATCATGCACTAAAAACGCATTTAAAGCAATAAAACGATGATTATGGCTGTCAAACCTAAACCAAACGTTGTGCACTCAAATATTTTGCTGTATTTAGTTTATTTTGGCATCCGGATGATGATTCTAGCATGAAATTGCTTGGGCACCTGTTAATTTTTAAGATTTTGACACATTCAGCTCAAATGTACAATCATGCGCTAAAAACGCATTTAAAACAATAAAACGATGATTATGGCTGTCAAACCTAAACCAAACGTTGTGCACTCAAATATTTTGCTGTATTTAGTTTATTTTGGCATCCGGATGATGATTCTAGCATGAAATTGCTTGGGCACCTGTTAATTTTAAGATTTTGACACATTCAGATCAAATGTACACAATTGCTGATTATGGCTGTCAAATCTAAACCAAACGTTGTGCACTCAAATCTTTTGCTGTATTTAGTTTATTTTGGCATCCGGATGATGATTCTAGCATGAAATTGCTTGGGCACCTGTTAATTTTTAAGATTTTGACACATTCAGCTCAAATGTGCAATCATGCGCTAAAAATGCATTTAAAGCAATAAAACGATGATTATGGCTGTCAAAAGCTAAACCAAACGTTGTGCACTCAAATCTTTTGCTGTATTTAGTTTATTTTGGCATCCGTATGATGATTCTAGCATGAAATTGCTTGGGCACCTGTTAATTTTTAAGATTTTGACACATTCAGCTCAAATGTACACAATTGCTGATCATGGAAGTCAAATCTAAACCAAACGTTGTGCACTCAAATCTTTTGCTGTATTTAGTTTATTTTGGCATCCGGATGATGATTCTAGCATGAAATTGCTTGGACACCTGTTAATTTTTAAGATTTTGACACATTCAGCTCAAATGTACAATCATGCGCTTAAAACCGCATTTAAAGCAATAAAAAGATGATTATGGCTGTCAAACCTAAACCAAACGTTATGCACTCAAATCTTTTACTGTATTTAGTTTATTTTGGCATCCGGATGATGATTCTAGCATGAAATTGCTTGGGCAACTGTTAATTTTTAAGATTTTGACACATTCAGCTAAAAACGCATTTAAAGCAATAAAAAGATGATTATGGCTGTCAAACCTAAACCAAACGTTGTGCACTCAAATCTTTTGCTGTATTTAGTTTATTTTGGCATCCGGATGATGATTCTAGCATGAAATTGCTTGGGCACCTGTTAATTTTTAGGATTTTGACACATTCAGCTCAAATGTACACAATTGTTGATTATGGCTGTCAAATCTAAACCAAACGTTGTGCACTCAAATCTTTTGCTGTATTTAGTTTATTTTGGCATCCGGATGATGATTCTAGCATGAAATTGCTTGGGCACCTGTTAATTTTTAAGATTTTGACACATTCAGCTCAAATGTACAATCATGCACTAAAAACGCATTGAAAGCAATAAAACGATGATTATGGCTGTCAAACCTAAACCAAACGTTGTGCACTCAAATATTTTGCTGTATTTAGTTTATTTTGGCATCCGGATGATGATTCTAGCATGAAATTGCTTGGGCACCTGTTAATTTTTAAGATTTTGACACATTCAGCTCAAATGTACAATCATGCGCTAAAAACGAATTTAAAACAATAAAACGATGATTATGGCTGTCAAACCTAAACCAAACGTTGTGCACTCAAATATTTTGCTGTATTTAGTTTATTTTGGCATCCGGATGATGATTCTAGCATGAAATTGCTTGGGCACCTGTTAATTTTAAGATTTTGACACATTCAGATCAAATGTACACAATTGCTGATTATGGCTGTCAAATCTAAACCAAACGTTGTGCACTCAAATCTTTTGCTGTATTTAGTTTATTTTGGCATCCGGATGATGATTCTAGCATGAAATTGCTTGGGCACCTGTTAATTTTTAAGATTTTGACACATTCAGCTCAAATGTGCAATCATGCGCTAAAAATGCATTTAAAGCAATAAAACGATGATTATGGCTGTCAAAAGCTAAACCAAACGTTGTGCACTCAAATCTTTTGCTGTATTTAGTTTATTTTGGCATCCGTATGATGATTCTAGCATGAAATTGCTTGGGCACCTGTTAATTTTTAAGATTTTGACACATTCAGCTCAAATGTACACAATTGCTGATCATGGCTGTCAAATCTAAACCAAACGTTGTGCACTCAAATCTTTTGCTGTATTTAGTTTATTTTGGCATCCGGATGATGATTCTAGCATGAAATTGCTTGGACACCTGTTAATTTTTAAGATTTTGACACATTCAGCTCAAATGTACAATCATGCGCTTAAAACCGCATTTAAAGCAATAAAAAGATGATTATGGCTGTCAAACCTAAACCAAACGTTATGCACTCAAATCTTTTACTGTATTTAGTTTATTTTGGCATCCGGATGATGATTCTAGCATGAAATTGCTTGGGCAACTGTTAATTTTTAAGATTTTGACACATTCAGCTAAAAACGCATTTAAAGCAATAAAAAGATGATTATGGCTGTCAAACCTAAACCAAACGTTGTGCACTCAAATCTTTTGCTGTATTTAGTTTATTTTGGCATCCGGATGATGATTCTAGCATGAAATTGCTTGGGCACCTGTTAATTTTTAGGATTTTGACACATTCAGCTCAAATGTACACAATTGTTGATTATGGCTGTCAAATCTAAACCTAACGTTGTGCACTCAAATCTTTTGCTGTATTTAGTTTATTTTGGCATCCGGATGATGATTCTAGCATGAAATTGCTTGGGCACCTGTTAATTTTTAAGATTTTGACACATTCAGCTCAAATGTACAATCATGCACTAAAAACGCATTTAAAGCAATAAAACGATGATTATGGCTGTCAAACCTAAACCAAACGTTGTGCACTCAAATATTTTGCTGTATTTAGTTTATTTTGGCATCCGGATGATGATTCTAGCATGAAATTGCTTGGGCACCTGTTAATTTTTAAGATTTTGACACATTCAGCTCAAATGTACAATCATGCGCTAAAAACGCATTTAAAACAATAAAACGATGATTATGGCTGTCAAACCTAAACCAAACGTTGTGCACTCAAATATTTTGCTGTATTTAGTTTATTTTGGCATCCGGATGATGATTCTAGCATGAAATTGCTTGGGCACCTGTTAATTTTAAGATTTTGACACATTCAGATCAAATGTACACAATTGCTGATTATGGCTGTCAAATCTAAACCAAACGTTGTGCACTCAAATCTTTTGCTGTATTTAGTTTATTTTGGCATCCGGATGATGATTCTAGCATGAAATTGCTTGGGCACCTGTTAATTTTTAAGATTTTGACACATTCAGCTCAAATGTGCAATCATGCGCTAAAAATGCATTTAAAGCAATAAAACGATGATTATGGCTGTCAAAAGCTAAACCAAACGTTGTGCACTCAAATCTTTTGCTGTATTTAGTTTATTTTGGCATCCGTATGATGATTCTAGCATGAAATTGCTTGGGCACCTGTTAATTTTTAAGATTTTGACACATTCAGCTCAAATGTACACAATTGCTGATCATGGCTGTCAAATCTAAACCAAACGTTGTGCACTCAAATCTTTTGCTGTATTTAGTTTATTTTGGCATCCGGATGATGATTCTAGCATGAAATTGCTTGGACACCTGTTAATTTTTAAGATTTTGACACATTCAGCTCAAATGTACAATCATGCGCTTAAAACCGCATTTAAAGCAATAAAAAGATGATTATGGCTGTCAAACCTAAACCAAACGTTATGCACTCAAATCTTTTACTGTATTTAGTTTATTTTGGCATCCGGATGATGATTCTAGCATGAAATTGCTTGGGCAACTGTTAATTTTTAAGATTTTGACACATTCAGCTAAAAACGCATTTAAAGCAATAAAAAGATGATTATGGCTGTCAAACCTAAACCAAACGTTGTGCACTCAAATCTTTTGCTGTATTTAGTTTATTTTGGCATCCGGATGATGATTCTAGCATGAAATTGCTTGGGCACCTGTTAATTTTTAGGATTTTGACACATTCAGCTCAAATGTACACAATTGTTGATTATGGCTGTCAAATCTAAACCTAACGTTGTGCACTCAAATCTTTTGCTGTATTTAGTTTATTTTGGCATCCGGATGATGATTCTAGCATGAAATTGCTTGGGCACCTGTTAATTTTTAAGATTTTGACACATTCAGCTCAAATGTACAATCATGCACTAAAAACGCATTTAAAGCAATAAAACGATGATTATGGCTGTCAAACCTAAACCAAACGTTGTGCACTCAAATATTTTGCTGTATTTAGTTTATTTTGGCATCCGGATGATGATTCTAGCATGAAATTGCTTGGGCACCTGTTAATTTTTAAGATTTTGACACATTCAGCTCAAATGTACAATCATGCGCTAAAAACGCATTTAAAACAATAAAACGATGATTATGGCTGTCAAACCTAAACCAAACGTTGTGCACTCAAATATTTTGCTGTATTTAGTTTATTTTGGCATCCGGATGATGATTCTAGCATGAAATTGCTTGGGCACCTGTTAATTTTAAGATTTTGACACATTCAGATCAAATGTACACAATTGCTGATTATGGCTGTCAAATCTAAACCAAACGTTGTGCACTCAAATCTTTTGCTGTATTTAGTTTATTTTGGCATCCGGATGATGATTCTAGCATGAAATTGCTTGGGCACCTGTTAATTTTTAAGATTTTGACACATTCAGCTCAAATGTGCAATCATGCGCTAAAAATGCATTTAAAGCAATAAAACGATGATTATGGCTGTCAAAAGCTAAACCAAACGTTGTGCACTCAAATCTTTTGCTGTATTTAGTTTATTTTGGCATCCGTATGATGATTCTAGCATGAAATTGCTTGGGCACCTGTTAATTTTTAAGATTTTGACACATTCAGCTCAAATGTACACAATTGCTGATCATGGAAGTCAAATCTAAACCAAACGTTGTGCACTCAAATCTTTTGCTGTATTTAGTTTATTTTGGCATCCGGATGATGATTCTAGCATGAAATTGCTTGGACACCTGTTAATTTTTAAGATTTTGACACATTCAGCTCAAATGTACAATCATGCGCTTAAAACCGCATTTAAAGCAATAAAAAGATGATTATGGCTGTCAAACCTAAACCAAACGTTATGCACTCAAATCTTTTACTGTATTTAGTTTATTTTGGCATCCGGATGATGATTCTAGCATGAAATTGCTTGGGCAACTGTTAATTTTTAAGATTTTGACACATTCAGCTAAAAACGCATTTAAAGCAATAAAAAGATGATTATGGCTGTCAAACCTAAACCAAACGTTGTGCACTCAAATCTTTTGCTGTATTTAGTTTATTTTGGCATCCGGATGATGATTCTAGCATGAAATTGCTTGGGCACCTGTTAATTTTTAGGATTTTGACACATTCAGCTCAAATGTACACAATTGTTGATTATGGCTGTCAAATCTAAACCAAACGTTGTGCACTCAAATCTTTTGCTGTATTTAGTTTATTTTGGCATCCGGATGATGATTCTAGCATGAAATTGCTTGGGCACCTGTTAATTTTTAAGATTTTGACACATTCAGCTCAAATGTACAATCATGCACTAAAAACGCATTTAAAGCAATAAAACGATGATTATGGCTGTCAAACCTAAACCAAACGTTGTGCACTCAAATATTTTGCTGTATTTAGTTTATTTTGGCATCCGGATGATGATTCTAGCATGAAATTGCTTGGGCACCTGTTAATTTTTAAGATTTTGACACATTCAGCTCAAATGTACAATCATGCGCTAAAAACGAATTTAAAACAATAAAACGATGATTATGGCTGTCAAACCTAAACCAAACGTTGTGCACTCAAATATTTTGCTGTATTTAGTTTATTTTGGCATCCGGATGATGATTCTAGCATGAAATTGCTTGGGCACCTGTTAATTTTAAGATTTTGACACATTCAGATCAAATGTACACAATTGCTGATTATGGCTGTCAAATCTAAACCAAACGTTGTGCACTCAAATCTTTTGCTGTATTTAGTTTATTTTGGCATCCGGATGATGATTCTAGCATGAAATTGCTTGGGCACCTGTTAATTTTTAAGATTTTGACACATTCAGCTCAAATGTGCAATCATGCGCTAAAAATGCATTTAAAGCAATAAAACGATGATTATGGCTGTCAAAAGCTAAACCAAACGTTGTGCACTCAAATCTTTTGCTGTATTTAGTTTATTTTGGCATCCGGATGATGATTCTAGCATGAAATTGCTTGGGCACCTGTTAATTTTTAAGATTTTGACACATTCAGCTAAAAACGCATTTAAAGCAATAAAAAGATGATTATGGCTGTCAAACCTAAACCAAACGTTGTGCACTCAAATCTTTTGCTGTATTTAGTTTATTTTGGCATCCGGATGATGATTCTAGCATGAAATTGCTTGGGCACCTGTTAATTTTTAGGATTTTGACACATTCAGCTCAAATGTACACAATTGTTGATTATGGCTGTCAAATCTAAACCAAACGTTGTGCACTCAAATCTTTTGCTGTATTTAGTTTATTTTTGCATCCGGATGATGATTCTAGCATGAAATTGCTTGGGCACCTGTTAATTTTTAAGATTTGGACACATTCAGCTCAAATGTACAATCATGCGCTAAAAACACATTTAAAGCAATAAAAAGATTATTATGGCTGTCAAACCTAAACCAAACGTTGTGCACTCAAATCTTTTGCTGCATTTAGTTTATTTTGGCATCCGGATGATGATTCTAGCATGAAATTGCTTGGGCGCCTGTTAATTTTTTAAAATTTTGACACATTCAGCTCAAATGTACACAATTGCTGATTATGGCTGTCAAATCTAAACCAAACGTTGTGCACTCAAATCTTTTGCTGTATTTAGTTTATTTTGGCATCCGGATGATGATTCTAGCATGAAATTGCTTGGGCACCTGTTCATTTTTAAGATTTTGACACATTCAGCTCAAATGTACAATCATGCACTAAAAACGCATTTAAAGCAATAAAACGATGATTATGGCTGTCAAACCTAAACCAAACGTTGTGCACTCAAATATTTTGCTGTATTTAGTTTATTTTGGCATCCGGATGATGATTCTAGCATGAAATTGCTTGGGCACCTGTTAATTTTTAAGATTTTGACACATTCAGCTCAAATGTACAATCATGCGCTAAAAACGCATTTAAAACAATAAAACGATGATTATGGCTGTCAAACCTAAACCAAACGTTGTGCACTCAAATATTTTGCTGTATTTAGTTTATTTTGGCATCCGAATGATGATTCTAGCATGAAATTGCTTGGGCACCTGTTAATTTTAAGATTTTGACACATTCAGATCAAATGTACACAATTGCTGATTATGGCTGTCAAATCTAAACCAAACGTTGTGCACTCAAATCTTTTGCTGTATTTAGTTTATTTTGGCATCCGGATGATGATTCTAGCATGAAATTGCTTGGGCACCTGTTAATTTTTAAGATTTTGACACATTCAGCTCAAATGTGCAATCATGCGCTAAAAATGCATTTAAAGCAATAAAACGATGATTATGGCTGTCAAAAGCTAAACCAAACGTTGTGCACTCAAGTCTTTTGCTGTATTTAGTTTATTTTGGCATCCGTATGATGATTCTAGCATGAAATTGCTTGGGCACCTGTTAATTTTTAAGATTTTGACACATTCAGCTCAAATGTACACAATTGCTGATTATGGCTGTCAAATCTAAACCAAACGTTGTGCACTCAAATCTTTTGCTGTATTTAGTTTATTTTGGCATCCGGATGATGATTCTAGCATGAAATTGCTTGGACACCTGTTAATTTTTAAGATTTTGACACATTCAGCTCAAATGTACAATCATGCGCTTAAAACCGCATTTAAAGCAATAAAAAGATGATTATGGCTGTCAAACCTAAACCAAACGTTGTGCACTCAAATCTTTTGCTGTATTTTGTTTATTTTGGCATCCGGATGATGATTCTAGCATGAAATTGCTTGGGCACCTGTTAATTTTTAGGATTTTGACACATTCAGCTCAAATGTACACAATTGTTGATTATGGCTGTCAAATCTAAACCAAACGTTGTGCACTCAAATCTTTTGCTGTATTTAGTTTATTTTGGCATCCGGATGATGATTCTAGCATGAAATTGCTTGGGCACCTGTTAATTTTTAAGATTTTGACACATTCAGCTCAAATGTACAATCATGCGCTAAAAACACATTTAAAGCAATAAAAAGATTATTATGGCTGTCAAACCTAAACCACACGTTGTGCACTCAAATCTTTTGCTGCATTTAGTTTATTTTGGCATCCGGATGATGATTCTAGCATGAAATTGCTTGGGCACCTGTTAATTTTTAAGATTTTGACACATTCAGCTCAAATGTACACAATTGCTGATTATGGCTGTCAAATCTAAACCAAACGTTGTGCACTCAAATCTTTTGCTGTATTTAGTTTATTTTGGCATCCGGATGATTATTCTAGCATGCAATTGCTTGGGCACCTGTTAATTTTTAAGATTTTGACACATTCAACTCAAATGTACAATCATGCGCTAAAAACGCATTTAAAGCAATAAAAAGATGATTATGGCTGTCAAATCTAAACCAAACGTTGTGCACTCAAATATTTTGCTGTATTTAGTTTATTTTGGCATCCGGATGATGATTCTAGCATGAAATTGCTTGGGCACCTGTTAATTTTTAAGATTTTGACACATTCAGCTCAAATGTACAATCATGCGCTAAAAACGCATTTAAAACAATAAAACGATGATTATGGCTGTCAAACCTAAACCAAACGTTGTGCACTCAAATATTTTGCTGTATTTAGTTTATTTTGGCATCCGGATGATGATTCTAGCATGAAATTGCTTGGGCACCTGTTAATTTTAAGATTTTGACACATTCAGATCAAATGTACACAATTGCTGATTATGGCTGTCAAATCTAAACCAAACGTTGTGCACTCAAATCTTTTGCTGTATTTAGTTTATTTTGGCATCCGGATGATGATTCTAGCATGAAATTGCTTGGGCACCTGTTAATTTTTAAGATTTTGACACATTCAGCTCAAATGTGCAATCATGCGCTAAAAATGCATTTAAAGCAATAAAACGATGATTATGGCTGTCAAAAGCTAAACCAAACGTTGTGCACTCAAATCTTTTGCTGTATTTAGTTTATTTTGGCATCCGGATGATGATTCTAGCATGAAATTGCTTGGGCGCCTGTTAATTTTTAAAATTTTGACACATTCAGCTCAAATGTACACAATTGCTGATTATGGCTGTCAAATCTAAACCAAACGTTGTGCACTCAAATCTTTTGCTGTATTTAGTTTATTTTGGCATCCGGATGATGATTCTAGCATGAAATTGCTTGGGCACCTGTTCATTTTTAAGATTTTGACACATTCAGCTCAAATGTACAATCATGCACTAAAAACGCATTTAAAGCAATAAAACGATGATTATGGCTGTCAAACCTAAACCAAACGTTGTGCACTCAAATATTTTGCTGTATTTAGTTTATTTTGGCATCCGGATGATGATTCTAGCATGAAATTGCTTGGGCACCTGTTAATTTTTAAGATTTTGACACATTCAGCTCAAATGTACAATCATGCGCTAAAAACGCATTTAAAACAATAAAACGATGATTATGGCTGTCAAACCTAAACCAAACGTTGTGCACTCAAATCTTTTGCTGTATTTAGTTTATTTTGGCATCCGAATGATGATTCTAGCATGAAATTGCTTGGGCACCTGTTAATTTTAAGATTTTGACACATTCAGATCAAATGTACACAATTGCTGATTATGGCTGTCAAATCTAAACCAAACGTTGTGCACTCAAATCTTTTGCTGTATTTAGTTTATTTTGGCATCCGGATGATGATTCTAGCATGAAATTGCTTGGGCACCTGTTAATTTTTAAGATTTGGACACATTCAGCTCAAATGTGCAATCATGCGCTAAAAATGCATTTAAAGCAATAAAAAGATTATTATGGCTGTCAAACCTAAACCAAACGTTGTGCACTCAAATCTTTTGCTGCATTTAGTTTATTTTGGCATCCGGATGATGATTCTAGCATGAAATTGCTTGGGCGCCTGTTAATTTTTAAGATTTTGACACATTCAGCTAAAAACGCATTTAAAGCAATAAAAAGATGATTATGGCTGTCAAACCTAAACCAAACGTTGTGCACTCAAATATTTTGCTGTATTTAGTTTATTTTGGCATCCGAATGATGATTCTAGCATGAAATTGCTTGGGCACCTGTTAATTTTTAAGATTTTGACACATTCAGCTCAAATGTACAATCATGCGCTAAAAACGCATTTAAAACAATAAAACGATGATTATGGCTGTCAAACCTAAACCAAACGTTGTGCACTCAAATCTTTTGCTGTATTTAGTTTATTTTGGCATCCGAATGATGATTCTAGCATGAAATTGCTTGGGCACCTGTTAATTTTAAGATTTTGACACATTCAGATCAAATGTACACAATTGCTGATTATGGCTGTCAAATCTAAACCAAACGTTGTGCACTCAAATCTTTTGCTGTATTTAGTTTATTTTGGCATCCGGATGATGATTCTGGCATGAAATTGCTTGGGCACCTGTTAATTTTTAAGATTTTGACACATTCAGCTCAAATGTGCAATCATGCGCTAAAAATGCATTTAAAGCAATAAAACGATGATTATGGCTGTCAAAAGCTAAACCAAACGTTGTGCACTCAAATCTTTTGCTGTATTTAGTTTATTTTGGCATCCGGATGATGATTCTAGCATGAAATTGCTTGGGCACCTGTTAATTTTTAAGATTTTGACACATTCAGCTCAAATGTGCAATCATGCGCTAAAAATGCATTTAAAGCAATAAAACGATGATTATGGCTGTCAAAAGCTAAACCAAACGTTGTGCACTCAAATCTTTTGCTGTATTTAGTTTATTTTGGCATCCGTATGATGATTCTAGCATGAAATTGCTTGGGCACCTGTTAATTTTTAAGATTTTGACACATTCAGCTCAAATGTACACAATTGCTGATCATGGCTGTCAAATCTAAACCAAACGTTGTGCACTCAAATCTTTTGCTGTATTTAGTTTATTTTGGCATCCGGATGATGATTCTAGCATGAAATTGCTTGGGCACCTGTTAATTTTTAGGATTTTGACACATTCAGCTCAAATGTACACAATTGTTGATTATGGCTGTCAAATCTAAACCTAACGTTGTGCACTCAAATCTTTTGCTGTATTTAGTTTATTTTGGCATCCGGATGATGATTCTAGCATGAAATTGCTTGGGCACCTGTTAATTTTTAAGATTTTGACACATTCAGCTCAAATGTACAATCATGCACTAAAAACGCATTTAAAGCAATAAAACGATGATTATGGCTGTCAAACCTAAACCAAACGTTGTGCACTCAAATATTTTGCTGTATTTAGTTTATTTTGGCATCCGGATGATGATTCTAGCATGAAATTGCTTGGGCACCTGTTAATTTTTAAGATTTTGACACATTCAGCTCAAATGTACACAATTGCTGATCATGGCTGTCAAATCTAAACCAAACGTTGTGCACTCAAATCTTTTGCTGTATTTAGTTTATTTTGGCATCCGGATGATGATTCTAGCATGAAATTGCTTGGACACCTGTTAATCTTTAAGATTTTGACACATTCAGCTCAAATGTACAATCATGCGCTTAAAACCGCATTTAAAGCAATAAAAAGATGATTATGGCTGTCAAACCTAAACCAAACGTTATGCACTCAAATCTTTTACTGTATTTAGTTTATTTTGGCATCCGGATGATGATTCTAGCATGAAATTGCTTGGGCAACTGTTAATTTTTAAGATTTTGACACATTCAGCTAAAAACGCATTTAAAGCAATAAAAAGATGATTATGGCTGTCAAACCTAAACCAAACGTTGTGCACTCAAATCTTTTGCTGTATTTAGTTTATTTTGGCATCCGGATGATGATTCTAGCATGAAATTGCTTGGGCACCTGTTAATTTTTAGGATTTTGACACATTCAGCTCAAATGTACACAATTGTTGATTATGGCTGTCAAATCTAAACCTAACGTTGTGCACTCAAATCTTTTGCTGTATTTAGTTTATTTTGGCATCCGGATGATGATTCTAGCATGAAATTGCTTGGGCACCTGTTAATTTTTAAGATTTTGACACATTCAGCTCAAATGTACAATCATGCACTAAAAACGCATTTAAAGCAATAAAACGATGATTATGGCTGTCAAACCTAAACCAAACGTTGTGCACTCAAATATTTTGCTGTATTTAGTTTATTTTGGCATCCGGATGATGATTCTAGCATGAAATTGCTTGGGCACCTGTTAATTTTTAAGATTTTGACACATTCAGCTCAAATGTACAATCATGCGCTAAAAACGCATTTAAAACAATAAAACGATGATTATGGCTGTCAAACCTAAACCAAACGTTGTGCACTCAAATATTTTGCTGTATTTAGTTTATTTTGGCATCCGGATGATGATTCTAGCATGAAATTGCTTGGGCACCTGTTAATTTTAAGATTTTGACACATTCAGATCAAATGTACACAATTGCTGATTATGGCTGTCAAATCTAAACCAAACGTTGTGCACTCAAATCTTTTGCTGTATTTAGTTTATTTTGGCATCCGGATGATGATTCTAGCATGAAATTGCTTGGGCACCTGTTAATTTTTAAGATTTTGACACATTCAGCTCAAATGTGCAATCATGCGCTAAAAATGCATTTAAAGCAATAAAACGATGATTATGGCTGTCAAAAGCTAAACCAAACGTTGTGCACTCAAATCTTTTGCTGTATTTAGTTTATTTTGGCATCCGTATGCTGATTCTAGCATGAAATTGCTTGGGCACCTGTTAATTTTTAAGATTTTGACACATTCAGCTCAAATGTACACAATTGCTGATCATGGCTGTCAAATCTAAACCAAACGTTGTGCACTCAAATCTTTTGCTGTATTTAGTTTATTTTGGCATCCGGATGATGATTCTAGCATGAAATTGCTTGGACACCTGTTAATTTTTAAGATTTTGACACATTCAGCTCAAATGTACAATCATGCGCTTAAAACCGCATTTAAAGCAATAAAAAGATGATTATGGCTGTCAAACCTAAACCAAACGTTATGCACTCAAATCTTTTACTGTATTTAGTTTATTTTGGCATCCGGATGATGATTCTAGCATGAAATTGCTTGGGCAACTGTTAATTTTTAAGATTTTGACACATTCAGCTAAAAACGCATTTAAAGCAATAAAAAGATGATTATGGCTGTCAAACCTAAACCAAACGTTGTGCACTCAAATCTTTTGCTGCATTTAGTTTATTTTGGCATCCGGATGATGATTCTAGCATGAAATTGCTTGGGCACCTGTTAATTTTTAGGATTTTGACACATTCAGCTCAAATGTACACAATTGTTGATTATGGCTGTCAAATCTAAACCTAACGTTGTGCACTCAAATCTTTTGCTGTATTTAGTTTATTTTGGCATCCGGATGATGATTCTAGCATGAAATTGCTTGGGCACCTGTTAATTTTTAAGATTTTGACACATTCAGCTCAAATGTACAATCATGCACTAAAAACGCATTTAAAGCAATAAAACGATGATTATGGCTGTCAAACCTAAACCAAACGTTGTGCACTCAAATATTTTGCTGTATTTAGTTTATTTTGGCATCCGGATGATGATTCTAGCATGAAATTGCTTGGGCACCTGTTAATTTTTAAGATTTTGACACATTCAGCTCAAATGTACACAATTGCTGATCATGGCTGTCAAATCTAAACCAAACGTTGTGCACTCAAATCTTTTGCTGTATTTAGTTTATTTTGGCATCCGGATGATGATTCTAGCATGAAATTGCTTGGACACCTGTTAATCTTTAAGATTTTGACACATTCAGCTCAAATGTACAATCATGCGCTTAAAACCGCATTTAAAGCAATAAAAAGATGATTATGGCTGTCAAACCTAAACCAAACGTTATGCACTCAAATCTTTTACTGTATTTAGTTTATTTTGGCATCCGGATGATGATTCTAGCATGAAATTGCTTGGGCAACTGTTAATTTTTAAGATTTTGACACATTCAGCTAAAAACGCATTTAAAGCAATAAAAAGATGATTATGGCTGTCAAACCTAAACCAAACGTTGTGCACTCAAATCTTTTGCTGTATTTAGTTTATTTTGGCATCCGGATGATGATTCTAGCATGAAATTGCTTGGGCACCTGTTAATTTTTAGGATTTTGACACATTCAGCTCAAATGTACACAATTGTTGATTATGGCTGTCAAATCTAAACCTAACGTTGTGCACTCAAATCTTTTGCTGTATTTAGTTTATTTTGGCATCCGGATGATGATTCTAGCATGAAATTGCTTGGGCACCTGTTAATTTTTAAGATTTTGACACATTCAGCTCAAATGTACAATCATGCACTAAAAACGCATTTAAAGCAATAAAACGATGATTATGGCTGTCAAACCTAAACCAAACGTTGTGCACTCAAATATTTTGCTGTATTTAGTTTATTTTGGCATCCGGATGATGATTCTAGCATGAAATTGCTTGGGCACCTGTTAATTTTTAAGATTTTGACACATTCAGCTCAAATGTACAATCATGCGCTAAAAACGCATTTAAAACAATAAAACGATGATTATGGCTGTCAAACCTAAACCAAACGTTGTGCACTCAAATATTTTGCTGTATTTAGTTTATTTTGGCATCCGGATGATGATTCTAGCATGAAATTGCTTGGGCACCTGTTAATTTTAAGATTTTGACACATTCAGATCAAATGTACACAATTGCTGATTATGGCTGTCAAATCTAAACCAAACGTTGTGCACTCAAATCTTTTGCTGTATTTAGTTTATTTTGGCATCCGGATGATGATTCTAGCATGAAATTGCTTGGGCACCTGTTAATTTTTAAGATTTTGACACATTCAGCTCAAATGTGCAATCATGCGCTAAAAATGCATTTAAAGCAATAAAACGATGATTATGGCTGTCAAAAGCTAAACCAAACGTTGTGCACTCAAATCTTTTGCTGTATTTAGTTTATTTTGGCATCCGTATGCTGATTCTAGCATGAAATTGCTTGGGCACCTGTTAATTTTTAAGATTTTGACACATTCAGCTCAAATGTACACAATTGCTGATCATGGCTGTCAAATCTAAACCAAACGTTGTGCACTCAAATCTTTTGCTGTATTTAGTTTATTTTGGCATCCGGATGATGATTCTAGCATGAAATTGCTTGGACACCTGTTAATTTTTAAGATTTTGACACATTCAGCTCAAATGTACAATCATGCGCTTAAAACCGCATTTAAAGCAATAAAAAGATGATTATGGCTGTCAAACCTAAACCAAACGTTATGCACTCAAATCTTTTACTGTATTTAGTTTATTTTGGCATCCGGATGATGATTCTAGCATGAAATTGCTTGGGCAACTGTTAATTTTTAAGATTTTGACACATTCAGCTAAAAACGCATTTAAAGCAATAAAAAGATGATTATGGCTGTCAAACCTAAACCAAACGTTGTGCACTCAAATCTTTTGCTGTATTTAGTTTATTTTGGCATCCGGATGATGATTCTAGCATGAAATTGCTTGGGCACCTGTTAATTTTTAGGATTTTGACACATTCAGCTCAAATGTACACAATTGTTGATTATGGCTGTCAAATCTAAACCAAACGTTGTGCACTCAAATCTTTTGCTGTATTTAGTTTATTTTGGCATCCGGATGATGATTCTAGCATGAAATTGCTTGGGCACCTGTTAATTTTTAAGATTTTGACACATTCAGCTCAAATGTACAATCATGCACTAAAAACGCATTTAAAGCAATAAAACGATGATTATGGCTGTCAAACCTAAACCAAACGTTGTGCACTCAAATATTTTGCTGTATTTAGTTTATTTTGGCATCCGGATGATGATTCTAGCATGAAATTGCTTGGGCACCTGTTAATTTTTAAGATTTTGACACATTCAGCTCAAATGTACAATCATGCGCTAAAAACGAATTTAAAACAATAAAACGATGATTATGGCTGTCAAACCTAAACCAAACGTTGTGCACTCAAATATTTTGCTGTATTTAGTTTATTTTGGCATCCGGATGATGATTCTAGCATGAAATTGCTTGGGCACCTGTTAATTTTAAGATTTTGACACATTCAGATCAAATGTACACAATTGCTGATTATGGCTGTCAAATCTAAACCAAACGTTGTGCACTCAAATCTTTTGCTGTATTTAGTTTATTTTGGCATCCGGATGATGATTCTAGCATGAAATTGCTTGGGCACCTGTTAATTTTTAAGATTTTGACACATTCAGCTCAAATGTGCAATCATGCGCTAAAAATGCATTTAAAGCAATAAAACGATGATTATGGCTGTCAAAAGCTAAACCAAACGTTGTGCACTCAAATCTTTTGCTGTATTTAGTTTATTTTGGCATCCGGATGATGATTCTAGCATGAAATTGCTTGGGCACCTGTTAATTTTTAAGATTTTGACACATTCAGCTAAAAACGCATTTAAAGCAATAAAAAGATGATTATGGCTGTCAAACCTAAACCAAACGTTGTGCACTCAAATCTTTTGCTGTATTTAGTTTATTTTGGCATCCGGATGATGATTCTAGCATGAAATTGCTTGGGCACCTGTTAATTTTTAGGATTTTGACACATTCAGCTCAAATGTACACAATTGTTGATTATGGCTGTCAAATCTAAACCAAACGTTGTGCACTCAAATCTTTTGCTGTATTTAGTTTATTTTTGCATCCGGATGATGATTCTAGCATGAAATTGCTTGGGCACCTGTTAATTTTTAAGATTTGGACACATTCAGCTCAAATGTACAATCATGCGCTAAAAACACATTTAAAGCAATAAAACGATGATTATGGCTGTCAAACCTAAACCAAACGTTGTGCACTCAAATATTTTGCTGTATTTAGTTTATTTTGGCATCCGGATGATGATTCTAGCATGAAATTGCTTGGGCACCTGTTAATTTTTAAGATTTTGACACATTCAGCTCAAATGTACAATCATGCGCTAAAAACGCATTTAAAACAATAAAACGATGATTATGGCTGTCAAACCTAAACCAAACGTTGTGCACTCAAATATTTTGCTGTATTTAGTTTATTTTGGCATCCGAATGATGATTCTAGCATGAAATTGCTTGGGCACCTGTTAATTTTAAGATTTTGACACATTCAGATCAAATGTACACAATTGCTGATTATGGCTGTCAAATCTAAACCAAACGTTGTGCACTCAAATCTTTTGCTGTATTTAGTTTATTTTGGCATCCGGATGATGATTCTAGCATGAAATTGCTTGGGCACCTGTTAATTTTTAGGATTTTGACACATTCAGCTCAAATGTACACAATTGTTGATTATGGCTGTCAAATCTAAACCAAACGTTGTGCACTCAAATCTTTTGCTGTATTTAGTTTATTTTGGCATCCGGATGATGATTCTAGCATGAAATTGCTTGGGCACCTGTTAATTTTTAAGATTTTGACACATTCAGCTCAAATGTACACAATTGCTGATCATGGCTGTCAAATCTAAACCAAACGTTGTGCACTCAAATCTTTTGCTGTATTTAGTTTATTTTGGCATCCGGATGATGATTCTAGCATGAAATTGCTTGGGCACCTGTTAATTTTTAGGATTTTGACACATTCAGCTCAAATGTACACAATTGTTGATTATGGCTGTCAAATCTAAACCTAACGTTGTGCACTCAAATCTTTTGCTGTATTTAGTTTATTTTGGCATCCGGATGATGATTCTAGCATGAAATTGCTTGGGCACCTGTTAATTTTTAAGATTTTGACACATTCAGCTCAAATGTACAATCATGCACTAAAAACGCATTTAAAGCAATAAAACGATGATTATGGCTGTCAAACCTAAACCAAACGTTGTGCACTCAAATATTTTGCTGTATTTAGTTTATTTTGGCATCCGGATGATGATTCTAGCATGAAATTGCTTGGGCACCTGTTAATTTTTAAGATTTTGACACATTCAGCTCAAATGTACAATCATGCGCTAAAAACGCATTTAAAACAATAAAACGATGATTATGGCTGTCAAACCTAAACCAAACGTTGTGCACTCAAATATTTTGCTGTATTTAGTTTATTTTGGCATCCGGATGATGATTCTAGCATGAAATTGCTTGGGCACCTGTTAATTTTAAGATTTTGACACATTCAGATCAAATGTACACAATTGCTGATTATGGCTGTCAAATCTAAACCAAACGTTGTGCACTCAAATCTTTTGCTGTATTTAGTTTATTTTGGCATCCGGATGATGATTCTAGCATGAAATTGCTTGGGCACCTGTTAATTTTTAAGATTTTGACACATTCAGCTCAAATGTGCAATCATGCGCTAAAAATGCATTTAAAGCAATAAAACGATGATTATGGCTGTCAAAAGCTAAACCAAACGTTGTGCACTCAAATCTTTTGCTGTATTTAGTTTATTTTGGCATCCGTATGATGATTCTAGCATGAAATTGCTTGGGCACCTGTTAATTTTTAAGATTTTGACACATTCAGCTCAAATGTACACAATTGCTGATCATGGCTGTCAAATCTAAACCAAACGTTGTGCACTCAAATCTTTTGCTGTATTTAGTTTATTTTGGCATCCGGATGATGATTCTAGCATGAAATTGCTTGGACACCTGTTAATTTTTAAGATTTTGACACATTCAGCTCAAATGTACAATCATGCGCTTAAAACCGCATTTAAAGCAATAAAAAGATGATTATGGCTGTCAAACCTAAACCAAACGTTATGCACTCAAATCTTTTACTGTATTTAGTTTATTTTGGCATCCGGATGATGATTCTAGCATGAAATTGCTTGGGCAACTGTTAATTTTTAAGATTTTGACACATTCAGCTAAAAACGCATTTAAAGCAATAAAAAGATGATTATGGCTGTCAAACCTAAACCAAACGTTGTGCACTCAAATCTTTTGCTGTATTTAGTTTATTTTGGCATCCGGATGATGATTCTAGCATGAAATTGCTTGGGCACCTGTTAATTTTTAGGATTTTGACACATTCAGCTCAAATGTACACAATTGTTGATTATGGCTGTCAAATCTAAACCAAACGTTGTGCACTCAAATCTTTTGCTGTATTTAGTTTATTTTGGCATCCGGATGATGATTCTAGCATGAAATTGCTTGGGCACCTGTTAATTTTTAAGATTTTGACACATTCAGCTCAAATGTACAATCATGCACTAAAAACGCATTTAAAGCAATAAAACGATGATTATGGCTGTCAAACCTAAACCAAACGTTGTGCACTCAAATCTTTTGCTGTATTTAGTTTATTTTGGCATCCGGATGATGATTCTAGCATGAAATTGCTTGGGCACCTGTTCATTTTTAAGATTTTGACACATTCAGCTCAAATGTACAATCATGCACTAAAAACGCATTTAAAGCAATAAAACGATGATTATGGCTGTCAAACCTAAACCAAACGTTGTGCACTCAAATATTTTGCTGTATTTAGTTTATTTTGGCATCCGGATGATGATTCTAGCATGAAATTGCTTGGGCACCTGTTAATTTTTAAGATTTTGACACATTCAGCTCAAATGTACAATCATGCGCTAAAAACGCATTTAAAACAATAAAACGATGATTATGGCTGTCAAACCTAAACCAAACGTTGTGCACTCAAATCTTTTGCTGTATTTAGTTTATTTTGGCATCCGAATGATGATTCTAGCATGAAATTGCTTGGGCACCTGTTAATTTTAAGATTTTGACACATTCAGATCAAATGTACACAATTGCTGATTATGGCTGTCAAATCTAAACCAAACGTTGTGCACTCAAATCTTTTGCTGTATTTAGTTTATTTTGGCATCCGGATGATGATTCTGGCATGAAATTGCTTGGGCACCTGTTAATTTTTAAGATTTTGACACATTCAGCTCAAATGTGCAATCATGCGCTAAAAATGCATTTAAAGCAATAAAACGATGATTATGGCTGTCAAAAGCTAAACCAAACGTTGTGCACTCAAATCTTTTGCTGTATTTAGTTTATTTTGGCATCCGGATGATGATTCTAGCATGAAATTGCTTGGGCACCTGTTAATTTTTAAGATTTTGACACATTCAGCTCAAATGTGCAATCATGCGCTAAAAATGCATTTAAAGCAATAAAACGATGATTATGGCTGTCAAAAGCTAAACCAAACGTTGTGCACTCAAATCTTTTGCTGTATTTAGTTTATTTTGGCATCCGTATGATGATTCTAGCATGAAATTGCTTGGGCACCTGTTAATTTTTAAGATTTTGACACATTCAGCTCAAATGTACACAATTGCTGATCATGGCTGTCAAATCTAAACCAAACGTTGTGCACTCAAATCTTTTGCTGTATTTAGTTTATTTTGGCATCCGGATGATGATTCTAGCATGAAATTGCTTGGACACCTGTTAATTTTTAAGATTTTGACACATTCAGCTCAAATGTACAATCATGCGCTTAAAACCGCATTTAAAGCAATAAAAAGATGATTATGGCTGTCAAACCTAAACCAAACGTTATGCACTCAAATCTTTTACTGTATTTAGTTTATTTTGGCATCCGGATGATGATTCTAGCATGAAATTGCTTGGGCAACTGTTAATTTTTAAGATTTTGACACATTCAGCTAAAAACGCATTTAAAGCAATAAAAAGATGATTATGGCTGTCAAACCTAAACCAAACGTTGTGCACTCAAATCTTTTGCTGTATTTAGTTTATTTTGGCATCCGGATGATGATTCTAGCATGAAATTGCTTGGGCACCTGTTAATTTTTAGGATTTTGACACATTCAGCTCAAATGTACACAATTGTTGATTATGGCTGTCAAATCTAAACCTAACGTTGTGCACTCAAATCTTTTGCTGTATTTAGTTTATTTTGGCATCCGGATGATGATTCTAGCATGAAATTGCTTGGGCACCTGTTAATTTTTAAGATTTTGACACATTCAGCTCAAATGTACAATCATGCACTAAAAACGCATTTAAAGCAATAAAACGATGATTATGGCTGTCAAACCTAAACCAAACGTTGTGCACTCAAATATTTTGCTGTATTTAGTTTATTTTGGCATCCGGATGATGATTCTAGCATGAAATTGCTTGGGCACCTGTTAATTTTTAAGATTTTGACACATTCAGCTCAAATGTACAATCATGCGCTAAAAACGCATTTAAAACAATAAAACGATGATTATGGCTGTCAAACCTAAACCAAACGTTGTGCACTCAAATATTTTGCTGTATTTAGTTTATTTTGGCATCCGGATGATGATTCTAGCATGAAATTGCTTGGGCACCTGTTAATTTTAAGATTTTGACACATTCAGATCAAATGTACACAATTGCTGATTATGGCTGTCAAATCTAAACCAAACGTTGTGCACTCAAATCTTTTGCTGTATTTAGTTTATTTTGGCATCCGGATGATGATTCTAGCATGAAATTGCTTGGGCACCTGTTAATTTTTAAGATTTTGACACATTCAGCTCAAATGTGCAATCATGCGCTAAAAATGCATTTAAAGCAATAAAACGATGATTATGGCTGTCAAAAGCTAAACCAAACGTTGTGCACTCAAATCTTTTGCTGTATTTAGTTTATTTTGGCATCCGTATGATGATTCTAGCATGAAATTGCTTGGGCACCTGTTAATTTTTAAGATTTTGACACATTCAGCTCAAATGTACACAATTGCTGATCATGGCTGTCAAATCTAAACCAAACGTTGTGCACTCAAATCTTTTGCTGTATTTAGTTTATTTTGGCATCCGGATGATGATTCTAGCATGAAATTGCTTGGACACCTGTTAATTTTTAAGATTTTGACACATTCAGCTCAAATGTACAATCATGCGCTTAAAACCGCATTTAAAGCAATAAAAAGATGATTATGGCTGTCAAACCTAAACCAAACGTTATGCACTCAAATCTTTTACTGTATTTAGTTTATTTTGGCATCCGGATGATGATTCTAGCATGAAATTGCTTGGGCAACTGTTAATTTTTAAGATTTTGACACATTCAGCTAAAAACGCATTTAAAGCAATAAAAAGATGATTATGGCTGTCAAACCTAAACCAAACGTTGTGCACTCAAATCTTTTGCTGTATTTAGTTTATTTTGGCATCCGGATGATGATTCTAGCATGAAATTGCTTGGGCACCTGTTAATTTTTAGGATTTTGACACATTCAGCTCAAATGTACACAATTGTTGATTATGGCTGTCAAATCTAAACCAAACGTTGTGCACTCAAATCTTTTGCTGTATTTAGTTTATTTTGGCATCCGGATGATGATTCTAGCATGAAATTGCTTGGGCACCTGTTAATTTTTAAGATTTTGACACATTCAGCTCAAATGTACAATCATGCACTAAAAACGCATTTAAAGCAATAAAACGATGATTATGGCTGTCAAACCTAAACCAAACGTTGTGCACTCAAATATTTTGCTGTATTTAGTTTATTTTGGCATCCGGATGATGATTCTAGCATGAAATTGCTTGGGCACCTGTTAATTTTTAAGATTTTGACACATTCAGCTCAAATGTACAATCATGCGCTAAAAACGAATTTAAAACAATAAAACGATGATTATGGCTGTCAAACCTAAACCAAACGTTGTGCACTCAAATATTTTGCTGTATTTAGTTTATTTTGGCATCCGGATGATGATTCTAGCATGAAATTGCTTGGGCACCTGTTAATTTTAAGATTTTGACACATTCAGATCAAATGTACACAATTGCTGATTATGGCTGTCAAATCTAAACCAAACGTTGTGCACTCAAATCTTTTGCTGTATTTAGTTTATTTTGGCATCCGGATGATGATTCTAGCATGAAATTGCTTGGGCACCTGTTAATTTTTAAGATTTTGACACATTCAGCTCAAATGTGCAATCATGCGCTAAAAATGCATTTAAAGCAATAAAACGATGATTATGGCTGTCAAAAGCTAAACCAAACGTTGTGCACTCAAATCTTTTGCTGTATTTAGTTTATTTTGGCATCCGGATGATGATTCTAGCATGAAATTGCTTGGGCACCTGTTAATTTTTAAGATTTTGACACATTCAGCTAAAAACGCATTTAAAGCAATAAAAAGATGATTATGGCTGTCAAACCTAAACCAAACGTTGTGCACTCAAATCTTTTGCTGTATTTAGTTTATTTTGGCATCCGGATGATGATTCTAGCATGAAATTGCTTGGGCACCTGTTAATTTTTAGGATTTTGACACATTCAGCTCAAATGTACACAATTGTTGATTATGGCTGTCAAATCTAAACCAAACGTTGTGCACTCAAATCTTTTGCTGTATTTAGTTTATTTTTGCATCCGGATGATGATTCTAGCATGAAATTGCTTGGGCACCTGTTAATTTTTAAGATTTGGACACATTCAGCTCAAATGTACAATCATGCGCTAAAAACACATTTAAAGCAATAAAAAGATTATTATGGCTGTCAAACCTAAACCAAACGTTGTGCACTCAAATCTTTTGCTGCATTTAGTTTATTTTGGCATCCGGATGATGATTCTAGCATGAAATTGCTTGGGCGCCTGTTAATTTTTTAAAATTTTGACACATTCAGCTCAAATGTACACAATTGCTGATTATGGCTGTCAAATCTAAACCAAACGTTGTGCACTCAAATCTTTTGCTGTATTTAGTTTATTTTGGCATCCGGATGATGATTCTAGCATGAAATTGCTTGGGCACCTGTTCATTTTTAAGATTTTGACACATTCAGCTCAAATGTACAATCATGCACTAAAAACGCATTTAAAGCAATAAAACGATGATTATGGCTGTCAAACCTAAACCAAACGTTGTGCACTCAAATATTTTGCTGTATTTAGTTTATTTTGGCATCCGGATGATGATTCTAGCATGAAATTGCTTGGGCACCTGTTAATTTTTAAGATTTTGACACATTCAGCTCAAATGTACAATCATGCGCTAAAAACGCATTTAAAACAATAAAACGATGATTATGGCTGTCAAACCTAAACCAAACGTTGTGCACTCAAATATTTTGCTGTATTTAGTTTATTTTGGCATCCGAATGATGATTCTAGCATGAAATTGCTTGGGCACCTGTTAATTTTAAGATTTTGACACATTCAGATCAAATGTACACAATTGCTGATTATGGCTGTCAAATCTAAACCAAACGTTGTGCACTCAAATCTTTTGCTGTATTTAGTTTATTTTGGCATCCGGATGATGATTCTAGCATGAAATTGCTTGGGCACCTGTTAATTTTTAAGATTTTGACACATTCAGCTCAAATGTGCAATCATGCGCTAAAAATGCATTTAAAGCAATAAAACGATGATTATGGCTGTCAAAAGCTAAACCAAACGTTGTGCACTCAAGTCTTTTGCTGTATTTAGTTTATTTTGGCATCCGTATGATGATTCTAGCATGAAATTGCTTGGGCACCTGTTAATTTTTAAGATTTTGACACATTCAGCTCAAATGTACACAATTGCTGATTATGGCTGTCAAATCTAAACCAAACGTTGTGCACTCAAATCTTTTGCTGTATTTAGTTTATTTTGGCATCCGGATGATGATTCTAGCATGAAATTGCTTGGACACCTGTTAATTTTTAAGATTTTGACACATTCAGCTCAAATGTACAATCATGCGCTTAAAACCGCATTTAAAGCAATAAAAAGATGATTATGGCTGTCAAACCTAAACCAAACGTTATGCACTCAAATCTTTTACTGTATTTAGTTTATTTTGGCATCCGGATGATGATTCTAGCATGAAATTGCTTGGGCAACTGTTAATTTTTAAGATTTTGACACATTCAGCTAAAAACGCATTTAAAGCAATAAAAAGATGATTATGGCTGTCAAACCTAAACCAAACGTTGTGCACTCAAATCTTTTGCTGTATTTAGTTTATTTTGGCATCCGGATGATGATTCTAGCATGAAATTGCTTGGGCACCTGTTAATTTTTAGGATTTTGACACATTCAGCTCAAATGTACACAATTGTTGATTATGGCTGTCAAATCTAAACCAAACGTTGTGCACTCAAATCTTTTGCTGTATTTAGTTTATTTTGGCATCCGGATGATGATTCTAGCATGAAATTGCTTGGGCACCTGTTAATTTTTAAGATTTTGACACATTCAGCTCAAATGTACAATCATGCGCTAAAAACACATTTAAAGCAATAAAAAGATTATTATGGCTGTCAAACCTAAACCACACGTTGTGCACTCAAATCTTTTGCTGCATTTAGTTTATTTTGGCATCCGGATGATGATTCTAGCATGAAATTGCTTGGGCACCTGTTAATTTTTAAGATTTTGACACATTCAGCTCAAATGTACACAATTGCTGATTATGGCTGTCAAATCTAAACCAAACGTTGTGCACTCAAATCTTTTGCTGTATTTAGTTTATTTTGGCATCCGGATGATTATTCTAGCATGAAATTGCTTGGGCACCTGTTAATTTTTAAGATTTTGACACATTCAACTCAAATGTACAATCATGCGCTAAAAACGCATTTAAAGCAATAAAAAGATGATTATGGCTGTCAAATCTAAACCAAACGTTGTGCACTCAAATATTTTGCTGTATTTAGTTTATTTTGGCATCCGGATGATGATTCTAGCATGAAATTGCTTGGGCACCTGTTAATTTTTAAGATTTTGACACATTCAGCTCAAATGTACAATCATGCGCTAAAAACGCATTTAAAACAATAAAACGATGATTATGGCTGTCAAACCTAAACCAAACGTTGTGCACTCAAATATTTTGCTGTATTTAGTTTATTTTGGCATCCGGATGATGATTCTAGCATGAAATTGCTTGGGCACCTGTTAATTTTAAGATTTTGACACATTCAGATCAAATGTACACAATTGCTGATTATGGCTGTCAAATCTAAACCAAACGTTGTGCACTCAAATCTTTTGCTGTATTTAGTTTATTTTGGCATCCGGATGATGATTCTAGCATGAAATTGCTTGGGCACCTGTTAATTTTTAAGATTTTGACACATTCAGCTCAAATGTGCAATCATGCGCTAAAAATGCATTTAAAGCAATAAAACGATGATTATGGCTGTCAAAAGCTAAACCAAACGTTGTGCACTCAAATCTTTTGCTGTATTTAGTTTATTTTGGCATCCGGATGATGATTCTAGCATGAAATTGCTTGGGCGCCTGTTAATTTTTAAAATTTTGACACATTCAGCTCAAATGTACACAATTGCTGATTATGGCTGTCAAATCTAAACCAAACGTTGTGCACTCAAATCTTTTGCTGTATTTAGTTTATTTTGGCATCCGGATGATGATTCTAGCATGAAATTGCTTGGGCACCTGTTCATTTTTAAGATTTTGACACATTCAGCTCAAATGTACAATCATGCACTAAAAACGCATTTAAAGCAATAAAACGATGATTATGGCTGTCAAACCTAAACCAAACGTTGTGCACTCAAATATTTTGCTGTATTTAGTTTATTTTGGCATCCGGATGATGATTCTAGCATGAAATTGCTTGGGCACCTGTTAATTTTTAAGATTTTGACACATTCAGCTCAAATGTACAATCATGCGCTAAAAACGCATTTAAAACAATAAAACGATGATTATGGCTGTCAAACCTAAACCAAACGTTGTGCACTCAAATCTTTTGCTGTATTTAGTTTATTTTGGCATCCGAATGATGATTCTAGCATGAAATTGCTTGGGCACCTGTTAATTTTAAGATTTTGACACATTCAGATCAAATGTACACAATTGCTGATTATGGCTGTCAAATCTAAACCAAACGTTGTGCACTCAAATCTTTTGCTGTATTTAGTTTATTTTGGCATCCGGATGATGATTCTAGCATGAAATTGCTTGGGCACCTGTTAATTTTTAAGATTTGGACACATTCAGCTCAAATGTGCAATCATGCGCTAAAAATGCATTTAAAGCAATAAAAAGATTATTATGGCTGTCAAACCTAAACCAAACGTTGTGCACTCAAATCTTTTGCTGCATTTAGTTTATTTTGGCATCCGGATGATGATTCTAGCATGAAATTGCTTGGGCGCCTGTTAATTTTTAAGATTTTGACACATTCAGCTAAAAACGCATTTAAAGCAATAAAAAGATGATTATGGCTGTCAAACCTAAACCAAACGTTGTGCACTCAAATATTTTGCTGTATTTAGTTTATTTTGGCATCCGGATGATGATTCTAGCATGAAATTGCTTGGGCACCTGTTAATTTTTAAGATTTTGACACATTCAGCTCAAATGTACAATCATGCGCTAAAAACGCATTTAAAACAATAAAACGATGATTATGGCTGTCAAACCTAAACCAAACGTTGTGCACTCAAATCTTTTGCTGTATTTAGTTTATTTTGGCATCCGAATGATGATTCTAGCATGAAATTGCTTGGGCACCTGTTAATTTTTAAGATTTTGACACATTCAGCTCAAATGTACAATCATGCGCTAAAAACGCATTTAAAACAATAAAACGATGATTATGGCTGTCAAACCTAAACCAAACGTTGTGCACTCAAATCTTTTGCTGTATTTAGTTTATTTTGGCATCCGAATGATGATTCTAGCATGAAATTGCTTGGGCACCTGTTAATTTTAAGATTTTGACACATTCAGATCAAATGTACACAATTGCTGATTATGGCTGTCAAATCTAAACCAAACGTTGTGCACTCAAATCTTTTGCTGTATTTAGTTTATTTTGGCATCCGGATGATGATTCTGGCATGAAATTGCTTGGGCACCTGTTAATTTTTAAGATTTTGACACATTCAGCTCAAATGTGCAATCATGCGCTAAAAATGCATTTAAAGCAATAAAACGATGATTATGGCTGTCAAAAGCTAAACCAAACGTTGTGCACTCAAATCTTTTGCTGTATTTAGTTTATTTTGGCATCCGGATGATGATTCTAGCATGAAATTGCTTGGGCACCTGTTAATTTTTAAGATTTTGACACATTCAGCTCAAATGTGCAATCATGCGCTAAAAATGAATTTAAAGCAATAAAACGATGATTATGGCTGTCAAAAGCTAAACCAAACGTTGTGCACTCAAATCTTTTGCTGTATTTAGTTTATTTTGGCATCCGTATGATGATTCTAGCATGAAATTGCTTGGGCACCTGTTAATTTTTAAGATTTTGACACATTCAGCTCAAATGTACACAATTGCTGATCATGGCTGTCAAATCTAAACCAAACGTTGTGCACTCAAATCTTTTGCTGTATTTAGTTTATTTTGGCATCCGGATGATGATTCTAGCATGAAATTGCTTGGGCACCTGTTAATTTTTAGGATTTTGACACATTCAGCTCAAATGTACACAATTGTTGATTATGGCTGTCAAATCTAAACCTAACGTTGTGCACTCAAATCTTTTGCTGTATTTAGTTTATTTTGGCATCCGGATGATGATTCTAGCATGAAATTGCTTGGGCACCTGTTAATTTTTAAGATTTTGACACATTCAGCTCAAATGTACAATCATGCACTAAAAACGCATTTAAAGCAATAAAACGATGATTATGGCTGTCAAACCTAAACCAAACGTTGTGCACTCAAATATTTTGCTGTATTTAGTTTATTTTGGCATCCGGATGATGATTCTAGCATGAAATTGCTTGGGCACCTGTTAATTTTTAAGATTTTGACACATTCAGCTCAAATGTACAATCATGCGCTAAAAACGCATTTAAAACAATAAAACGATGATTATGGCTGTCAAACCTAAACCAAACGTTGTGCACTCAAATATTTTGCTGTATTTAGTTTATTTTGGCATCCGGATGATGATTCTAGCATGAAATTGCTTGGGCACCTGTTAATTTTAAGATTTTGACACATTCAGATCAAATGTACACAATTGCTGATTATGGCTGTCAAATCTAAACCAAACGTTGTGCACTCAAATCTTTTGCTGTATTTAGTTTATTTTGGCATCCGGATGATGATTCTAGCATGAAATTGCTTGGGCACCTGTTAATTTTTAAGATTTTGACACATTCAGCTCAAATGTGCAATCATGCGCTAAAAATGCATTTAAAGCAATAAAACGATGATTATGGCTGTCAAAAGCTAAACCAAACGTTGTGCACTCAAATCTTTTGCTGTATTTAGTTTATTTTGGCATCCGTATGATGATTCTAGCATGAAATTGCTTGGGCACCTGTTAATTTTTAAGATTTTGACACATTCAGCTCAAATGTACACAATTGCTGATCATGGCTGTCAAATCTAAACCAAACGTTGTGCACTCAAATCTTTTGCTGTATTTAGTTTATTTTGGCATCCGGATGATGATTCTAGCATGAAATTGCTTGGACACCTGTTAATTTTTAAGATTTTGACACATTCAGCTCAAATGTACAATCATGCGCTTAAAACCGCATTTAAAGCAATAAAAAGATGATTATGGCTGTCAAACCTAAACCAAACGTTATGCACTCAAATCTTTTACTGTATTTAGTTTATTTTGGCATCCGGATGATGATTCTAGCATGAAATTGCTTGGGCAACTGTTAATTTTTAAGATTTTGACACATTCAGCTAAAAACGCATTTAAAGCAATAAAAAGATGATTATGGCTGTCAAACCTAAACCAAACATTGTGCACTCAAATCTTTTGCTGTATTTAGTTTATTTTGGCATCCGGATGATGATTCTAGCATGAAATTGCTTGGGCACCTGTTAATTTTTAGGATTTTGACACATTCAGCTCAAATGTACACAATTGTTGATTATGGCTGTCAAATCTAAACCAAACGTTGTGCACTCAAATCTTTTGCTGTATTTAGTTTATTTTGGCATCCGGATGATGATTCTAGCATGAAATTGCTTGGGCACCTGTTAATTTTTAAGATTTTGACACATTCAGCTCAAATGTACAATCATGCACTAAAAACGCATTTAAAGCAATAAAACGATGATTATGGCTGTCAAACCTAAACCAAACGTTGTGCACTCAAATCTTTTGCTGTATTTAGTTTATTTTGGCATCCGGATGATGATTCTAGCATGAAATTGCTTGGGCACCTGTTCATTTTTAAGATTTTGACACATTCAGCTCAAATGTACAATCATGCACTAAAAACGCATTTAAAGCAATAAAACGATGATTATGGCTGTCAAACCTAAACCAAACGTTGTGCACTCAAATATTTTGCTGTATTTAGTTTATTTTGGCATCCGGATGATGATTCTAGCATGAAATTGCTTGGGCACCTGTTAATTTTTAAGATTTTGACACATTCAGCTCAAATGTACAATCATGCGCTAAAAACGCATTTAAAACAATAAAACGATGATTATGGCTGTCAAACCTAAACCAAACGTTGTGCACTCAAATCTTTTGCTGTATTTAGTTTATTTTGGCATCCGAATGATGATTCTAGCATGAAATTGCTTGGGCACCTGTTAATTTTAAGATTTTGACACATTCAGATCAAATGTACACAATTGCTGATTATGGCTGTCAAATCTAAACCAAACGTTGTGCACTCAAATCTTTTGCTGTATTTAGTTTATTTTGGCATCCGGATGATGATTCTGGCATGAAATTGCTTGGGCACCTGTTAATTTTTAAGATTTTGACACATTCAGCTCAAATGTGCAATCATGCGCTAAAAATGCATTTAAAGCAATAAAACGATGATTATGGCTGTCAAAAGCTAAACCAAACGTTGTGCACTCAAATCTTTTGCTGTATTTAGTTTATTTTGGCATCCGGATGATGATTCTAGCATGAAATTGCTTGGGCACCTGTTAATTTTTAAGATTTTGACACATTCAGCTCAAATGTGCAATCATGCGCTAAAAATGCATTTAAAGCAATAAAACGATGATTATGGCTGTCAAAAGCTAAACCAAACATTGTGCACTCAAATCTTTTGCTGTATTTAGTTTATTTTGGCATCCGTATGATGATTCTAGCATGAAATTGCTTGGGCACCTGTTAATTTTTAAGATTTTGACACATTCAGCTCAAATGTACACAATTGCTGATCATGGCTGTCAAATCTAAACCAAACGTTGTGCACTCAAATCTTTTGCTGTATTTAGTTTATTTTGGCATCCGGATGATGATTCTAGCATGAAATTGCTTGGACACCTGTTAATTTTTAAGATTTTGACACATTCAGCTCAAATGTACAATCATGCGCTTAAAACCGCATTTAAAGCAATAAAAAGATGATTATGGCTGTCAAACCTAAACCAAACGTTATGCACTCAAATCTTTTACTGTATTTAGTTTATTTTGGCATCCGGATGATGATTCTAGCATGAAATTGCTTGGGCAACTGTTAATTTTTAAGATTTTGACACATTCAGCTAAAAACGCATTTAAAGCAATAAAAAGATGATTATGGCTGTCAAACCTAAACCAAACGTTGTGCACTCAAATCTTTTGCTGTATTTAGTTTATTTTGGCATCCGGATGATGATTCTAGCATGAAATTGCTTGGGCACCTGTTAATTTTTAGGATTTTGACACATTCAGCTCAAATGTACACAATTGTTGATTATGGCTGTCAAATCTAAACCTAACGTTGTGCACTCAAATCTTTTGCTGTATTTAGTTTATTTTGGCATCCGGATGATGATTCTAGCATGAAATTGCTTGGGCACCTGTTAATTTTTAAGATTTTGACACATTCAGCTCAAATGTACAATCATGCACTAAAAACGCATTTAAAGCAATAAAACGATGATTATGGCTGTCAAACCTAAACCAAACGTTGTGCACTCAAATATTTTGCTGTATTTAGTTTATTTTGGCATCCGGATGATGATTCTAGCATGAAATTGCTTGGGCACCTGTTAATTTTTAAGATTTTGACACATTCAGCTCAAATGTACAATCATGCGCTAAAAACGCATTTAAAACAATAAAACGATGATTATGGCTGTCAAACCTAAACCAAACGTTGTGCACTCAAATATTTTGCTGTATTTAGTTTATTTTGGCATCCGGATGATGATTCTAGCATGAAATTGCTTGGGCACCTGTTAATTTTAAGATTTTGACACATTCAGATCAAATGTACACAATTGCTGATTATGGCTGTCAAATCTAAACCAAACGTTGTGCACTCAAATCTTTTGCTGTATTTAGTTTATTTTGGCATCCGGATGATGATTCTAGCATGAAATTGCTTGGGCACCTGTTAATTTTTAAGATTTTGACACATTCAGCTCAAATGTGCAATCATGCGCTAAAAATGCATTTAAAGCAATAAAACGATGATTATGGCTGTCAAAAGCTAAACCAAACGTTGTGCACTCAAATCTTTTGCTGTATTTAGTTTATTTTGGCATCCGTATGCTGATTCTAGCATGAAATTGCTTGGGCACCTGTTAATTTTTAAGATTTTGACACATTCAGCTCAAATGTACACAATTGCTGATCATGGCTGTCAAATCTAAACCAAACGTTGTGCACTCAAATCTTTTGCTGTATTTAGTTTATTTTGGCATCCGGATGATGATTCTAGCATGAAATTGCTTGGACACCTGTTAATTTTTAAGATTTTGACACATTCAGCTCAAATGTACAATCATGCGCTTAAAACCGCATTTAAAGCAATAAAAAGATGATTATGGCTGTCAAACCTAAACCAAACGTTATGCACTCAAATCTTTTACTGTATTTAGTTTATTTTGGCATCCGGATGATGATTCTAGCATGAAATTGCTTGGGCAACTGTTAATTTTTAAGATTTTGACACATTCAGCTAAAAACGCATTTAAAGCAATAAAAAGATGATTATGGCTGTCAAACCTAAACCAAACGTTGTGCACTCAAATCTTTTGCTGTATTTAGTTTATTTTGGCATCCGGATGATGATTCTAGCATGAAATTGCTTGGGCACCTGTTAATTTTTAGGATTTTGACACATTCAGCTCAAATGTACACAATTGTTGATTATGGCTGTCAAATCTAAACCAAACGTTGTGCACTCAAATCTTTTGCTGTATTTAGTTTATTTTGGCATCCGGATGATGATTCTAGCATGAAATTGCTTGGGCACCTGTTAATTTTTAAGATTTTGACACATTCAGCTCAAATGTACAATCATGCACTAAAAACGCATTTAAAGCAATAAAACGATGATTATGGCTGTCAAACCTAAACCAAACGTTGTGCACTCAAATATTTTGCTGTATTTAGTTTATTTTGGCATCCGGATGATGATTCTAGCATGAAATTGCTTGGGCACCTGTTAATTTTTAAGATTTTGACACATTCAGCTCAAATGTACAATCATGCGCTAAAAACGAATTTAAAACAATAAAACGATGATTATGGCTGTCAAACCTAAACCAAACGTTGTGCACTCAAATATTTTGCTGTATTTAGTTTATTTTGGCATCCGGATGATGATTCTAGCATGAAATTGCTTGGGCACCTGTTAATTTTAAGATTTTGACACATTCAGATCAAATGTACACAATTGCTGATTATGGCTGTCAAATCTAAACCAAACGTTGTGCACTCAAATCTTTTGCTGTATTTAGTTTATTTTGGCATCCGGATGATGATTCTAGCATGAAATTGCTTGGGCACCTGTTAATTTTTAAGATTTTGACACATTCAGCTCAAATGTGCAATCATGCGCTAAAAATGCATTTAAAGCAATAAAACGATGATTATGGCTGTCAAAAGCTAAACCAAACGTTGTGCACTCAAATCTTTTGCTGTATTTAGTTTATTTTGGCATCCGGATGATGATTCTAGCATGAAATTGCTTGGGCACCTGTTAATTTTTAAGATTTTGACACATTCAGCTAAAAACGCATTTAAAGCAATAAAAAGATGATTATGGCTGTCAAACCTAAACCAAACGTTGTGCACTCAAATCTTTTGCTGTATTTAGTTTATTTTGGCATCCGGATGATGATTCTAGCATGAAATTGCTTGGGCACCTGTTAATTTTTAGGATTTTGACACATTCAGCTCAAATGTACACAATTGTTGATTATGGCTGTCAAATCTAAACCAAACGTTGTGCACTCAAATCTTTTGCTGTATTTAGTTTATTTTTGCATCCGGATGATGATTCTAGCATGAAATTGCTTGGGCACCTGTTAATTTTTAAGATTTGGACACATTCAGCTCAAATGTACAATCATGCGCTAAAAACACATTTAAAGCAATAAAAAGATTATTATGGCTGTCAAACCTAAACCAAACGTTGTGCACTCAAATCTTTTGCTGCATTTAGTTTATTTTGGCATCCGGATGATGATTCTAGCATGAAATTGCTTGGGCGCCTGTTAATTTTTAAAAATTTTGACACATTCAGCTCAAATGTACACAATTGCTGATTATGGCTGTCAAATCTAAACCAAACGTTGTGCACTCAAATCTTTTGCTGTATTTAGTTTATTTTGGCATCCGGATGATGATTCTAGCATGAAATTGCTTGGGCACCTGTTCATTTTTAAGATTTTGACACATTCAGCTCAAATGTACAATCATGCACTAAAAACGCATTTAAAGCAATAAAACGATGATTATGGCTGTCAAACCTAAACCAAACGTTGTGCACTCAAATATTTTGCTGTATTTAGTTTATTTTGGCATCCGGATGATGATTCTAGCATGAAATTGCTTGGGCACCTGTTAATTTTTAAGATTTTGACACATTCAGCTCAAATGTACAATCATGCGCTAAAAACGCATTTAAAACAATAAAACGATGATTATGGCTGTCAAACCTAAACCAAACGTTGTGCACTCAAATATTTTGCTGTATTTAGTTTATTTTGGCATCCGAATGATGATTCTAGCATGAAATTGCTTGGGCACCTGTTAATTTTAAGATTTTGACACATTCAGATCAAATGTACACAATTGCTGATTATGGCTGTCAAATCTAAACCAAACGTTGTGCACTCAAATCTTTTGCTGTATTTAGTTTATTTTGGCATCCGGATGATGATTCTAGCATGAAATTGCTTGGGCACCTGTTAATTTTTAAGATTTTGACACATTCAGCTCAAATGTGCAATCATGCGCTAAAAATGCATTTAAAGCAATAAAACGATGATTATGGCTGTCAAAAGCTAAACCAAACGTTGTGCACTCAAGTCTTGCTGTATTTAGTTTATTTTGGCATCCGTATGATGATTCTAGCATGAAATTGCTTGGGCACCTGTTAATTTTTAAGATTTTGACACATTCAGCTCAAATGTACACAATTGCTGATTATGGCTGTCAAATCTAAACCAAACGTTGTGCACTCAAATCTTTTGCTGTATTTAGTTTATTTTGGCATCCGGATGATGATTCTAGCATGAAATTGCTTGGACACCTGTTAATTTTTAAGATTTTGACACATTCAGCTCAAATGTACAATCATGCGCTTAAAACCGCATTTAAAGCAATAAAAAGATGATTATGGCTGTCAAACCTAAACCAAACGTTATGCACTCAAATCTTTTACTGTATTTAGTTTATTTTGGCATCCGGATGATGATTCTAGCATGAAATTGCTTGGGCAACTGTTAATTTTTAAGATTTTGACACATTCAGCTAAAAACGCATTTAAAGCAATAAAAAGATGATTATGGCTGTCAAACCTAAACCAAACGTTGTGCACTCAAATCTTTTGCTGTATTTAGTTTATTTTGGCATCCGGATGATGATTCTAGCATGAAATTGCTTGGGCACCTGTTAATTTTTAGGATTTTGACACATTCAGCTCAAATGTACACAATTGTTGATTATGGCTGTCAAATCTAAACCAAACGTTGTGCACTCAAATCTTTTGCTGTATTTAGTTTATTTTGGCATCCGGATGATGATTCTAGCATGAAATTGCTTGGGCACCTGTTAATTTTTAAGATTTTGACACATTCAGCTCAAATGTACAATCATGCGCTAAAAACACATTTAAAGCAATAAAAAGATTATTATGGCTGTCAAACCTAAACCACACGTTGTGCACTCAAATCTTTTGCTGCATTTAGTTTATTTTGGCATCCGGATGATGATTCTAGCATGAAATTGCTTGGGCACCTGTTAATTTTTAAGATTTTGACACATTCAGCTCAAATGTACACAATTGCTGATTATGGCTGTCAAATCTAAACCAAACGTTGTGCACTCAAATCTTTTGCTGTATTTAGTTTATTTTGGCATCCGGATGATTATTCTAGCATGAAATTGCTTGGGCACCTGTTAATTTTTAAGATTTTGACACATTCAACTCAAATGTACAATCATGCGCTAAAAACGCATTTAAAGCAATAAAAAGATGATTATGGCTGTCAAATCTAAACCAAACGTTGTGCACTCAAATATTTTGCTGTATTTAGTTTATTTTGGCATCCGGATGATGATTCTAGCATGAAATTGCTTGGGCACCTGTTAATTTTTAAGATTTTGACACATTCAGCTCAAATGTACAATCATGCGCTAAAAACGCATTTAAAACAATAAAACGATGATTATGGCTGTCAAACCTAAACCAAACGTTGTGCACTCAAATATTTTGCTGTATTTAGTTTATTTTGGCATCCGGATGATGATTCTAGCATGAAATTGCTTGGGCACCTGTTAATTTTAAGATTTTGACACATTCAGATCAAATGTACACAATTGCTGATTATGGCTGTCAAATCTAAACCAAACGTTGTGCACTCAAATCTTTTGCTGTATTTAGTTTATTTTGGCATCCGGATGATGATTCTAGCATGAAATTGCTTGGGCACCTGTTCATTTTTAAGATTTTGACACATTCAGCTCAAATGTACAATCATGCACTAAAAACGCATTTAAAGCAATAAAACGATGATTATGGCTGTCAAACCTAAACCAAACGTTGTGCACTCAAATATTTTGCTGTATTTAGTTTATTTTGGCATCCGGATGATTATTCTAGCATGAAATTGCTTGGGCACCTGTTAATTTTTAAGATTTTGACACATTCAACTCAAATGTACAATCATGCGCTAAAAACGCATTTAAAGCAATAAAAAGATGATTATGGCTGTCAAATCTAAACCAAACGTTGTGCACTCAAATATTTTGCTGTATTTAGTTTATTTTGGCATCCGGATGATGATTCTAGCATGAAATTGCTTGGGCACCTGTTAATTTTTAAGATTTTGACACATTCAGCTCAAATGTACAATCATGCGCTAAAAACGCATTTAAAACAATAAAACGATGATTATGGCTGTCAAACCTAAACCAAACGTTGTGCACTCAAATATTTTGCTGTATTTAGTTTATTTTGGCATCCGGATGATGATTCTAGCATGAAATTGCTTGGGCACCTGTTAATTTTAAGATTTTGACACATTCAGATCAAATGTACACAATTGCTGATTATGGCTGTCAAATCTAAACCAAACGTTGTGCACTCAAATCTTTTGCTGTATTTAGTTTATTTTGGCATCCGGATGATGATTCTAGCATGAAATTGCTTGGGCACCTGTTAATTTTTAAGATTTTGACACATTCAGCTCAAATGTGCAATCATGCGCTAAAAATGCATTTAAAGCAATAAAACGATGATTATGGCTGTCAAAAGCTAAACCAAACGTTGTGCACTCAAATCTTTTGCTGTATTTAGTTTATTTTGGCATCCGGATGATGATTCTAGCATGAAATTGCTTGGGCGCCTGTTAATTTTTAAAATTTTGACACATTCAGCTCAAATGTACACAATTGCTGATTATGGCTGTCAAATCTAAACCAAACGTTGTGCACTCAAATCTTTTGCTGTATTTAGTTTATTTTGGCATCCGGATGATGATTCTAGCATGAAATTGCTTGGGCACCTGTTCATTTTTAAGATTTTGACACATTCAGCTCAAATGTACAATCATGCACTAAAAACGCATTTAAAGCAATAAAACGATGATTATGGCTGTCAAACCTAAACCAAACGTTGTGCACTCAAATATTTTGCTGTATTTAGTTTATTTTGGCATCCGGATGATGATTCTAGCATGAAATTGCTTGGGCACCTGTTAATTTTTAAGATTTTGACACATTCAGCTCAAATGTACAATCATGCGCTAAAAACGCATTTAAAACAATAAAACGATGATTATGGCTGTCAAACCTAAACCAAACGTTGTGCACTCAAATCTTTTGCTGTATTTAGTTTATTTTGGCATCCGAATGATGATTCTAGCATGAAATTGCTTGGGCACCTGTTAATTTTAAGATTTTGACACATTCAGATCAAATGTACACAATTGCTGATTATGGCTGTCAAATCTAAACCAAACGTTGTGCACTCAAATCTTTTGCTGTATTTAGTTTATTTTGGCATCCGGATGATGATTCTAGCATGAAATTGCTTGGGCACCTGTTAATTTTTAAGATTTGGACACATTCAGCTCAAATGTGCAATCATGCGCTAAAAATGCATTTAAAGCAATAAAAAGATTATTATGGCTGTCAAACCTAAACCAAACGTTGTGCACTCAAATCTTTTGCTGCATTTAGTTTATTTTGGCATCCGGATGATGATTCTAGCATGAAATTGCTTGGGCGCCTGTTAATTTTTAAGATTTTGACACATTCAGCTAAAAACGCATTTAAAGCAATAAAAAGATGATTATGGCTGTCAAACCTAAACCAAACGTTGTGCACTCAAATCTTTTGCTGTATTTAGTTTATTTTGGCATCCGGATGATGATTCTAGCATGAAATTGCTTGGGCACCTGTTAATTTTTAGGATTTTGACACATTCAGCTCAAATGTACACAATTGTTGATTATGGCTGTCAAATCTAAACCAAACGTTGTGCACTCAAATCTTTTGCTGTATTTAGTTTATTTTGGCATCCGGATGATGATTCTAGCATGAAATTGCTTGGGCACCTGTTAATTTTTAAGATTTTGACACATTCAGCTCAAATGTACAATCATGCACTAAAAACGCATTTAAAGCAATAAAACGATGATTATGGCTGTCAAACCTAAACCAAACGTTGTGCACTCAAATATTTTGCTGTATTTAGTTTATTTTGGCATCCGGATGATGATTCTAGCATGAAATTGCTTGGGCACCTGTTAATTTTTAAGATTTTGACACATTCAGCTCAAATGTACAATCATGCGCTAAAAACGCATTTAAAACAATAAAACGATGATTATGGCTGTCAAACCTAAACCAAACGTTGTGCACTCAAATATTTTGCTGTATTTAGTTTATTTTGGCATCCGGATGATGATTCTAGCATGAAATTGCTTGGGCACCTGTTAATTTTTAAGATTTTGACACATTCAGCTCAAATGTACAATCATGCGCTAAAAACGCATTTAAAGCAATAAAACGATGATTATGGCTGTCAAAAGCTAAACCAAACGTTGTGCACTCAAATCTTTTGCTGTATTTAGTTTATTTTGGCATCCGGATGATGATTCTAGCATGAAATTGCTTGGGCGCCTGTTAATTTTTAAAATTTTGACACATTCAGCTCAAATGTACACAATTGCTGATTATGGCTGTCAAATCTAAACCAAACGTTGTGCACTCAAATCTTTTGCTGTATTTAGTTTATTTTGGCATCCGGATGATGATTCTAGCATGAAATTGCTTGGGCACCTGTTCATTTTTAAGATTTTGACACATTCAGCTCAAATGTACAATCATGCACTAAAAACGCATTTAAAGCAATAAAACGATGATTATGGCTGTCAAACCTAAACCAAACGTTGTGCACTCAAATATTTTGCTGTATTTAGTTTATTTTGGCATCCGGATGATGATTCTAGCATGAAATTGCTTGGGCACCTGTTAATTTTTAAGATTTTGACACATTCAGCTCAAATGTACAATCATGCGCTAAAAACGCATTTAAAACAATAAAACGATGATTATGGCTGTCAAACCTAAACCAAACGTTGTGCACTCAAATCTTTTGCTGTATTTAGTTTATTTTGGCATCCGAATGATGATTCTAGCATGAAATTGCTTGGGCACCTGTTAATTTTAAGATTTTGACACATTCAGATCAAATGTACACAATTGCTGATTATGGCTGTCAAATCTAAACCAAACGTTGTGCACTCAAATCTTTTGCTGTATTTAGTTTATTTTGGCATCCGGATGATGATTCTGGCATGAAATTGCTTGGGCACCTGTTAATTTTTAAGATTTTGACACATTCAGCTCAAATGTGCAATCATGCGCTAAAAATGCATTTAAAGCAATAAAACGATGATTATGGCTGTCAAAAGCTAAACCAAACGTTGTGCACTCAAATCTTTTGCTGTATTTAGTTTATTTTGGCATCCGGATGATGATTCTAGCATGAAATTGCTTGGGCACCTGTTAATTTTTAAGATTTTGACACATTCAGCTCAAATGTGCAATCATGCGCTAAAAATGCATTTAAAGCAATAAAACGATGATTATGGCTGTCAAAAGCTAAACCAAACGTTGTGCACTCAAATCTTTTGCTGTATTTAGTTTATTTTGGCATCCGTATGATGATTCTAGCATGAAATTGCTTGGGCACCTGTTAATTTTTAAGATTTTGACACATTCAGCTCAAATGTACACAATTGCTGATCATGGCTGTCAAATCTAAACCAAACGTTGTGCACTCAAATCTTTTGCTGTATTTAGTTTATTTTGGCATCCGGATGATGATTCTAGCATGAAATTGCTTGGGCACCTGTTAATTTTTAGGATTTTGACACATTCAGCTCAAATGTACACAATTGTTGATTATGGCTGTCAAATCTAAACCTAACGTTGTGCACTCAAATCTTTTGCTGTATTTAGTTTATTTTGGCATCCGGATGATGATTCTAGCATGAAATTGCTTGGGCACCTGTTAATTTTTAAGATTTTGACACATTCAGCTCAAATGTACAATCATGCACTAAAAACGCATTTAAAGCAATAAAACGATGATTATGGCTGTCAAACCTAAACCAAACGTTGTGCACTCAAATATTTTGCTGTATTTAGTTTATTTTGGCATCCGGATGATGATTCTAGCATGAAATTGCTTGGGCACCTGTTAATTTTTAAGATTATGACACATTCAGCTCAAATGTACAATCATGCGCTAAAAACGCATTTAAAGCAATAAAAAGGTGATTATGGCTGTCAAACCTAAACCAAACGTTGTGCACTCAAATCTTTTGCTGTATTTAGTTTATTTTGGCATCCGGATGATGATTCTAGCATGAAATTGCTTGGGCACCTGTTAATTTTTAAGATTTTGACACATTCAGCTCAAATGTGCAATCATGCGCTAAAAATGCATTTAAAGCAATAAAACGATGATTATGGCTGTCAAAAGCTAAACCAAACGTTGTGCACTCAAATCTTTTGCTGTATTTAGTTTATTTTGGCATCCGTATGATGATTCTAGCATGAAATTGCTTGGGCACCTGTTAATTTTAAGATTTTGACACATTCAGATCAAATGTACACAATTGCTGATTATGGCTGTCAAATCTAAACCAAACGTTGTGCACTCAAATCTTTTGCTGTATTTAGTTTATTTTGGCATCCGGATGATGATTCTAGCATGAAATTGCTTGGGCACCTGTTAATTTTTAAGATTTTGACACATTCAGCTCAAATGTGCAATCATGCGCTAAAAATGCATTTAAAGCAATAAAACGATGATTATGGCTGTCAAAAGCTAAACCAAACGTTGTGCACTCAAATCTTTTGCTGTATTTAGTTTATTTTGGCATCCGGATGATGATTCTAGCATGAAATTGCTTGGGCGCCTGTTAATTTTTAAAATTTTGACACATTCAGCTCAAATGTACACAATTGCTGATTATGGCTGTCAAATCTAAACCAAACGTTGTGCACTCAAATCTTTTGCTGTATTTAGTTTATTTTGGCATCCGGATGATGATTCTAGCATGAAATTGCTTGGGCACCTGTTCATTTTTAAGATTTTGACACATTCAGCTCAAATGTACAATCATGCACTAAAAACGCATTTAAAGCAATAAAACGATGATTATGGCTGTCAAACCTAAACCAAACGTTGTGCACTCAAATATTTTGCTGTATTTAGTTTATTTTGGCATCCGGATGATGATTCTAGCATGAAATTGCTTGGGCACCTGTTAATTTTTAAGATTTTGACACATTCAGCTCAAATGTACAATCATGCGCTAAAAACGCATTTAAAACAATAAAACGATGATTATGGCTGTCAAACCTAAACCAAACGTTGTGCACTCAAATCTTTTGCTGTATTTAGTTTATTTTGGCATCCGAATGATGATTCTAGCATGAAATTGCTTGGGCACCTGTTAATTTTAAGATTTTGACACATTCAGATCAAATGTACACAATTGCTGATTATGGCTGTCAAATCTAAACCAAACGTTGTGCACTCAAATCTTTTGCTGTATTTAGTTTATTTTGGCATCCGGATGATGATTCTGGCATGAAATTGCTTGGGCACCTGTTAATTTTTAAGATTTTGACACATTCAGCTCAAATGTGCAATCATGCGCTAAAAATGCATTTAAAGCAATAAAACGATGATTATGGCTGTCAAAAGCTAAACCAAATGTTGTGCACTCAAATCTTTTGCTGTATTTAGTTTATTTTGGCATCCGGATGATGATTCTAGCATGAAATTGCTTGGGCACCTGTTAATTTTTAAGATTTTGACACATTCAGCTCAAATGTGCAATCATGCGCTAAAAATGCATTTAAAGCAATAAAACGATGATTATGGCTGTCAAAAGCTAAACCAAACGTTGTGCACTCAAATCTTTTGCTGTATTTAGTTTATTTTGGCATCCGTATGATGATTCTAGCATGAAATTGCTTGGGCACCTGTTAATTTTTAAGATTTTGACACATTCAGCTCAAATGTACACAATTGCTGATCATGGCTGTCAAATCTAAACCAAACGTTGTGCACTCAAATCTTTTGCTGTATTTAGTTTATTTTGGCATCCGGATGATGATTCTAGCATGAAATTGCTTGGGCACCTGTTAATTTTTAGGATTTTGACACATTCAGCTCAAATGTACACAATTGTTGATTATGGCTGTCAAATCTAAACCTAACGTTGTGCACTCAAATCTTTTGCTGTATTTAGTTTATTTTGGCATCCGGATGATGATTCTAGCATGAAATTGCTTGGGCACCTGTTAATTTTTAAGATTTTGACACATTCAGCTCAAATGTACAATCATGCACTAAAAACGCATTTAAAGCAATAAAACGATGATTATGGCTGTCAAACCTAAACCAAACGTTGTGCACTCAAATATTTTGCTGTATTTAGTTTATTTTGGCATCCGGATGATGATTCTAGCATGAAATTGCTTGGGCACCTGTTAATTTTTAAGATTTTGACACATTCAGCTCAAATGTACAATCATGCGCTAAAAACGCATTTAAAACAATAAAACGATGATTATGGCTGTCAAACCTAAACCAAACGTTGTGCACTCAAATATTTTGCTGTATTTAGTTTATTTTGGCATCCGGATGATGATTCTAGCATGAAATTGCTTGGGCACCTGTTAATTTTAAGATTTTGACACATTCAGATCAAATGTACACAATTGCTGATTATGGCTGTCAAATCTAAACCAAACGTTGTGCACTCAAATCTTTTGCTGTATTTAGTTTATTTTGGCATCCGGATGATGATTCTAGCATGAAATTGCTTGGGCACCTGTTAATTTTTAAGATTTTGACACATTCAGCTCAAATGTGCAATCATGCGCTAAAAATGCATTTAAAGCAATAAAACGATGATTATGGCTGTCAAAAGCTAAACCAAACGTTGTGCACTCAAATCTTTTGCTGTATTTAGTTTATTTTGGCATCCGTATGATGATTCTAGCATGAAATTGCTTGGGCACCTGTTAATTTTTAAGATTTTGACACATTCAGCTCAAATGTACACAATTGCTGATCATGGCTGTCAAATCTAAACCAAACGTTGTGCACTCAAATCTTTTGCTGTATTTAGTTTATTTTGGCATCCGGATGATGATTCTAGCATGAAATTGCTTGGACACCTGTTAATTTTTAAGATTTTGACACATTCAGCTCAAATGTACAATCATGCGCTTAAAACCGCATTTAAAGCAATAAAAAGATGATTATGGCTGTCAAACCTAAACCAAACGTTATGCACTCAAATCTTTTACTGTATTTAGTTTATTTTGGCATCCGGATGATGATTCTAGCATGAAATTGCTTGGGCAACTGTTAATTTTTAAGATTTTGACACATTCAGCTAAAAACGCATTTAAAGCAATAAAAAGATGATTATGGCTGTCAAACCTAAACCAAACGTTGTGCACTCAAATCTTTTGCTGTATTTAGTTTATTTTGGCATCCGGATGATGATTCTAGCATGAAATTGCTTGGGCACCTGTTAATTTTTAGGATTTTGACACATTCAGCTCAAATGTACACAATTGTTGATTATGGCTGTCAAATCTAAACCAAACGTTGTGCACTCAAATCTTTTGCTGTATTTAGTTTATTTTGGCATCCGGATGATGATTCTAGCATGAAATTGCTTGGGCACCTGTTAATTTTTAAGATTTTGACACATTCAGCTCAAATGTACAATCATGCACTAAAAACGCATTTAAAGCAATAAAACGATGATTATGGCTGTCAAACCTAAACCAAACGTTGTGCACTCAAATCTTTTGCTGTATTTAGTTTATTTTGGCATCCGGATGATGATTCTAGCATGAAATTGCTTGGGCACCTGTTCATTTTTAAGATTTTGACACATTCAGCTCAAATGTACAATCATGCACTAAAAACGCATTTAAAGCAATAAAACGATGATTATGGCTGTCAAACCTAAACCAAACGTTGTGCACTCAAATATTTTGCTGTATTTAGTTTATTTTGGCATCCGGATGATGATTCTAGCATGAAATTGCTTGGGCACCTGTTAATTTTTAAGATTTTGACACATTCAGCTCAAATGTACAATCATGCGCTAAAAACGCATTTAAAACAATAAAACGATGATTATGGCTGTCAAACCTAAACCAAACGTTGTGCACTCAAATCTTTTGCTGTATTTAGTTTATTTTGGCATCCGAATGATGATTCTAGCATGAAATTGCTTGGGCACCTGTTAATTTTAAGATTTTGACACATTCAGATCAAATGTACACAATTGCTGATTATGGCTGTCAAATCTAAACCAAACGTTGTGCACTCAAATCTTTTGCTGTATTTAGTTTATTTTGGCATCCGGATGATGATTCTGGCATGAAATTGCTTGGGCACCTGTTAATTTTTAAGATTTTGACACATTCAGCTCAAATGTGCAATCATGCGCTAAAAATGCATTTAAAGCAATAAAACGATGATTATGGCTGTCAAAAGCTAAACCAAACGTTGTGCACTCAAATCTTTTGCTGTATTTAGTTTATTTTGGCATCCGGATGATGATTCTAGCATGAAATTGCTTGGGCACCTGTTAATTTTTAAGATTTTGACACATTCAGCTCAAATGTGCAATCATGCGCTAAAAATGCATTTAAAGCAATAAAACGATGATTATGGCTGTCAAAAGCTAAACCAAACGTTGTGCACTCAAATCTTTTGCTGTATTTAGTTTATTTTGGCATCCGTATGATGATTCTAGCATGAAATTGCTTGGGCACCTGTTAATTTTTAAGATTTTGACACATTCAGCTCAAATGTACACAATTGCTGATCATGGCTGTCAAATCTAAACCAAACGTTGTGCACTCAAATCTTTTGCTGTATTTAGTTTATTTTGGCATCCGGATGATGATTCTAGCATGAAATTGCTTGGACACCTGTTAATTTTTAAGATTTTGACACATTCAGCTCAAATGTACAATCATGCGCTTAAAACCGCATTTAAAGCAATAAAAAGATGATTATGGCTGTCAAACCTAAACCAAACGTTATGCACTCAAATCTTTTACTGTATTTAGTTTATTTTGGCATCCGGATGATGATTCTAGCATGAAATTGCTTGGGCAACTGTTAATTTTTAAGATTTTGACACATTCAGCTAAAAACGCATTTAAAGCAATAAAAAGATGATTATGGCTGTCAAACCTAAACCAAACGTTGTGCACTCAAATCTTTTGCTGTATTTAGTTTATTTTGGCATCCGGATGATGATTCTAGCATGAAATTGCTTGGGCACCTGTTAATTTTTAGGATTTTGACACATTCAGCTCAAATGTACACAATTGTTGATTATGGCTGTCAAATCTAAACCTAACGTTGTGCACTCAAATCTTTTGCTGTATTTAGTTTATTTTGGCATCCGGATGATGATTCTAGCATGAAATTGCTTGGGCACCTGTTAATTTTTAAGATTTTGACACATTCAGCTCAAATGTACAATCATGCACTAAAAACGCATTTAAAGCAATAAAACGATGATTATGGCTGTCAAACCTAAACCAAACGTTGTGCACTCAAATATTTTGCTGTATTTAGTTTATTTTGGCATCCGGATGATGATTCTAGCATGAAATTGCTTGGGCACCTGTTAATTTTTAAGATTTTGACACATTCAGCTCAAATGTACAATCATGCGCTAAAAACGCATTTAAAACAATAAAACGATGATTATGGCTGTCAAACCTAAACCAAACGTTGTGCACTCAAATATTTTGCTGTATTTAGTTTATTTTGGCATCCGGATGATGATTCTAGCATGAAATTGCTTGGGCACCTGTTAATTTTAAGATTTTGACACATTCAGATCAAATGTACACAATTGCTGATTATGGCTGTCAAATCTAAACCAAACGTTGTGCACTCAAATCTTTTGCTGTATTTAGTTTATTTTGGCATCCGGATGATGATTCTAGCATGAAATTGCTTGGGCACCTGTTAATTTTTAAGATTTTGACACATTCAGCTCAAATGTGCAATCATGCGCTAAAAATGCATTTAAAGCAATAAAACGATGATTATGGCTGTCAAAAGCTAAACCAAACGTTGTGCACTCAAATCTTTTGCTGTATTTAGTTTATTTTGGCATCCGTATGATGATTCTAGCATGAAATTGCTTGGGCACCTGTTAATTTTTAAGATTTTGACACATTCAGCTCAAATGTACACAATTGCTGATCATGGCTGTCAAATCTAAACCAAACGTTGTGCACTCAAATCTTTTGCTGTATTTAGTTTATTTTGGCATCCGGATGATGATTCTAGCATGAAATTGCTTGGACACCTGTTAATTTTTAAGATTTTGACACATTCAGCTCAAATGTACAATCATGCGCTTAAAACCGCATTTAAAGCAATAAAAAGATGATTATGGCTGTCAAACCTAAACCAAACGTTATGCACTCAAATCTTTTACTGTATTTAGTTTATTTTGGCATCCGGATGATGATTCTAGCATGAAATTGCTTGGGCAACTCTTAATTTTTAAGATTTTGACACATTCAGCTAAAAACGCATTTAAAGCAATAAAAAGATGATTATGGCTGTCAAACCTAAACCAAACGTTGTGCACTCAAATCTTTTGCTGTATTTAGTTTATTTTGGCATCCGGATGATGATTCTAGCATGAAATTGCTTGGGCACCTGTTAATTTTTAGGATTTTGACACATTCAGCTCAAATGTACACAATTGTTGATTATGGCTGTCAAATCTAAACCAAACGTTGTGCACTCAAATCTTTTGCTGTATTTAGTTTATTTTGGCATCCGGATGATGATTCTAGCATGAAATTGCTTGGGCACCTGTTAATTTTTAAGATTTTGACACATTCAGCTCAAATGTACAATCATGCACTAAAAACGCATTTAAAGCAATAAAACGATGATTATGGCTGTCAAACCTAAACCAAACGTTGTGCACTCAAATATTTTGCTGTATTTAGTTTATTTTGGCATCCGGATGATGATTCTAGCATGAAATTGCTTGGGCACCTGTTAATTTTTAAGATTTTGACACATTCAGCTCAAATGTACAATCATGCGCTAAAAACGAATTTAAAACAATAAAACGATGATTATGGCTGTCAAACCTAAACCAAACGTTGTGCACTCAAATATTTTGCTGTATTTAGTTTATTTTGGCATCCGGATGATGATTCTAGCATGAAATTGCTTGGGCACCTGTTAATTTTAAGATTTTGACACATTCAGATCAAATGTACACAATTGCTGATTATGGCTGTCAAATCTAAACCAAACGTTGTGCACTCAAATCTTTTGCTGTATTTAGTTTATTTTGGCATCCGGATGATGATTCTAGCATGAAATTGCTTGGGCACCTGTTAATTTTAAGATTTTGACACATTCAGATCAAATGTACACAATTGCTGATTATGGCTGTCAAATCTAAACCAAACGTTGTGCACTCAAATCTTTTGCTGTATTTAGTTTATTTTGGCATCCGGATGATGATTCTAGCATGAAATTGCTTGGGCACCTGTTAATTTTTAAGATTTTGACACATTCAGCTCAAATGTGCAATCATGCGCTAAAAATGCATTTAAAGCAATAAAACGATGATTATGGCTGTCAAAAGCTAAACCAAACGTTGTGCACTCAAATCTTTTGCTGTATTTAGTTTATTTTGGCATCCGTATGATGATTCTAGCATGAAATTGCTTGGGCACCTGTTAATTTTTAAGATTTTGACACATTCAGCTCAAATGTACACAATTGCTGATCATGGCTGTCAAATCTAAACCAAACGTTGTGCACTCAAATCTTTTGCTGTATTTAGTTTATTTTGGCATCCGGATGATGATTCTAGCATGAAATTGCTTGGACACCTGTTAATTTTTAAGATTTTGACACATTCAGCTCAAATGTACAATCATGCGCTTAAAACCGCATTTAAAGCAATAAAAAGATGATTATGGCTGTCAAACCTAAACCAAACGTTATGCACTCAAATCTTTTACTGTATTTAGTTTATTTTGGCATCCGGATGATGATTCTAGCATGAAATTGCTTGGGCAACTCTTAATTTTTAAGATTTTGACACATTCAGCTAAAAACGCATTTAAAGCAATAAAAAGATGATTATGGCTGTCAAACCTAAACCAAACGTTGTGCACTCAAATCTTTTGCTGTATTTAGTTTATTTTGGCATCCGGATGATGATTCTAGCATGAAATTGCTTGGGCACCTGTTAATTTTTAGGATTTTGACACATTCAGCTCAAATGTACACAATTGTTGATTATGGCTGTCAAATCTAAACCAAACGTTGTGCACTCAAATCTTTTGCTGTATTTAGTTTATTTTGGCATCCGGATGATGATTCTAGCATGAAATTGCTTGGGCACCTGTTAATTTTTAAGATTTTGACACATTCAGCTCAAATGTACAATCATGCACTAAAAACGCATTTAAAGCAATAAAACGATGATTATGGCTGTCAAACCTAAACCAAACGTTGTGCACTCAAATATTTTGCTGTATTTAGTTTATTTTGGCATCCGGATGATGATTCTAGCATGAAATTGCTTGGGCACCTGTTAATTTTTAAGATTTTGACACATTCAGCTCAAATGTACAATCATGCGCTAAAAACGAATTTAAAACAATAAAACGATGATTATGGCTGTCAAACCTAAACCAAACGTTGTGCACTCAAATATTTTGCTGTATTTAGTTTATTTTGGCATCCGGATGATGATTCTAGCATGAAATTGCTTGGGCACCTGTTAATTTTAAGATTTTGACACATTCAGATCAAATGTACACAATTGCTGATTATGGCTGTCAAATCTAAACCAAACGTTGTGCACTCAAATCTTTTGCTGTATTTAGTTTATTTTGGCATCCGGATGATGATTCTAGCATGAAATTGCTTGGGCACCTGTTAATTTTTAAGATTTTGACACATTCAGCTCAAATGTGCAATCATGCGCTAAAAATGCATTTAAAGCAATAAAACGATGATTATGGCTGTCAAAAGCTAAACCAAACGTTGTGCACTCAAATCTTTTGCTGTATTTAGTTTATTTTGGCATCCGGATGATGATTCTAGCATGAAATTGCTTGGGCACCTGTTAATTTTTAAGATTTTGACACATTCAGCTAAAAACGCATTTAAAGCAATAAAAAGATGATTATGGCTGTCAAACCTAAACCAAACGTTGTGCACTCAAATCTTTTGCTGTATTTAGTTTATTTTGGCATCCGGATGATGATTCTAGCATGAAATTGCTTGGGCACCTGTTAATTTTTAGGATTTTGACACATTCAGCTCAAATGTACACAATTGTTGATTATGGCTGTCAAATCTAAACCAAACGTTGTGCACTCAAATCTTTTGCTGTATTTAGTTTATTTTTGCATCCGGATGATGATTCTAGCATGAAATTGCTTGGGCACCTGTTAATTTTTAAGATTTGGACACATTCAGCTCAAATGTACAATCATGCGCTAAAAACACATTTAAAGCAATAAAAAGATTATTATGGCTGTCAAACCTAAACCAAACGTTGTGCACTCAAATCTTTTGCTGCATTTAGTTTATTTTGGCATCCGGATGATGATTCTAGCATGAAATTGCTTGGGCGCCTGTTAATTTTTTAAAATTTTGACACATTCAGCTCAAATGTACACAATTGCTGATTATGGCTGTCAAATCTAAACCAAACGTTGTGCACTCAAATCTTTTGCTGTATTTAGTTTATTTTGGCATCCGGATGATGATTCTAGCATGAAATTGCTTGGGCACCTGTTCATTTTTAAGATTTTGACACATTCAGCTCAAATGTACAATCATGCACTAAAAACGCATTTAAAGCAATAAAACGATGATTATGGCTGTCAAACCTAAACCAAACGTTGTGCACTCAAATATTTTGCTGTATTTAGTTTATTTTGGCATCCGGATGATGATTCTAGCATGAAATTGCTTGGGCACCTGTTAATTTTTAAGATTTTGACACATTCAGCTCAAATGTACAATCATGCGCTAAAAACGCATTTAAAACAATAAAACGATGATTATGGCTGTCAAACCTAAACCAAACGTTGTGCACTCAAATATTTTGCTGTATTTAGTTTATTTTGGCATCCGAATGATGATTCTAGCATGAAATTGCTTGGGCACCTGTTAATTTTAAGATTTTGACACATTCAGATCAAATGTACACAATTGCTGATTATGGCTGTCAAATCTAAACCAAACGTTGTGCACTCAAATCTTTTGCTGTATTTAGTTTATTTTGGCATCCGGATGATGATTCTAGCATGAAATTGCTTGGGCACCTGTTAATTTTTAAGATTTTGACACATTCAGCTCAAATGTGCAATCATGCGCTAAAAATGCATTTAAAGCAATAAAACGATGATTATGGCTGTCAAAAGCTAAACCAAACGTTGTGCACTCAAGTCTTTTGCTGTATTTAGTTTATTTTGGCATCCGTATGATGATTCTAGCATGAAATTGCTTGGGCACCTGTTAATTTTTAAGATTTTGACACATTCAGCTCAAATGTACACAATTGCTGATTATGGCTGTCAAATCTAAACCAAACGTTGTGCACTCAAATCTTTTGCTGTATTTAGTTTATTTTGGCATCCGGATGATGATTCTAGCATGAAATTGCTTGGACACCTGTTAATTTTTAAGATTTTGACACATTCAGCTCAAATGTACAATCATGCGCTTAAAACCGCATTTAAAGCAATAAAAAGATGATTATGGCTGTCAAACCTAAACCAAACGTTATGCACTCAAATCTTTTACTGTATTTAGTTTATTTTGGCATCCGGATGATGATTCTAGCATGAAATTGCTTGGGCAACTGTTAATTTTTAAGATTTTGACACATTCAGCTAAAAACGCATTTAAAGCAATAAAAAGATGATTATGGCTGTCAAACCTAAACCAAACGTTGTGCACTCAAATCTTTTGCTGTATTTAGTTTATTTTGGCATCCGGATGATGATTCTAGCATGAAATTGCTTGGGCACCTGTTAATTTTTAGGATTTTGACACATTCAGCTCAAATGTACACAATTGTTGATTATGGCTGTCAAATCTAAACCAAACGTTGTGCACTCAAATCTTTTGCTGTATTTAGTTTATTTTGGCATCCGGATGATGATTCTAGCATGAAATTGCTTGGGCACCTGTTAATTTTTAAGATTTTGACACATTCAGCTCAAATGTACAATCATGCGCTAAAAACACATTTAAAGCAATAAAAAGATTATTATGGCTGTCAAACCTAAACCACACGTTGTGCACTCAAATCTTTTGCTGCATTTAGTTTATTTTGGCATCCGGATGATGATTCTAGCATGAAATTGCTTGGGCACCTGTTAATTTTTAAGATTTTGACACATTCAGCTCAAATGTACACAATTGCTGATTATGGCTGTCAAATCTAAACCAAACGTTGTGCACTCAAATCTTTTGCTGTATTTAGTTTATTTTGGCATCCGGATGATTATTCTAGCATGAAATTGCTTGGGCACCTGTTAATTTTTAAGATTTTGACACATTCAGCTCAAATGTGCAATCATGCGCTAAAAATGCATTTAAAGCAATAAAACGATGATTATGGCTGTCAAAAGCTAAACCAAACGTTGTGCACTCAAATCTTTTGCTGTATTTAGTTTATTTTGGCATCCGGATGATGATTCTAGCATGAAATTGCTTGGGCACCTGTTAATTTTTAAGATTTTGACACATTCAGCTAAAAACGCATTTAAAGCAATAAAAAGATGATTATGGCTGTCAAACCTAAACCAAACGTTGTGCACTCAAATCTTTTGCTGTATTTAGTTTATTTTGGCATCCGGATGATGATTCTAGCATGAAATTGCTTGGGCACCTGTTAATTTTTAGGATTTTGACACATTCAGCTCAAATGTACACAATTGTTGATTATGGCTGTCAAATCTAAACCAAACGTTGTGCACTCAAATCTTTTGCTGTATTTAGTTTATTTTTGCATCCGGATGATGATTCTAGCATGAAATTGCTTGGGCACCTGTTAATTTTTAAGATTTGGACACATTCAGCTCAAATGTACAATCATGCGCTAAAAACACATTTAAAGCAATAAAAAGATTATTATGGCTGTCAAACCTAAACCAAACGTTGTGCACTCAAATCTTTTGCTGCATTTAGTTTATTTTGGCATCCGGATGATGATTCTAGCATGAAATTGCTTGGGCGCCTGTTAATTTTTTAAAATTTTGACACATTCAGCTCAAATGTACACAATTGCTGATTATGGCTGTCAAATCTAAACCAAACGTTGTGCACTCAAATCTTTTGCTGTATTTAGTTTATTTTGGCATCCGGATGATGATTCTAGCATGAAATTGCTTGGGCACCTGTTCATTTTTAAGATTTTGACACATTCAGCTCAAATGTACAATCATGCACTAAAAACGCATTTAAAGCAATAAAACGATGATTATGGCTGTCAAACCTAAACCAAACGTTGTGCACTCAAATATTTTGCTGTATTTAGTTTATTTTGGCATCCGGATGATGATTCTAGCATGAAATTGCTTGGGCACCTGTTAATTTTTAAGATTTTGACACATTCAGCTCAAATGTACAATCATGCGCTAAAAACGCATTTAAAACAATAAAACGATGATTATGGCTGTCAAACCTAAACCAAACGTTGTGCACTCAAATATTTTGCTGTATTTAGTTTATTTTGGCATCCGAATGATGATTCTAGCATGAAATTGCTTGGGCACCTGTTAATTTTAAGATTTTGACACATTCAGATCAAATGTACACAATTGCTGATTATGGCTGTCAAATCTAAACCAAACGTTGTGCACTCAAATCTTTTGCTGTATTTAGTTTATTTTGGCATCCGGATGATGATTCTAGCATGAAATTGCTTGGGCACCTGTTAATTTTTAAGATTTTGACACATTCAGCTCAAATGTGCAATCATGCGCTAAAAATGCATTTAAAGCAATAAAACGATGATTATGGCTGTCAAAAGCTAAACCAAACGTTGTGCACTCAAGTCTTTTGCTGTATTTAGTTTATTTTGGCATCCGTATGATGATTCTAGCATGAAATTGCTTGGGCACCTGTTAATTTTTAAGATTTTGACACATTCAGCTCAAATGTACACAATTGCTGATTATGGCTGTCAAATCTAAACCAAACGTTGTGCACTCAAATCTTTTGCTGTATTTAGTTTATTTTGGCATCCGGATGATGATTCTAGCATGAAATTGCTTGGACACCTGTTAATTTTTAAGATTTTGACACATTCAGCTCAAATGTACAATCATGCGCTTAAAACCGCATTTAAAGCAATAAAAAGATGATTATGGCTGTCAAACCTAAACCAAACGTTATGCACTCAAATCTTTTACTGTATTTAGTTTATTTTGGCATCCGGATGATGATTCTAGCATGAAATTGCTTGGGCAACTGTTAATTTTTAAGATTTTGACACATTCAGCTAAAAACGCATTTAAAGCAATAAAAAGATGATTATGGCTGTCAAACCTAAACCAAACGTTGTGCACTCAAATCTTTTGCTGTATTTAGTTTATTTTGGCATCCGGATGATGATTCTAGCATGAAATTGCTTGGGCACCTGTTAATTTTTAGGATTTTGACACATTCAGCTCAAATGTACACAATTGTTGATTATGGCTGTCAAATCTAAACCAAACGTTGTGCACTCAAATCTTTTGCTGTATTTAGTTTATTTTGGCATCCGGATGATGATTCTAGCATGAAATTGCTTGGGCACCTGTTAATTTTTAAGATTTTGACACATTCAGCTCAAATGTACAATCATGCGCTAAAAACACATTTAAAGCAATAAAAAGATTATTATGGCTGTCAAACCTAAACCACACGTTGTGCACTCAAATCTTTTGCTGCATTTAGTTTATTTTGGCATCCGGATGATGATTCTAGCATGAAATTGCTTGGGCACCTGTTAATTTTTAAGATTTTGACACATTCAGCTCAAATGTACACAATTGCTGATTATGGCTGTCAAATCTAAACCAAACGTTGTGCACTCAAATCTTTTGCTGTATTTAGTTTATTTTGGCATCCGGATGATTATTCTAGCATGAAATTGCTTGGGCACCTGTTAATTTTTAAGATTTTGACACATTCAACTCAAATGTACAATCATGCGCTAAAAACGCATTTAAAGCAATAAAAAGATGATTATGGCTGTCAAATCTAAACCAAACGTTGTGCACTCAAATCTTTTGCTGTATTTGGTTTATTTTGGCATCCGGATGATGATTCTAGCATGAAATTGCTTGGGCACCTGTTAATTTTTAAGATTTTGACACATTCAGCTCAAATGTACAATCATGCGCTAAAAACGCATTTAAAACAATAAAACGATGATTATGGCTGTCAAACCTAAACCAAACGTTGTGCACTCAAATCTTTTGCTGTATTTAGTTTATTTTGGCATCCGGATGATGATTCTAGCATGAAATTGCTTGGGCACCTGTTAATTTTAAGATTTTGACACATTCAGATCAAATGTACACAATTGCTGATTATGGCTGTCAAATCTAAACCAAACGTTGTGCACTCAAATCTTTTGCTGTATTTAGTTTATTTTGGCATCCGGATGATGATTCTAGCATGAAATTGCTTGGGCACCTGTTAATTTTTAAGATTTTGACACATTCAGCTCAAATGTGCAATCATGCGCTAAAAATGCATTTAAAGCAATAAAACGATGATTATGGCTGTCAAAAGCTAAACCAAACGTTGTGCACTCAAATCTTTTGCTGTATTTAGTTTATTTTGGCATCCGTATGATGATTCTAGCATGAAATTGCTTGGGCACCTGTTAATTTTTAAGATTTTGACACATTCAGCTCAAATGTACACAATTGCTGATTATGGCTGTCAAATCTAAACCAAACGTTGTGCACTCAAATCTTTTGCTGTATTTAGTTTATTTTGGCATCCGGATGATGATTCTAGCATGAAATTGCTTGGACACCTGTTAATTCTTAAGATTTTGACACATTCAGCTCAAATGTGCAATCATGCGCTAAAAATGCATTTAAAGCAATAAAACGATGATTATGGCTGTCAAAAGCTAAACCAAACGTTGTGCACTCAAGTCTTTTGCTGTATTTAGTTTATTTTGGCATCCGTATGATGATTCTAGCATGAAATTGCTTGGGCACCTGTTAATTTTTAAGATTTTGACACATTCAGCTCAAATGTACACAATTGCTGATTATGGCTGTCAAATCTAAACCAAACGTTGTGCACTCAAATCTTTTGCTGTATTTAGTTTATTTTGGCATCCGGATGATGATTCTAGCATGAAATTGCTTGGACACCTGTTAATTTTTAAGATTTTGACACATTCAGCTCAAATGTACAATCATGCGCTTAAAACCGCATTTAAAGCAATAAAAAGATGATTATGGCTGTCAAACCTAAACCAAACGTTATGCACTCAAATCTTTTACTGTATTTAGTTTATTTTGGCATCCGGATGATGATTCTAGCATGAAATTGCTTGGGCAACTGTTAATTTTTAAGATTTTGACACATTCAGCTAAAAACGCATTTAAAGCAATAAAAAGATGATTATGGCTGTCAAACCTAAACCAAACGTTGTGCACTCAAATCTTTTGCTGTATTTAGTTTATTTTGGCATCCGGATGATGATTCTAGCATGAAATTGCTTGGGCACCTGTTAATTTTTAGGATTTTGACACATTCAGCTCAAATGTACACAATTGTTGATTATGGCTGTCAAATCTAAACCAAACGTTGTGCACTCAAATCTTTTGCTGTATTTAGTTTATTTTGGCATCCGGATGATGATTCTAGCATGAAATTGCTTGGGCACCTGTTAATTTTTAAGATTTTGACACATTCAGCTCAAATGTACAATCATGCGCTAAAAACACATTTAAAGCAATAAAAAGATTATTATGGCTGTCAAACCTAAACCACACGTTGTGCACTCAAATCTTTTGCTGCATTTAGTTTATTTTGGCATCCGGATGATGATTCTAGCATGAAATTGCTTGGGCACCTGTTAATTTTTAAGATTTTGACACATTCAGCTCAAATGTACACAATTGCTGATTATGGCTGTCAAATCTAAACCAAACGTTGTGCACTCAAATCTTTTGCTGTATTTAGTTTATTTTGGCATCCGGATGATTATTCTAGCATGAAATTGCTTGGGCACCTGTTAATTTTTAAGATTTTGACACATTCAACTCAAATGTACAATCATGCGCTAAAAACGCATTTAAAGCAATAAAAAGATGATTATGGCTGTCAAATCTAAACCAAACGTTGTGCACTCAAATCTTTTGCTGTATTTGGTTTATTTTGGCATCCGGATGATGATTCTAGCATGAAATTGCTTGGGCACCTGTTAATTTTTAAGATTTTGACACATTCAGCTCAAATGTACAATCATGCGCTAAAAACGCATTTAAAACAATAAAACGATGATTATGGCTGTCAAACCTAAACCAAACGTTGTGCACTCAAATCTTTTGCTGTATTTAGTTTATTTTGGCATCCGGATGATGATTCTAGCATGAAATTGCTTGGGCACCTGTTAATTTTAAGATTTTGACACATTCAGATCAAATGTACACAATTGCTGATTATGGCTGTCAAATCTAAACCAAACGTTGTGCACTCAAATCTTTTGCTGTATTTAGTTTATTTTGGCATCCGGATGATGATTCTAGCATGAAATTGCTTGGGCACCTGTTAATTTTTAAGATTTTGACACATTCAGCTCAAATGTGCAATCATGCGCTAAAAATGCATTTAAAGCAATAAAACGATGATTATGGCTGTCAAAAGCTAAACCAAACGTTGTGCACTCAAATCTTTTGCTGTATTTAGTTTATTTTGGCATCCGTATGATGATTCTAGCATGAAATTGCTTGGGCACCTGTTAATTTTTAAGATTTTGACACATTCAGCTCAAATGTACACAATTGCTGATTATGGCTGTCAAATCTAAACCAAACGTTGTGCACTCAAATCTTTTGCTGTATTTAGTTTATTTTGGCATCCGGATGATGATTCTAGCATGAAATTGCTTGGACACCTGTTAATTCTTAAGATTTTGACACATTCAGCTCAAATGTACAATCATGCGCTTAAAACCGCATTTAAAGCAATAAAAAGATGATTATGGCTGTCAAACCTAAACCAAACGTTATGCACTCAAATCTTTTACTGTATTTAGTTTATTTTGGCATCCGGATGATGACTCTAGCATGAAATTGCTTGGGCAACTGTTAATTTTTAAGATTTTGACACATTCAGCTAAAAACGCATTTAAAGCAATAAAAAGATGATTATGGCTGTCAAACCTAAACCAAACGTTGTGCACTCAAATCTTTTGCTGTATTTAGTTTATTTTGGCATCCGGATGATGATTCTAGCATGAAATTGCTTGGGCACCTGTTAATTTTTAGGATTTTGACACATTCAGCTCAAATGTACACAATTGTTGATTATGGCTGTCAAATCTAAACCAAACGTTGTGCACTCAAATCTTTTGCTGTATTTAGTTTATTTTGGCATCCGGATGATGATTCTAGCATGAAATTGCTTGGGCACCTGTTAATTTTTAAGATTTTGACACATTCAGCTCAAATGTACAATCATGCACTAAAAACGCATTTAAAGCAATAAAACGATGATTATGGCTGTCAAACCTAAACCAAACGTTGTGCACTCAAATCTTTTGCTGCATTTAGTTTATTTTGGCATCCGGATGATGATTCTAGCATGAAATTGCTTGGGCGCCTGTTAATTTTTAAAATTTTGACACATTCAGCTCAAATGTACACAATTGCTGATTATGGCTGTCAAATCTAAACCAAACGTTGTGCACTCAAATCTTTTGCTGTATTTAGTTTATTTTGGCATCCGGATGATGATTCTAGCATGAAATTGCTTGGGCACCTGTTCATTTTTAAGATTTTGACACATTCAGCTCAAATGTTCAATCATGCACTAAAAACGCATTTAAAGCAATAAAACGATGATTATGGCTGTCAAACCTAAACCAAACGTTGTGCACTCAAATATTTTGCTGTATTTAGTTTATTTTGGCATCCGGATGATGATTCTAGCATGAAATTGCTTGGGCACCTGTTAATTTTTAAGATTTTGACACATTCAGCTCAAATGTACAATCATGCGCTAAAAACGCATTTAAAACAATAAAACGATGATTATGGCTGTCAAACCTAAACCAAACGTTGTGCACTCAAATCTTTTGCTGTATTTAGTTTATTTTGGCATCCGAATGATGATTCTAGCATGAAATTGCTTGGGCACCTGTTAATTTTAAGATTTTGACACATTCAGATCAAATGTACACAATTGCTGATTATGGCTGTCAAATCTAAACCAAACGTTGTGCACTCAAATCTTTTGCTGTATTTAGTTTATTTTGGCATCCGGATGATGATTCTAGCATGAAATTGCTTGGGCACCTGTTAATTTTTAAGATTTTGACACATTCAGCTCAAATGTGCAATCATGCGCTAAAAATGCATTTAAAGCAATAAAACGATGATTATGGCTGTCAAAAGCTAAACCAAACGTTGTGCACTCAAATCTTTTGCTGTATTTAGTTTATTTTGGCATCCGTATGATGATTCTAGCATGAAATTGCTTGGGCACCTGTTAATTTTTAAGATTTTGACACATTCAGCTCAAATGTACACAATTGCTGATTATGGCTGTCAAATCTAAACCAAACGTTGTGCACTCAAATCTTTTGCTGTATTTAGTTTATTTTGGCATCCGGATGATGATTCTAGCATGAAATTGCTTGGACACCTGTTAATTTTTAAGATTTTGACACATTCAGCTCAAATGTACAATCATGCGCTTAAAACCGCATTTAAAGCAATAAAAAGATGATTATGGCTGTCAAACCTAAACCAAACGTTATGCACTCAAATCTTTTACTGTATTTAGTTTATTTTGGCATCCGGATGATGATTCTAGCATGAAATTGCTTGGGCAACTGTTAATTTTTAAGATTTTGACACATTCAGCTAAAAACGCATTTAAAGCAATAAAAAGATGATTATGGCTGTCAAACCTAAACCAAACGTTGTGCACTCAAATCTTTTGCTGTATTTAGTTTATTTTGGCATCCGGATGATGATTCTAGCATGAAATTGCTTGGGCACCTGTTAATTTTTAGGATTTTGACACATTCAGCTCAAATGTACACAATTGTTGATTATGGCTGTCAAATCTAAACCAAACGTTGTGCACTCAAATCTTTTGCTGTATTTAGTTTATTTTGGCATCCGGATGATGATTCTAGCATGAAATTGCTTGGGCACCTGTTAATTTTTAAGATTTTGACACATTCAGCTCAAATGTACAATCATGCGCTAAAAACACATTTAAAGCAATAAAAAGATTATTATGGCTGTCAAACCTAAACCACACGTTGTGCACTCAAATCTTTTGCTGCATTTAGTTTATTTTGGCATCCGGATGATGATTCTAGCATGAAATTGCTTGGGCACCTGTTAATTTTTAAGATTTTGACACATTCAGCTCAAATGTACACAATTGCTGATTATGGCTGTCAAATCTAAACCAAACGTTGTGCACTCAAATCTTTTGCTGTATTTAGTTTATTTTGGCATCCGGATGATTATTCTAGCATGAAATTGCTTGGGCACCTGTTAATTTTTAAGATTTTGACACATTCAACTCAAATGTACAATCATGCGCTAAAAACGCATTTAAAGCAATAAAAAGATGATTATGGCTGTCAAATCTAAACCAAACGTTGTGCACTCAAATCTTTTGCTGTATTTAGTTTATTTTGGCATCCGGATGATGATTCTAGCATGAAATTGCTTGGGCACCTGTTAATTTTTAAGATTTTGACACATTCAGCTCAAATGTACAATCATGCGCTAAAAACGCATTTAAAACAATAAAACGATGATTATGGCTGCCAAACCTAAACCAAACGTTGTGCACTCAAATCTTTTGCTGTATTTAGTTTATTTTGGCATCCGGATGATGATTCTAGCATGAAATTGCTTGGGCACCTGTTAATTTTAAGATTTTGACACATTCAGATCAAATGTACACAATTGCTGATTATGGCTGTCAAATCTAAACCAAACGTTGTGCACTCAAATCTTTTGCTGTATTTAGTTTATTTTGGCATCCGGATGATGATTCTAGCATGAAATTGCTTGGGCACCTGTTAATTTTTAAGATTTTGACACATTCAGCTCAAATGTGCAATCATGCGCTAAAAATGCATTTAAAGCAATAAAACGATGATTATGGCTGTCAAAAGCTAAACCAAACGTTGTGCACTCAAATCTTTTGCTGTATTTAGTTTATTTTGGCATCCGTATGATGATTCTAGCATGAAATTGCTTGGGCACCTGTTAATTTTTAAGATTTTGACACATTCAGCTCAAATGTACACAATTGCTGATTATGGCTGTCAAATCTAAACCAAACGTTGTGCACTCAAATCTTTTGCTGTATTTAGTTTATTTTGGCATCCGGATGATGATTCTAGCATGAAATTGCTTGGACACCTGTTAATTTTTAAGATTTTGACACATTCAGCTCAAATGTACAATCATGCGCTTAAAACCGCATTTAAAGCAATAAATGACAAGGCGGGGTCAAGTAGGACTCAGACGCAGGCGTAAGGTAGGCCACCAAGGCAGCAGGTTTATTTCCGGCCAACAGAGGTCTCCTCTCAAACTGAGAGGAGAACAGGGAGGGGAAAAAGTGGAGAACAAAAAGCGCTCCACTAGGGAGGAAAAAACAGGCAAAAGGTACTGGGGACAACAGAAAGCGCTCCGCTAGGGAGGAAAAAGGGCACAAGGCAAAAGGGGTAACTAAAGGTGCTCCAAAAGGGAGGAAAAGGCACAAAAACAAGGCAACAACGCTAGGCAACATGAACAAGGACATAAGGACTGTGGGACGCTTCCATGCACTGACGGTGACACTTCGGCACTGAGGGGAGAATGCAGGTGGCTTTTATTGCAGTAGGTGATTGGTGGCAGGTGGTGATAATCAAGGGCGGGGACCGGTAATTATGGCGTGGCAGGAAGGGCAAGTGACCTGGGGTGAGAGGAGAGTTAGGATTTCAAAGTAAAACGGGAAACAGAGACACAAAAATAAAAGCATGAACCGCCACGCCTGGTGGCGGCATGACAGTACCCCCCCCTCAACGGCCGGCTCTTGACGGCCCAGGAATGTCAGGGTGCTCAGCATAAAAATCATCAATGAGGGAGGGATCAACGATGAACCGGGAGGGGACCCATTGTCTTTCCTCCGGGCCGTACCCCTCCCAGTCGACTAGGTATTGTCTTCCGCGGCCCCGATTACGCACATCTAAGAGTTTCCTGACCTTGTAAACGGGGCCGCCTTCAACCATCTCTGGGGGGGGTGGGTCGGGTTCGGAGAGCACAAGTGGGCTTTCGTGGACCGGCTTGACTTGACTGACATGGAATGTTGGATGAACTCTGAGGGATCTTGGCAGGCGGAGTCGAACGGCGGCGGGACCTATGGACTTGGTTACTGGGAAAGGCCCCACAAATCGCGGGGCCAGCTTTGAACATGGTACCTTGAGTCTGAGGTGTTTGGCTGATAGCCAAACTCGCTGGCCTGGGCGGTATTCAGGTGCCGGTCTCCTTTTCCGGTCGGCGGCCCTCTTCACCCGGTCTCCCTGGCGTTGAAGCGCCGTCCGGGCCGCCGACCAGACTTTGTGGCACCGACGGATCATGGCCTGGACCGAGGGAACCGTTGCCTCCTCCTCCAGTTCAGCGAAAAACGGTGGATCGTAGCCGTGGACGCATTTAAACGGGGTAAGACCTGTGGCAGATGTGGGCAATGAGTTGTGTGCGAGTTCGACCCATACCAGGTACTTGCTCCAGGTGGTCGGGTTCTGGGAGACAAGGCATCGGAGACCGGTCTCAAGCTGTTGATTTAGTCGTTCGGCCTGTCCATTGGCCTCAGGGTGGTATCCAGACGTCAGATTGGCTTTGGCCCCCAGGGCTTTACAAAACTGTGACCAGAAGCGGGAAACGAACTGTGGTCCACGGTCGGAGACGATGTGCAGAGGGAAACCATAAAACCGGAATATGTGGTGGATCATGATGTCGGCTGTAGCTTTGGCGGATGGGAGCTTGGATAGTGGAATAAAGTGAACCATTTTGGAGAACCTGTCGACAACGGTGAGAATTGTGGTTTTACCATGGGATAGGGGCAGTCCGGTCACAAAGTCCAATGAGATTTCTGCCCATGGTCTGGATGGGATTGGTAGTGGCTGAAGAAGGCCCATCCGGGACTGAGTTGAGGACTTGTTGCGGGCACAAGTTGGACAGGCAGCGACGTACTCTTTTACGGTGGTTTCCATTGCCGGCCACCAGAATCTCCTGGCAACAGCATACACGGTCCTGCGGACTCCAGGATGACAAAACAGCTGTGAAGTGTGAGCCCAGTGTATCACCTGAGATCGTAGTTCCTCAGGCACGAAGAGTCGACGTGGTGGACAAGACGTGGGGGGAGTGACGTTGCGCAATGCCTCCTTGACATCGTCCTCAATTTGCCATCTCATGGCTCCAACAATGCAATCCCGGGGCAGGATGGTCTCAGGCTCAGCCTCCAATAGCTCGGATTCGTGGATTCTTGACAATGCGTCCGCCTTGACGTTTTTGCTGCCTGGTCTGTAAGTTAACGAGAATACAAAGCGGTTAAAAAACAAGGACCACCTGGCCTGTCGGGGATTGAGTCTTTTGGCCTGGCGTAGGTACTCCAAATTTCGGTGATCGGTCCAGATCACAAAAGGCATTTCAGCGCCTTCCAGCCAGTGTCTCCATTCTTCTAGGGCCACTTTTACAGCGAGAAGCTCCCGATCTCCGACTGAGTAATTGCACTCAGCCTTGGATAATTTTCGTGAAAGAAATGCGCAGGGATGTGTCTTGCCGTCCTCTTGACAACGCTGGGACAGCACCGCCCCAATTCCAACACTGGAGGCGTCTACTTCCACCACGAACTGGCGTTTGGGGTCTGGGACTCTGAGAATTGGGGCATTGGTGAAGCGTGCTTTTAAGTCTTTGAATGCCTTTTCGGCTTCCGGGTTCCATGAAAAACGGACTTGTGGGGAGGTCAAGGCGTGTAGGGGGGCGGCAATGGTGCTGAAGCTTCTTATGAATCTGCGGTAGAAGTTGGCGAATCCGAGGAACTGTTGAACTTTCTTCCGGGAGTCTGGCGTGGGCCACTCTCGTACGGCGCTGACCTTGTCCGCGTCCATTTTCACCTTCCCTGGTGACACGATGAATCCCAGGAAGGAGATGGTGTTAACATGAAATAGGCTCTTCTCAGCTTTCACGTACAGATGGTGATCCAAAAGACGTTGGAGTACTCGGTTTACGTGGTCTCGATGGCTCATTAGGTCAGGTGAGTAGATCAGAATGTCATCCAAGTAAACGTACACGAAGTGATCTATGAAGTCCTTGAGTACCTCATTTATCATTGCCTGGAAGACGGCGGGAGCATTCGTGAGGCCAAATGGCATGACCAGGTATTCATAATGTCCCCGAGGAGTGTTGAAGCCTGTCTTCCATTCGTCTCCCTCACGGATCCGAATGAGGTGATAGGCGTTCCGCAGATCGAGCTTCGTGAAGATCTTGGCTTGTTGCAGCTGATCGAACACAGAGGACATCAAGGGCAATGGGTACCGGTTCTTGACAGTGATGTCGTTCAAAGGACTGTAATCAATGCAGGGGCGTAGGGATCCATCCTTTTTACTCACAAAGAAAAAGCCTGCTCCTGCAGGCGAGGAAGACGGTCGGATGAGGCCGGCTTTCAAGGAGTCATCAATGTAGTTGTTCATGGCCTGGCGTTCGGGTCCTGAGACTGAGTACAGTCTCCCCTTGGGAATGGTTGAACCGGGAATCAGATCGATCGGGCAGTCATATGGGCGGTGTGGAGGGAGAGTCATGGCTTTGGTCTTGCTGAAGACCTCCCGCAGATGGTGGTAGCAGGAGGGAACAGTGTGCAAGTTCGGGTACTCTTCTTGAGCCGGTGGGACGAGAGTCACCTGGTGAACCTGGGCTGTGGAGTTTCGGAGTGCGGGTTGTTCCGACCCGTGAGAGCTGCAGTCCTTTCCCCACTCCAGAACAATTCCAGTGTTCCAGTCGATTCTGGGGCTATGTAGACACAGCCAAGGGTATCCCAGCACCAAAGTGGGGGAAGCAGCGTGGAAAACGTGGAAACGGAGAGTCTCGAAGTGAGGTCCGATTCAGACTTCCAGAGGTTCAGTAATATGGGTGATTTTGAAGAGCTCCTTGCCATTCAGCGCTTTAGCCAGGATGGTCGCGGAGAGGGGTTCGGTGGAGCATCGTATTTGCCTTACGAGCTCCCAGTCCATGAGACTTTCGTCGGATCCGGAGTCAATAAGGGCTGACAGAACTGTGGTGACATTGTGGTGAGTTATCTGAATTTGCGTGAGTCTGTGGTTCTTGGCTGGTCGGGGTGACGGAGAACTCACCGGAGGGTTGCCCTTCGTGGTGCAGGCTTCCACCAAGTGTCCAAGACCACCACAATAATAGCAACGGCCCTCTCGGCGTCGGCGCTGTCTCTCCTCCGGCGAAAGCCGAGCCCTTCCCAGTTGCATGGGTTCGTCGCTGGCGAGGTCCACCTCTCCTGGTTCCGGTCGGGAAGGAAGGATGGGTCGCAGCCTTCTGGCCTCCGGTGGCCGCGTCCAGGGGGTGGGTTCCTCCCTCCTTCGCGGTCCGCCGATCTTGACAGCTCCTGACGACGATGATCGGTCCGGATGGCGAGGGAAATCAAGGCGTCCAAGTCCGCGGGGAGATCTACGGGAACCAGAAGCTCTTGAATGGCAGGTGAGAGTCCTTTCAAAAAATGGTCGTGAAGTGCGATGGCGTTCCAGCCACTGTTTGTTGCCAACGTTCGAAAGCGAACTGCATAGTCGCTGACAGATTCTTTGCCTTGCTGAAGTCGGCTCAGTGCTCGTGCCTTCTCTCGGTCATTGTTTTCTGGATCAAAAACTTGGCGCAAAGCGATTTGAAAGTCCTGTACGCTTTGGCAGACCGAGGAACCCCTGGCCCATTCCGCGGTCGCCCAGGTTTTGGCCCGACCCGTCAGGTGAGACACCATGAAGGCCACTCGGGATCGGGCTGTGGGAAATGCCTGTGGTAACTGTTCATAATGAATGTCGCATTCCGTGAGGAAAGTCTGACAGCGTCCGGGTTCACCGGAGTATCGTTCTGGGGAGGCCAGGCTCAATCCTACCCCGGTGAATGGCGTGGTCGATACAGAGAACTCAGGGTGAGGAATCTGTCCAGTGGGAGCTGGCGCTCGACGCCGTGAAAGGCTTACCAGCTCGTGGACCTGGCTGGTCAATTCCTCCATCCGGGACAGCATGGTCTGTTGGATCCGGTCCTGGTTGTTGAGCCGGGCCTCCTGGCTCTGCAGTGCGGCCTCGACCGTGCCTGCTGGGTCCATGCTGGCCGAAGTGTACTGACAAGGCGGGGTCAAGTAGGACTCAGACGCAGGCGTAAGGTAGGCCACCAAGGCAGCAGGTTTATTTCCGGCCAACAGAGGTCTCCTCTCAAACTGAGAGGAGAACAGGGAGGGGAAAAAGTGGAGAACAAAAAGCGCTCCACTAGGGAGGAAAAAACAGGCAAAAGGTACTGGGGACAACAGAAAGCGCTCCGCTAGGGAGGAAAAAGGGCACAAGGCAAAAGGGGTAACTAAAGGCGCTCCAAAAGGGAGGAAAAGGCACAAAAACAAGGCAACAACGCTAGGCAACATGAACAAGGACATAAGGACTGTGGGACGCTTCCATGCACTGACGGTGACACTTCGGCACTGAGGGGAGAATGCAGGTGGCTTTTATTGCAGTAGGTGATTGGTGGCAGGTGGTGATAATCAAGGGCGGGGACCGGTAATTATGGCGTGGCAGGAAGGGCAAGTGACCTGGGGTGAGAGGAGAGTTAGGATTTCAAAGTAAAACGGGAAACAGAGACACAAAAATAAAAGCATGAACCGCCACGCCTGGTGGCGGCGTGACAATAAAAAGATGATTATGGCTGTCAAACCTAAACCAAACGTTATGCACTCAAATCTTTTACTGTATTTAGTTTATTTTGGCATCCGGATGATGATTCTAGCATGAAATTGCTTGGGCAACTGTTAATTTTTAAGATTTTGACACATTCAGCTAAAAACGCATTTAAAGCAATAAAAAGATGATTATGGCTGTCAAACCTAAACCAAACGTTGTGCACTCAAATCTTTTGCTGTATTTAGTTTATTTTGGCATCCGGATGATGATTCTAGCATGAAATTGCTTGGGCACCTGTTAATTTTTAGGATTTTGACACATTCAGCTCAAATGTACACAATTGTTGATTATGGCTGTCAAATCTAAACCAAACGTTGTGCACTCAAATCTTTTGCTGTATTTAGTTTATTTTGGCATCCGGATGATGATTCTAGCATGAAATTGCTTGGGCACCTGTTAATTTTTAAGATTTTGACACATTCAGCTCAAATGTACAATCATGCACTAAAAACGCATTTAAAGCAATAAAACGATGATTATGGCTGTCAAACCTAAACCAAACGTTGTGCACTCAAATATTTTGCTGTATTTAGTTTATTTTGGCATCCGGATGATGATTCTAGCATGAAATTGCTTGGGCACTTGTTAATTTTTAAGATTTTGACACATTCAGCTCAAATGTACAATCATGCGCTAAAAACGCATTTAAAACAATAAAACGATGATTATGGCTGTCAAACCTAAACCAAACGTTGTGCACTCAAATCTTTTGCTGTATTTAGTTTATTTTGGCATCCGGATGATGATTCTAGCATGAAATTGCTTGGACACCTGTTAATTTTTAAGATTTTGACACATTCAGCTCAAATGTACAATCATGCGCTTAAAACCGCATTTAAAGCAATAAAAAGATGATTATGGCTGTCAAACCTAAACCAAACGTTGTGCACTCAAATCTTTTGCTGTATTTAGTTTATTTTGGCATCCGGATGATGATTCTAGCATGAAATTGCTTGGGCACCTGTTAATTTTTTGGATTTTGACACATTCAGCTCAAATGTACACAATTGTTGATTATGGCTGTCAAATCTAAACCAAACGTTGTGCACTCAAATCTTTTGCTGTATTTAGTTTATTTTGGCATCCGGATGATGATTCTAGCATGAAATTGCTTGGGCACCTGTTAATTTTTAAGATTTTGACACATTCAGCTCAAATGTACAATCATGCACTAAAAACGCATTTAAAGCAATAAAACGATGATTATGGCTGTCAAACCTAAACCAAACGTTGTGCACTCAAATCTTTTGCTGCATTTAGTTTATTTTGGCATCCGGATGATGATTCTAGCATGAAATTGCTTGGGCGCCTGTTAATTTTTAAAATTTTGACACATTCAGCTCAAATGTACACAATTGCTGATTATGGCTGTCAAATCTAAACCAAACGTTGTGCACTCAAATCTTTTGCTGTATTTAGTTTATTTTGGCATCCGGATGATGATTCTAGCATGAAATTGCTTGGGCACCTGTTCATTTTTAAGATTTTGACACATTCAGCTCAAATGTTCAATCATGCACTAAAAACGCATTTAAAGCAATAAAACGATGATTATGGCTGTCAAACCTAAACCAAACGTTGTGCACTCAAATATTTTGCTGTATTTAGTTTATTTTGGCATCCGGATGATGATTCTAGCATGAAATTGCTTGGGCACCTGTTAATTTAAGATTTTGACACATTCAGCTCAAATGTACAATCATGCGCTAAAAACGCATTTAAAACAATAAAACGATGATTATGGCTGTCAAACCTAAACCAAACGTTGTGCACTCAAATCTTTTGCTGTATTTAGTTTATTTTGGCATCCGAATGATGATTCTAGCATGAAATTGCTTGGGCACCTGTTAATTTTAAGATTTTGACACATTCAGATCAAATGTACACAATTGCTGATTATGGCTGTCAAATCTAAACCAAACGTTGTGCACTCAAATCTTTTGCTGTATTTAGTTTATTTTGGCATCCGGATGATGATTCTAGCATGAAATTGCTTGGGCACCTGTTAATTTTTAAGATTTTGACACATTCAGCTCAAATGTGCAATCATGCGCTAAAAATGCATTTAAAGCAATAAAACGATGATTATGGCTGTCAAAAGCTAAACCAAACGTTGTGCACTCAAATCTTTTGCTGTATTTAGTTTATTTTGGCATCCGTATGATGATTCTAGCATGAAATTGCTTGGGCACCTGTTAATTTTTAAGATTTTTACACATTCAGCTCAAATGTACACAATTGCTGATTATGGCTGTCAAATCTAAACCAAACGTTGTGCACTCAAATCTTTTGCTGTATTTAGTTTATTTTGGCATCCGGATGATGATTCTAGCATGAAATTGCTTGGACACCTGTTAATTTTTAAGATTTTGACACATTCAGCTCAAATGTACAATCATGCGCTTAAAACCGCATTTAAAGCAATAAAAAGATGATTATGGCTGTCAAACCTAAACCAAACGTTATGCACTCAAATCTTTTACTGTATTTAGTTTATTTTGGCATCCGGATGATGATTCTAGCATGAAATTGCTTGGGCAACTGTTAATTTTTAAGATTTTGACACATTCAGCTAAAAACGCATTTAAAGCAATAAAAAGATGATTATGGCTGTCAAACCTAAACCAAACGTTGTGCACTCAAATCTTTTGCTGTATTTAGTTTATTTTGGCATCCGGATGATGATTCTAGCATGAAATTGCTTGGGCACCTGTTAATTTTTAGGATTTTGACACATTCAGCTCAAATGTACACAATTGTTGATTATGGCTGTCAAATCTAAACCAAACGTTGTGCACTCAAATCTTTTGCTGTATTTAGTTTATTTTGGCATCCGGATGATGATTCTAGCATGAAATTGCTTGGGCACCTGTTAATTTTTAAGATTTTGACACATTCATCTCAAATGTACAATCATGCGCTAAAAACACATTTAAAGCAATAAAAAGATTATTATGGCTGTCAAACCTAAACCACACGTTGTGCACTCAAATCTTTTGCTGCATTTAGTTTATTTTGGCATCCGGATGATGATTCTAGCATGAAATTGCTTGGGCACCTGTTAATTTTTAGGATTTTGACACATTCAGCTCAAATGTACAATCATGCACTAAAAACGCATTTAAAGCAATAAAACGATGATTATGGCTGTCAAACCTAAACCAAACGTTGTGCACTCAAATATTTTGCTGTATTTAGTTTATTTTGGCATCCGGATGATGATTCTAGCATGAAATTGCTTGGGCACCTGTTAATTTTTAAGATTTTGACACATTCAGCTCAAATGTACAATCATGCGCTAAAAACGCATTTAAAACAATAAAACGATGATTATGGCTGTCAAACCTAAACCAAACGTTGTGCACTCAAATCTTTTGCTGTATTTAGTTTATTTTGGCATCCGAATAATGATTCTAGCATGAAATTGCTTGGGCACCTGTTAATTTTAAGATTTTGACACATTCAGATCAAATGTACACAATTGCTGATTATGGCTGTCAAATCTAAACCAAACGTTGTGCACTCAAATCTTTTGCTGTATTTAGTTTATTTTGGCATCCGGATGATGATTCTAGCATGAAATTGCTTGGGCACCTGTTAATTTTTAAGATTTTGACACATTCAGCTCAAATGTGCAATCATGCGCTAAAAATGCATTTAAAGCAATAAAACGATGATTATGGCTGTCAAAAGCTAAACCAAACGTTGTGCACTCAAATCTTTTGCTGTATTTAGTTTATTTTGGCATCCGTATGATGATTCTAGCATGAAATTGCTTGGGCACCTGTTAATTTTTAAGATTTTGACACATTCAGCTCAAATGTACACAATTGCTGATTATGGCTGTCAAATCTAAACCAAACGTTGTGCACTCAAATCTTTTGCTGTATTTAGTTTATTTTGGCATCCGGATGATGATTCTAGCATGAAATTGCTTGGACACCTGTTAATTTTTAAGATTTTGACACATTCAGCTCAAATGTACAATCATGCGCTTAAAACCGCATTTAAAGCAATAAAAAGATGATTATGGCTGTCAAACCTAAACCAAACGTTATGCACTCAAATCTTTTACTGTATTTAGTTTATTTTGGCATCCGGATGATGATTCTAGCATGAAATTGCTTGGGCAACTGTTAATTTTTAAGATTTTGACACATTCAGCTAAAAACGCATTTAAAGCAATAAAAAGATGATTATGGCTGTCAAACCTAAACCAAACGTTGTGCACTCAAATCTTTTGCTGTATTTAGTTTATTTTGGCATCCGGATGATGATTCTAGCATGAAATTGCTTGGGCACCTGTTAATTTTTAGGATTTTGACACATTCAGCTCAAATGTACACAATTGTTGATTATGGCTGTCAAATCTAAACCAAACGTTGTGCACTCAAATCTTTTGCTGTATTTAGTTTATTTTGGCATCCGGATGATGATTCTAGCATGAAATTGCTTGGGCAACTGTTAATTTTTAAGATTTTGACACATTCAGCTCAAATGTACAATCATGCGCTAAAAACACATTTAAAGCAATAAAAAGATTATTATGGCTGTCAAACCTAAACCAAACGTTGTGCACTCAAATCTTTTGCTGCATTTAGTTTATTTTGGCATCCGGATGATGATTCTAGCATGAAATTGCTTGGGCACCTGTTAATTTTTAAGATTTTGACACATTCAGCTCAAATGTACACAATTGCTGATTATGGCTGTCAAATCTAAACCAAACGTTGTGCACTCAAATCTTTTGCTGTATTTAGTTTATTTTGGCATCCGGATGATGATTCTAGCATGAAATTGCTTGGGCACCTGTTAATTTTTAAGATTTTGACACATTCAGCTCAAATGTACAATCATGCGCTAAGAACGCATTTAAAACAATAAAACGATGATTATGGCTGTCAAACCTAAACCAAACGTTGTGCACTCAAATCTTTTGCTGTATTTAGTTCATTTTGGCATCCGGATGATGATTCTAGCATGAAATTGCTTGGGCACCTGTTAATTTTTAAGATTTTGACATATTCAGCTCAAATGTACACAATTGCTGATTATGTCTGTCAAATCTAAACCAAACGTTGTACACTCAAATCTTTTGCTGTATTTAGTTTATTTTGGCATCCGGATGATTATTCTAGCATGAAATTGCTTGGGCACCTGTTAATTTTTAAGATTTTGACACATTCAACTCAAATGTACAATCATGCGCTAAAAACGCATTTAAAGCAATAAAAATATGATTATGGCTGTCAAATCTAAACCAAACGTTGTGCACTCAAATCTTTTGCTGTATTTAGTTTATTTTGGCATCCGGATGATGATTCTAGCATGAAATTGCTTGGGCACCTGTTAATTTTTAAGATTTTGACACATTCAGCTCAAATGTACAATCATGCGCTAAAAATGCATTTAAAGCAATAAAACGATGATTATGGCTGTCCAAAGCTAAACCAAACGTTGTGCACTCAAATCTTTTGCTGTATTTAGTTTATTTTGGCATCCGTATGATGATTCTAGCATGAAATTGCTTGGGCACCTGTTAATTTTTAAGATTTTGACACATTCAGCTCAAATTACACAATTGCTGATTATGGCTGTCAAATCTAAACCAAACGTTGTGCACTCAAATCTTTTGCTGTATTTAGTTTATTTTGGCATCCGGATGATGATTCTAGCATGAAATTGCTTGGACACCTGTTAATTTTTAAGATTTTGACACATTCAGCTCAAATGTACAATCATGCGCTTAAAACCGCATTTAAAGCAATAAAAAGATGATTATGGATGTCAAACCTAAACCAAATGTTATGCACTCAAATCTTTTACTGTATTTAGTTTATTTTGGCATCCGGATGATGATTCTAGCATGAAATTGCTTGGGCAACTGTTAATTTTTAAGATTTTGACACATTCAGCTAAAAACGCATTTAAAGCAATAAAAAGATGATTATGGCTGTCAAACCTAAACCAAACGTGCACTCAAATCTTTTGCTGTATTTAGTTTATTTTGGCATCTGGATGATGATTCTAGCATGAAATTGCTTGGGCACCTGTTAATTTTTAGGATTTTGACACATTCAGCTCAAATGTACACAATTGTTGATTATGGCTGTCAAATCTAAACCAAACGTTGTGCACTCAAATCTTTTGCTGTATTTAGTTTATTTTGGCATCCGGATGATGATTCTAGCATGAAATTGCTTGGGCAACTGTTAATTTTTAAGATTTTGACACATTCAGCTCAAATGTACAATCATGCGCTAAAAACACATTTAAAGCAATAAAAAGATTATTATGGCTGTCAAACCTAAACCAAACGTTGTGCACTCAAATCTTTTGCTGCATTTAGTTTATTTTGGCATCCGGATGATGATTCTAGCATGAAATTGCTTGGGCACCTGTTAATTTTTAAGATTTTGACACATTCAGCTCAAATGTACACAATTGCTGATTATGGCTGTCAAATCTAAACCAAACGTTGTGCACTCAAATCTTTTGCTGTATTTAGTTTATTTTGGCATCCGGATGATGATTCTAGCATGAAATTGCTTGGGCACCTGTTAATTTTTAAGATTTTGACACATTCAGCTCAAATGTACAATCATGCGCTAAGAACGCATTTAAAACAATAAAACGATGATTATGGCTGTCAAACCTAAACCAAACGTTGTGCACTCAAATCTTTTGCTGTATTTAGTTCATTTTGGCATCCGGATGATGATTCTAGCATGAAATTGCTTGGGCACCTGTTAATTTTTAAGATTTTGACATATTCAGCTCAAATGTACACAATTGCTGATTATGTCTGTCAAATCTAAACCAAACGTTGTACACTCAAATCTTTTGCTGTATTTAGTTTATTTTGGCATCCGGATGATTATTCTAGCATGAAATTGCTTGGGCACCTGTTAATTTTTAAGATTTTGACACATTCAACTCAAATGTACAATCATGCGCTAAAAACGCATTTAAAGCAATAAAAATATGATTATGGCTGTCAAATCTAAACCAAACGTTGTGCACTCAAATCTTTTGCTGTATTTAGTTTATTTTGGCATCCGGATGATGATTCTAGCATGAAATTGCTTGGGCACCTGTTAATTTTTAAGATTTTGACACATTCAGCTCAAATGTACAATCATGCGCTAAAAATGCATTTAAAGCAATAAAACGATGATTATGGCTGTCCAAAGCTAAACCAAACGTTGTGCACTCAAATCTTTTGCTGTATTTAGTTTATTTTGGCATCCGTATGATGATTCTAGCATGAAATTGCTTGGGCACCTGTTAATTTTTAAGATTTTGACACATTCAGCTCAAATTACACAATTGCTGATTATGGCTGTCAAATCTAAACCAAACGTTGTGCACTCAAATCTTTTGCTGTATTTAGTTTATTTTGGCATCCGGATGATGATTCTAGCATGAAATTGCTTGGACACCTGTTAATTTTTAAGATTTTGACACATTCAGCTCAAATGTACAATCATGCGCTTAAAACCGCATTTAAAGCAATAAAAAGATGATTATGGATGTCAAACCTAAACCAAATGTTATGCACTCAAATCTTTTACTGTATTTAGTTTATTTTGGCATCCGGATGATGATTCTAGCATGAAATTGCTTGGGCAACTGTTAATTTTTAAGATTTTGACACATTCAGCTAAAAACGCATTTAAAGCAATAAAAAGATGATTATGGCTGTCAAACCTAAACCAAACGTGCACTCAAATCTTTTGCTGTATTTAGTTTATTTTGGCATCTGGATGATGATTCTAGCATGAAATTGCTTGGGCACCTGTTAATTTTTAGGATTTTGACACATTCAGCTCAAATGTACACAATTGTTGATTATGGCTGTCAAATCTAAACCAAACGTTGTGCACTCAAATCTTTTGCTGTATTTAGTTTATTTTGGCATCCGGATGATGATTCTAGCATGAAATTGCTTGGGCACCTGTTAATTTTTAAGATTTTGACACATTCAGCTCAAATGTACAATCATGCGCTAAAAACGCATTTAAAGCAATAAAAAGATGATTATGGCTGTCAAACCTAAACCAAACGTTGTGCACTCAAATCTTTTGCTGTATTTAGTTTATTTTTGCATCCGGATGATGATTCTAGCATGAAATTGCTTGGGCACCTGTTAATTTGTAAGATTTTGACACATTCAGCTCAAATGTACAATCATGCGCTAAAAACACATTTAAAGCAATAAAAAGATTATTATGGCTGTCAAACCTAAACCAAACGTTGTGCACTCAAATCTTTTGCTGCATTTAGTTTATTATGGCATCCGGATGATGATTCTAGCATGAAATTGCTTGGGCACCTGTTAATTTTTAAGATTTTGACACATTCAGCTCAAATGTACACAATTGCTGATTATGGCTGTCAAATCTAAACCAAACGTTGTGCACTCAAATCTTTTGCTGTATTTAGTTTATTTTGGCATCCGGATGATGATTCTAGCATGACATTGCTTGGGCACCTGTTAATTTTTAAGATTTTGACACATTCAGCTCAAATGTACAATCATGCGCTAAAAACGCATTTAAAGCAATAAAACGATGATTATGGCTGTCAAACCTAAACCAAACGTGCGCTCAAATATTTTGCTGTATTTAGTTTATTTTGGCATCCGGATGATGATTCTAGCATGAAATTGCTTGGGCACCTGTTAATTTATAAGATTTTGACACATTCAGCTCAAATGTACAATCATGCGCTAAAAACGCTTTTAAAACAATAAAACGATGATTATGGCTGTCAAACCTAAACCAAACGTTGTGCACTCAAATCTTTTGCTGTATTTAGTTTATTTTGGCATCCGGATGATGATTCTAGCATGAAATTGCTTGGGCACCTGTTAATTTTTAAGATTTTAACACATTCATCTCAAATGTACACAATTGCTGATTATGGCTGTCAAATCTAAACCAAATGTTGTGCACTCAAATCGTTTGCTGTATTTCGTTTATTTTGGCATCCGGATGATGATTCTAGCATGAAATTGCTTGGGCACCTGTTAATTTTTAAGATTTTGACACATTCAGCTCAAATGTACAATCTGCGCTAAAAACGCATTTAAAGCAATAAAAAGATGATTATGGCTGTCAAACCTAAACCAAACGTTGTGCACTCAAATCTTTTGCTGTATTTAGTTTATTTTGGCATCCGGATGATGATTCTAGCATGAAATTGCTTGGGCACCTGTTAATTTTAAGATTTTGACACATTCAGATCAAATGTACACAATTGCTGATTATGGCTGTCAAATCTAAACCAAACGTTGTGCACTCAAATCCTTTGCTGTATTTAGTTTATTTTGGCATCCGGATGATGATTCTAGCATGAAATTGCTTGGGCACCTGTTAATTTTTAAGATTTTGACACATTCAGCTCAAATGTACACAATTGCTGATTATGGCTGTCAAATCTAAACCAAACGTTGTGCACTCAAATCTTTTGCTGTATTTAGTTTATTTTGGCATCCGGATGATGATTCTAGCATAAAATTGCTTGGGCACCTGTTAATTTTAAGGATTTTGACACATTCAGCTCAAATGTACAATCATGCGCTTAAAAACGCATTTAAAGCAATAAAAAGATGATTATGGCTGTCAAACCTAAACCAAACGTTGTGCACTCAAATCTTTTGCTGTATTTAGTTTATTTTGGCATCCGGATGATGATTCTAGCATGAAATTGCTTGGGCACCTGTTAATTTTTAAGATTTTGACACATTCAGCTCAAATGTACAATCATGCGCTAAAAAAGCATTTAAAGCAATAAAACGATGATTATGGCTGTCAAAAGCTAAACCAAACGTTGTGCACTCAAATCTTTTGCTGTATTTAGTTTATTTTGGCATCCGTATGATGATTCTAGCATGAAATTGCTTGGGCACCTGTTAATTTTTAAGATTTTGACACATTCAGCTCAAATGTACAATCATGCGCTAAAAACGCATTTAAAGCAATAAAAAGGTGATTATGGCTGTCAAACCTAAACCAAACGTTGTGCACTCAAATCTTTTGCTGTATTTAGTTTATTTTGGCATCCGGATGATGATTCTAGCATGAAATTGCTTGGGCACCTGTTAATTTTTAAGATTTTGACACATTCAGCTCAAATGTACACAATTGCTGATTATGGCTGTCAAATCTAAACCAAACGTTGTGCACTCAAATCTTTTGCTGTATTTAGTTTATTTTGGCATCCGGATGATGATTCTAGCATGAAATTGCTTGGGCACCTGTTAATTTTTAAGATTTTGACACATTCAGCTAAAAACGCATTTAAAGCAATAAAAAGATGATTATGGCTGTCAAACCTAAACCAAACGTTGTGCACTCAAATCTTTTGCTGTATTTAGTTTATTTTGGCATCCGGATGATGATTCTAGCATGAAATTGCTTGGGCACCTGTTAATTTTTAGGATTTTGACACATTCAGCTCAAATGTACACAATTGTTGATTATGGCTGTCAAATCTAAACCAAACGTTGTGCACTCAAATCTTTTGCTGTATTTAGTTTATTTTTGCATCCGGATGATGATTCTAGCATGAAATTGCTTGGGCACCTGTTAATTTTTAAGATTTGGACACATTCAGCTCAAATGTACAATCATGCGCTAAAAACACATTTAAAGCAATAAAAAGATTATTATGGCTGTCAAACCTAAACCAAACGTTGTGCACTCAAATCTTTTGCTGCATTTAGTTTATTTTGGCATCCGGATGATGATTCTAGCATGAAATTGCTTGGGCGCCTGTTAATTTTTAAAATTTTGACACATTCAGCTCAAATGTACACAATTGCTGATTATGGCTGTCAAATCTAAACCAAACGTTGTGCACTCAAATCTTTTGCTGTATTTAGTTTATTTTGGCATCCGGATGATGATTCTAGCATGAAATTGCTTGGGCACCTGTTCATTTTTAAGATTTTGACACATTCAGCTCAAATGTACAATCATGCACTAAAAACGCATTTAAAGCAATAAAACGATGATTATGGCTGTCAAACCTAAACCAAACGTTGTGCACTCAAATATTTTGCTGTATTTAGTTTATTTTGGCATCCGGATGATGATTTAAGCATGAAATTGCTTGGGCACCTGTTAATTTTTAAGATTTTGACACATTCAGCTCAAATGTACAATCATGCGCTAAAAACGCATTTAAAACAATAAAACGATGATTATGGCTGTCAAACCTAAACCAAACGTTGTGCACTCAAATCTTTTGCTGTATTTAGTTTATTTTGGCATCCGAATGATGATTCTAGCATGAAATTGCTTGGGCACCTGTTAATTTTAAGATTTTGACACATTCAGATCAAATGTACACAATTGCTGATTATGGCTGTCAAATCTAAACCAAACGTTGTGCACTCAAATCTTTTGCTGTATTTAGTTTATTTTGGCATCCGGATGATGATTCTAGCATGAAATTGCTTGGGCACCTGTTAATTTTTAAGATTTTGACACATTCAGCTCAAATGTGCAATCATGCGCTAAAAATGCATTTAAAGCAATAAAACGATGATTATGGCTGTCAAACCTAAACCAAACGTTGTGCACTCAAATATTTTGCTGTATTTAGTTTATTTTGGCATCCGGATGATGATTCTAGCATGAAATTGCTTGGGCACCTGTTAATTTTTAAGATTTTGACACATTCAGCTCAAATGTACAATCATGCGCTAAAAACGCATTTAAAACAATAAAACGATGATTATGGCTGTCAAACCTAAACCAAACGTTGTGCACTCAAATCTTTTGCTGTATTTAGTTTATTTTGGCATCCGAATGATGATTCTAGCATGAAATTGCTTGGGCACCTGTTAATTTTAAGATTTTGACACATTCAGATCAAATGTACACAATTGCTGATTATGGCTGTCAAATCTAAACCAAACGTTGTGCACTCAAATCTTTTGCTGTATTTAGTTTATTTTGGCATCCGGATGATGATTCTAGCATGAAATTGCTTGGGCAACTGTTAATTTTTAAGATTTTGACACATTCAGCTAAAAACGCATTTAAAGCAATAAAAAGATGATTATGGCTGTCAAACCTAAACCAAACGTTGTGCACTCAAATCTTTTGCTGTATTTAGTTTATTTTGGCATCCGGATGATGATTCTAGCATAAAATTGCTTGGGCACCTGTTAATTTTTAGGATTTTGACACATTCAGCTCAAATGTACACAATTGTTGATTATGGCTGTCAAATCTAAACCAAACGTTGTGCACTCAAATCTTTTGCTGTATTTAGTTTATTTTGGCATCCGGATGATGATTCTAGCATGAAATTGCTTGGGCACCTGTTAATTTTTAAGATTTTGACACATTCAGCTCAAATGTACAATCATGCACTAAAAACGCATTTAAAGCAATAAAACGATGATTATGGCTGTCAAACCTAAACCAAACGTTGTGCACTCAAATATTTTGCTGTATTTAGTTTATTTTGGCATCCGGATGATGATTCTAGCATGAAATTGCTTGGGCACTTGTTAATTTTTAAGATTTTGACACATTCAGCTCAAATGTACAATCATGCGCTAAAAACGCATTTAAAACAATAAAACGATGATTATGGCTGTCAAACCTAAACCAAACGTTGTGCACTCAAATCTTTTGCTGTATTTAGTTTATTTTGGCATCCGGATGATGATTCTAGCATGAAATTGCTTGGACACCTGTTAATTTTTAAGATTTTGACACATTCAGCTCAAATGTACAATCATGCGCTTAAAACCGCATTTAAAGCAATAAAAAGATGATTATGGCTGTCAAACCTAAACCAAACGTTATGCACTCAAATCTTTTACTGTATTTAGTTTATTTTGGCATCCGGATGATGACTCTAGCATGAAATTGCTTGGGCAACTGTTAATTTTTAAGATTTTGACACATTCAGCTAAAAACGCATTTAAAGCAATAAAAAGATGATTATGGCTGTCAAACCTAAACCAAACGTTGTGCACTCAAATCTTTTGCTGTATTTAGTTTATTTTGGCATCCGGATGATGATTCTAGCATGAAATTGCTTGGGCACCTGTTAATTTTTAGGATTTTGACACATTCAGCTCAAATGTACACAATTGTTGATTATGGCTGTCAAATCTAAACCAAACGTTGTGCACTCAAATCTTTTGCTGTATTTAGTTTATTTTGGCATCCGGATGATGATTCTAGCATGAAATTGCTTGGGCACCTGTTAATTTTTAAGATTTTGACACATTCAGCTCAAATGTACAATCATGCACTAAAAACGCATTTAAAGCAATAAAACGATGATTATGGCTGTCAAACCTAAACCAAACGTTGTGCACTCAAATCTTTTGCTGCATTTAGTTTATTTTGGCATCCGAATGATGATTCTAGCATGAAATTGCTTGGGCACCTGTTAATTTTAAGATTTTGACACATTCAGATCAAATGTACACAATTGCTGATTATGGCTGTCAAATCTAAACCAAACGTTGTGCACTCAAATCTTTTGCTGTATTTAGTTTATTTTGGCATCCGGATGATGATTCTAGCATGAAATTGCTTGGGCACCTGTTAATTTTTAAGATTTTGACACATTCAGCTCAAATGTGCAATCATGCGCTAAAAATGCATTTAAAGCAATAAAACGATGATTATGGCTGTCAAAAGCTAAACCAAACGTTGTGCACTCAAATCTTTTGCTGTATTTAGTTTATTTTGGCATCCGTATGATGATTCTAGCATGAAATTGCTTGGGCACCTGTTAATTTTTAAGATTTTGACACATTCAGCTCAAATGTACAATCATGCGCTAAAAACGCATTTAAAGCAATAAAAAGGTGATTATGGCTGTCAAACCTAAACCAAACGTTGTGCACTCAAATCTTTTGCTGTATTTAGTTTATTTTGGCATCCGGATGATGATTCTAGCATGAAATTGCTTGGGCACCTGTTAATTTTTAAGATTTTGACACATTCAGCTCAAATGTACACAATTGCTGATTATGGCTGTCAAATCTAAACCAAACGTTGTGCACTCAAATCTTTTGCTGTATTTAGTTTATTTTGGCATCCGGATGATGATTCTAGCATGAAATTGCTTGGGCACCTGTTAATTTTTAAGATTTTGACACATTCAGCTAAAAACGCATTTAAAGCAATAAAAAGATGATTATGGCTGTCAAACCTAAACCAAACGTTGTGCACTCAAATCTTTTGCTGTATTTAGTTTATTTTGGCATCCGGATGATGATTCTAGCATGAAATTGCTTGGGCACCTGTTAATTTTTAGGATTTTGACACATTCAGCTCAAATGTACACAATTGTTGATTATGGCTGTCAAATCTAAACCAAACGTTGTGCACTCAAATCTTTTGCTGTATTTAGTTTATTTTTGCATCCGGATGATGATTCTAGCATGAAATTGCTTGGGCACCTGTTAATTTTTAAGATTTGGACACATTCAGCTCAAATGTACAATCATGCACTAAAAACACATTTAAAGCAATAAAAAGATTATTATGGCTGTCAAACCTAAACCAAACGTTGTGCACTCAAATCTTTTGCTGCATTTAGTTTATTTTGGCATCCGGATGATGATTCTAGCATGAAATTGCTTGGGCGCCTGTTAATTTTTAAAATTTTGACACATTCAGCTCAAATGTACACAATTGCTGATTATGGCTGTCAAATCTAAACCAAACGTTGTGCACTCAAATCTTTTGCTGTATTTAGTTTATTTTGGCATCCGGATGATGATTCTAGCATGAAATTGCTTGGGCACCTGTTCATTTTTAAGATTTTGACACATTCAGCTCAAATGTACAATCATGCACTAAAAACGCATTTAAAGCAATAAAACGATGATTATGGCTGTCAAACCTAAACCAAACGTTGTGCACTCAAATATTTTGCTGTATTTAGTTTATTTTGGCATCCGGATGATGATTTAAGCATGAAATTGCTTGGGCACCTGTTAATTTTTAAGATTTTGACACATTCAGCTCAAATGTACAATCATGCGCTAAAAACGCATTTAAAACAATAAAACGATGATTATGGCTGTCAAACCTAAACCAAACGTTGTGCACTCAAATCTTTTGCTGTATTTAGTTTATTTTGGCATCCGAATGATGATTCTAGCATGAAATTGCTTGGGCACCTGTTAATTTTAAGATTTTGACACATTCAGATCAAATGTACACAATTGCTGATTATGGCTGTCAAATCTAAACCAAACGTTGTGCACTCAAATCTTTTGCTGTATTTAGTTTATTTTGGCATCCGGATGATGATTCTAGCATGAAATTGCTTGGGCACCTGTTAATTTTTAAGATTTTGACACATTCAGCTCAAATGTGCAATCATGCGCTAAAAATGCATTTAAAGCAATAAAACGATGATTATGGCTGTCAAACCTAAACCAAACGTTGTGCACTCAAATATTTTGCTGTATTTAGTTTATTTTGGCATCCGGATGATGATTCTAGCATGAAATTGCTTGGGCACCTGTTAATTTTTAAGATTTTGACACATTCAGCTCAAATGTACAATCATGCGCTAAAAACGCATTTAAAACAATAAAACGATGATTATGGCTGTCAAACCTAAACCAAACGTTGTGCACTCAAATCTTTTGCTGTATTTAGTTTATTTTGGCATCCGAATGATGATTCTAGCATGAAATTGCTTGGGCACCTGTTAATTTTAAGATTTTGACACATTCAGATCAAATGTACACAATTGCTGATTATGGCTGTCAAATCTAAACCAAACGTTGTGCACTCAAATCTTTTGCTGTATTTAGTTTATTTTGGCATCCGGATGATGATTCTAGCATGAAATTGCTTGGGCAACTGTTAATTTTTAAGATTTTGACACATTCAGCTAAAAACGCATTTAAAGCAATAAAAAGATGATTATGGCTGTCAAACCTAAACCAAACGTTGTGCACTCAAATCTTTTGCTGTATTTAGTTTATTTTGGCATCCGGATGATGATTCTAGCATAAAATTGCTTGGGCACCTGTTAATTTTTAGGATTTTGACACATTCAGCTCAAATGTACACAATTGTTGATTATGGCTGTCAAATCTAAACCAAACGTTGTGCACTCAAATCTTTTGCTGTATTTAGTTTATTTTGGCATCCGGATGATGATTCTAGCATGAAATTGCTTGGGCACCTGTTAATTTTTAAGATTTTGACACATTCAGCTCAAATGTACAATCATGCACTAAAAACGCATTTAAAGCAATAAAACGATGATTATGGCTGTCAAACCTAAACCAAACGTTGTGCACTCAAATATTTTGCTGTATTTAGTTTATTTTGGCATCCGGATGATGATTCTAGCATGAAATTGCTTGGGCACTTGTTAATTTTTAAGATTTTGACACATTCAGCTCAAATGTACAATCATGCGCTAAAAACGCATTTAAAACAATAAAACGATGATTATGGCTGTCAAACCTAAACCAAACGTTGTGCACTCAAATCTTTTGCTGTATTTAGTTTATTTTGGCATCCGGATGATGATTCTAGCATGAAATTGCTTGGACACCTGTTAATTTTTAAGATTTTGACACATTCAGCTCAAATGTACAATCATGCGCTTAAAACCGCATTTAAAGCAATAAAAAGATGATTATGGCTGTCAAACCTAAACCAAACGTTATGCACTCAAATCTTTTACTGTATTTAGTTTATTTTGGCATCCGGATGATGACTCTAGCATGAAATTGCTTGGGCAACTGTTAATTTTTAAGATTTTGACACATTCAGCTAAAAACGCATTTAAAGCAATAAAAAGATGATTATGGCTGTCAAACCTAAACCAAACGTTGTGCACTCAAATCTTTTGCTGTATTTAGTTTATTTTGGCATCCGGATGATGATTCTAGCATGAAATTGCTTGGGCACCTGTTAATTTTTAGGATTTTGACACATTCAGCTCAAATGTACACAATTGTTGATTATGGCTGTCAAATCTAAACCAAACGTTGTGCACTCAAATCTTTTGCTGTATTTAGTTTATTTTGGCATCCGGATGATGATTCTAGCATGAAATTGCTTGGGCACCTGTTAATTTTTAAGATTTTGACACATTCAGCTCAAATGTACAATCATGCACTAAAAACGCATTTAAAGCAATAAAACGATGATTATGGCTGTCAAACCTAAACCAAACGTTGTGCACTCAAATCTTTTGCTGCATTTAGTTTATTTTGGCATCCGAATGATGATTCTAGCATGAAATTGCTTGGGCACCTGTTAATTTTAAGATTTTGACACATTCAGATCAAATGTACACAATTGCTGATTATGGCTGTCAAATCTAAACCAAACGTTGTGCACTCAAATCTTTTGCTGTATTTAGTTTATTTTGGCATCCGGATGATGATTCTAGCATGAAATTGCTTGGGCACCTGTTAATTTTTAAGATTTTGACACATTCAGCTCAAATGTGCAATCATGCGCTAAAAATGCATTTAAAGCAATAAAACGATGATTATGGCTGTCAAAAGCTAAACCAAACGTTGTGCACTCAAATCTTTTGCTGTATTTAGTTTATTTTGGCATCCGTATGATGATTCTAGCATGAAATTGCTTGGGCACCTGTTAATTTTTAAGATTTTGACACATTCAGCTCAAATGTACAATCATGCGCTTAAAACCGCATTTAAAGCAATAAAAAGATGATTATGGCTGTCAAACCTAAACCAAACGTTATGCACTCAAATCTTTTACTGTATTTAGTTTATTTTGGCATCCGGATGATGATTCTAGCATGAAATTGCTTGGGCAACTGTTAATTTTTAAGATTTTGACACATTCAGCTAAAAACGCATTTAAAGCAATAAAAAGATGATTATGGCTGTCAAACCTAAACCAAACGTTGTGCACTCAAATCTTTTGCTGTATTTAGTTTATTTTGGCATCCGGATGATGATTCTAGCATGAAATTGCTTGGGCACCTGTTAATTTTTAGGATTTTGACACATTCAGCTCAAATGTACACAATTGTTGATTATGGCTGTCAAATCTAAACCAAACGTTGTGCACTCAAATCTTTTGCTGTATTTAGTTTATTTTGGCATCCGGATGATGATTCTAGCATGAAATTGCTTGGGCACCTGTTAATTTTTAAGATTTTGACACATTCAGCTCAAATGTACAATCATGCGCTAAAAACACATTTAAAGCAATAAAAAGATTATTATGGCTGTCAAACCTAAACCACACGTTGTGCACTCAAATCTTTTGCTGCATTTAGTTTATTTTGGCATCCGGATGATGATTCTAGCATGAAATTGCTTGGGCACCTGTTAATTTTTAAGATTTTGACACATTCAGCTCAAATGTACACAATTGCTGATTATGGCTGTCAAATCTAAACCAAACGTTGTGCACTCAAATCTTTTGCTGTATTTAGTTTATTTTGGCATCCGGATGATTATTCTAGCATGAAATTGCTTGGGCACCTGTTAATTTTTAAGATTTTGACACATTCAACTCAAATGTACAATCATGCGCTAAAAACGCATTTAAAGCAATAAAAAGATGATTATGGCTGTCAAATCTAAACCAAACGTTGTGCACTCAAATCTTTTGCTGTATTTAGTTTATTTTGGCATCCGGATGATGATTCTAGCATGAAATTGCTTGGGCACCTGTTAATTTTTAAGATTTTGACACATTCAGCTCAAATGTACAATCATGCGCTAAAAACGCATTTAAAACAATAAAACGATGATTATGGCTGCCAAACCTAAACCAAACGTTGTGCACTCAAATCTTTTGCTGTATTTAGTTTATTTTGGCATCCGGATGATGATTCTAGCATCAAATTGCTTGGGCACCTGTTAATTTTAAGATTTTGACACATTCAGATCAAATGTACACAATTGCTGATTATGGCTGTCAAATCTAAACCAAACGTTGTGCACTCAAATCTTTTGCTGTATTTAGTTTATTTTGGCATCCGGATGATGATTCTAGCATGAAATTGCTTGGGCACCTGTTAATTTTTAAGATTTTGACACATTCAGCTCAAATGTGCAATCATGCGCTAAAAATGCATTTAAAGCAATAAAACGATGATTATGGCTGTCAAAAGCTAAACCAAACGTTGTGCACTCAAATCTTTTGCTGTATTTAGTTTATTTTGGCATCCGTATGATGATTCTAGCATGAAATTGCTTGGGCACCTGTTAATTTTTAAGATTTTGACACATTCAGCTCAAATGTACACCGTCGGGGGGCACTGCAGATAGGGTACCCGGTTCCCCTTTCTGGCACTTTTGCACCTAAACCGCATCAGGTAAGGGGTACGATTTCAGAAGGGTCCTATTTTAGATGAGGCACCTCCAGGGTCGAACGAGGGACGCTCGCCACACTTATGTCTGAAAAAGAGGATGTTGGGGGCGGCCTCCTCGGGCAGACGGCCGCGGGCCCCTCCCTGGCCTGGTTGTCAGATTTTTTTCCAAGTCTGACGTCTGACCGAAATATTTCAAAACCCATTGAGTTGAATGGCTGGCTACCAGGAGTATCAATCTTCCATTGAGTTGAATGGGCCCCATACATTTCAATGGGCTGGGTTACCAGGCGTGCAGTACCGCGGGCCACCGTCGGGGGGCACTGCAGATAGGGTACCCGGTTCCCCTTTCTGGCACTTTTGCACCTAAACCGCATAAGGTACGGGGTACAATTTCAGAAGGGTCCCATTTCAGATGAGGCACCTCCAGGGTCAAAAAAAGGAGGCTCACAACACTTATGTCTGACAAAGAGGATGTTCGGGACGGCCTCCTCGGGCCGATGGCTCCCTCCCTGGCCTGGTTGTCATATTTTTTTTTCCAAGTCTGACGCCTGCTCGAAATATTTCAAAGCCCCATTGAGTTGAATGGCCGGGCTACCAGGAGTATCAATCTTCCATTGAGTTGAATTGGCCCCATACATTTCAATGGGCTGGGTTACCAGGCGTGCAGTACCGCGGGCCACCGTCGGGGGGCACTGCAGATTGGGTACCCGATTCCCCTTTCTGGCACTTTTGCACCTAAACCGCATAAGGTACGGGGTACGATTTCAGAAGGGTCCCATTTCAGATGAGGCACCTCCAGGGTCGAACGAGGGAGGCTCGCCACACTTATGTCTGACAAAGAGGAGGTTCGGGACGGCCTCCTCGGGCAGCCGGCTCCCTCCCTGGCCTGGATGTCAGATTTTTTTTCCAAGTCTGACGCCTGCCCGAAATATTTCAAAGCCCCATTGAGTTGAATGGCCGGGCTACCAGGAGTGTCAATCCCCCCCCCCATTGAGTTGAATGGCCGGGCCACCAGGAGTATCAATCTCCCATTAAGTTGAATGGGCCACGTATATTTAAATTGGCTGGGTTACAAGGGGTGCAGTACCATGGGCCACCGTCGGGGGGCACTGCAGATAGGGTACCCGGTTCCCCTTTCTGGCACTTTTGCACCTAAACCGCATCAGGTAAGGGGTACGATTTCAGAAGGGTCCCATTTTAGATGAGGCACCTCCAGGGTCGAACGAGGGAGGTTCGCCACACTTATGTCTGACAAAGAGGAGGTTCGGGACGGCCTCCTCGGGCAGACGGCTCCCTCCCTGGCCTGGTTGTCAGATTTTTTTTCCAAGTCTGACGCCTGCCTGAAATATTTCAAAGCCCCATTGAGTTGAATGGCCGGGCTACCAGGAGTGTCAATCCCCCCCATTGAGTTGAATGGCCGGGCCACCAGGAGTATCATTCTCCCATTGAGTTGAATGGGCCCCATGTATTTCAATTGGCTGGGTTACCAGGGGTGCAGTACCGCGGGCCACCGACGGGGGACACTGCAGATAGGGTACCCGGTTTCCCTTTCTGGCACTTTTGCATCTAAACCGCATAAGGTACGGGGTACGATTTCAGAAGGGTCCTATTTCAGATGAGGCACCTCCAGGGTCGAAAACGGGAGGCTCGCCACACTTATGTCTGAAAAGAGGAGGTTCGGGATGGCCTCCTCGGGCAGACGGCTCCCTCCCTGGCCTGGTTGTCAGATTTTTTTCCAAGTCTGACGCCTGCCCGAAATATTTCAAAACCCATTGAGCTGAATGGCCGGGCTACCAGGAGTATCAATCTTCCATTGAGTTGAATTGGCCCCATACATTTCAATGGGCTGGGTTACCAGGCGTGCAGTACCGCGGGCCACCGTCGGGGGGCACTGCAGATTGGGTACCCGATTCCCCTTTCTGGCACTTTTGCACCTAAACCGCATAAGGTACGGGGTACGATTTCAGAAGGGTCCCATTTCAGATGAGGCACCTCCAGGGTCGAACGAGGGAGGCTCGCCACACTTATGTCTGACAAAGAGGAGGTTCGGGACGGCCTCCTCGGGCCGCCGGCTCCCTCCCTGGCCTGGTTGTGAGATTTTTTTCCCAAGTCTGATGCCTGCCCGAAATATTTCAAAGCCCCATTGAGTTGAATGGCCGGGCTACCAGGAGTATCAATCCCCCCCCCCCCATTGAGTTGAATGGCCGGGCTACCAGGAGTGTCAATCCCCCCCCATTGAGTTGAATGGCCGGGCCACCAGGAGTATCATTCTCCCATTGAGTTGAATGGGCCCCATGTATTTCAATTGGCTGGGTTACCAGGGGTGCAGTACCACCGACGGGGGGCACTGCAGATAGGGTACCCGGTTTCCCTTTCTGGCACTTTTGCATCTAAACCGCATAAGGTACGGGGTACGATTTCAGAAGGGTCCTATTTCAGATGAGGCACCTCCAGGGTCGAACGAGGGAGGCTCGCCACACTTATGTCTGACAAAGAGGAGGTTCGGGACGGCCTCCTCGGGCAGCCGGCTCCCTCCCTGGCCTGGTTGTGAGATTTTTTTCCCAAGTCTGACGCCTGCCCGAAATATTTCAAAGCCCCATTGAGTTGAATGGCCGGGCAACCAGTAGTGTCAATCCCCCCCCATTGAGTTGAATGGCCGGGCCACCAGGAGTATCAATCTCCCATTGAGTTGAATGGGCCACATATATTTAAATTGGCTGGGTTACAAGGGGTGCAGTACCATGGGCCACCGTCGGGGGGCACTGCAGATAGGGTACCCGGTTCCCCTTTCTGGCACTTTTGCACCTAAACCGCATCAGGTAAGGGGTACGATTTCAGAAGGGTCCTATTTTAGATGAGGCACCTCCAGGGTCGAACGAGGGACGCTCGCCACACTTATGTCTGAAAAAGAGGATGTTGGGGGCGGCCTCCTCGGGCAGACGGCCGCGGGCCCCTCCCTGGCCTGGTTGTCAGATTTTTTTCCAAGTCTGACGTCTGACCGAAATATTTCAAAACCCATTGAGTTGAATGGCTGGCTACCAGGAGTATCAATCTTCCATTGAGTTGAATGGGCCCCATACATTTCAATGGGCTGGGTTACCAGGCGTGCAGTACCGCGGGCCACCGTCGGGGGGCACTGCAGATAGGGTACCCGGTTCCCCTTTCTGGCACTTTTGCACCTAAACCGCATAAGGTACGGGGTACAATTTCAGAAGGGTCCCATTTCAGATGAGGCACCTCCAGGGTCAAAAAAAGGGGGCTCACAACACTTATGTCTGACAAAGAGGATGTTCGGGACGGCCTCCTCGGGCCGATGGCTCCCTCCCTGGCCTGGTTGTCATATTTTTTTTTCCAAGTCTGACGCCTGCTCGAAATATTTCAAAGCCCCATTGAGTTGAATGGCCGGGCTACCAGGAGTATCAATCTTCCATTGAGTTGAATTGGCCCCATACATTTCAATGGGCTGGGTTACCAGGCGTGCAGTACCGCGGGCCACCGTCGGGGGGCACTGCAGATTGGGTACCCGATTCCCCTTTCTGGCACTTTTGCACCTAAACCGCATAAGGTACGGGGTACGATTTCAGAAGGGTCCCATTTCAGATGAGGCACCTCCAGGGTCGAACGAGGGAGGCTCGCCACACTTATGTCTGACAAAGAGGAGGTTCGGGACGGCCTCCTCGGGCAGCCGGCTCCCTCCCTGGCCTGGATGTCAGATTTTTTTTCCAAGTCTGACGCCTGCCCGAAATATTTCAAAGCCCCATTGAGTTGAATGGCCGGGCTACCAGGAGTGTCAATCCCCCCCCCCATTGAGTTGAATGGCCGGGCCACCAGGAGTATCAATCTCCCATTAAGTTGAATGGGCCACGTATATTTAAATTGGCTGGGTTACAAGGGGTGCAGTACCATGGGCCACCGTCGGGGGGCACTGCAGATAGGGTACCCGGTTCCCCTTTCTGGCACTTTTGCACCTAAACCGCATCAGGTAAGGGGTACGATTTCAGAAGGGTCCCATTTTAGATGAGGCACCTCCAGGGTCGAACGAGGGAGGTTCGCCACACTTATGTCTGACAAAGAGGAGGTTCGGGACGGCCTCCTCGGGCAGACGGCTCCCTCCCTGGCCTGGTTGTCAGATTTTTTTTCCAAGTCTGACGCCTGCCTGAAATATTTCAAAGCCCCATTGAGTTGAATGGCCGGGCTACCAGGAGTGTCAATCCCCCCCATTGAGTTGAATGGCCGGGCCACCAGGAGTATCATTCTCCCATTGAGTTGAATGGGCCCCATGTATTTCAATTGGCTGGGTTACCAGGGGTGCAGTACCGCGGGCCACCGACGGGGGACACTGCAGATAGGGTACCCGGTTTCCCTTTCTGGCACTTTTGCATCTAAACCGCATAAGGTACGGGGTACGATTTCAGAAGGGTCCTATTTCAGATGAGGCACCTCCAGGGTCGAAAACGGGAGGCTCGCCACACTTATGTCTGAAAAGAGGAGGTTCGGGATGGCCTCCTCGGGCAGACGGCTCCCTCCCTGGCCTGGTTGTCAGATTTTTTTCCAAGTCTGACGCCTGCCCGAAATATTTCAAAACCCATTGAGCTGAATGGCCGGGCTACCAGGAGTATCAATCTTCCATTGAGTTGAATTGGCCCCATACATTTCAATGGGCTGGGTTACCAGGCGTGCAGTACCGCGGGCCACCGTCGGGGGGCACTGCAGATTGGGTACCCGATTCCCCTTTCTGGCACTTTTGCACCTAAACCGCATAAGGTACGGGGTACGATTTCAGAAGGGTCCCATTTCAGATGAGGCACCTCCAGGGTCGAACGAGGGAGGCTCGCCACACTTATGTCTGACAAAGAGGAGGTTCGGGACGGCCTCCTCGGGCCGCCGGCTCCCTCCCTGGCCTGGTTGTGAGATTTTTTTCCCAAGTCTGATGCCTGCCCGAAATATTTCAAAGCCCCATTGAGTTGAATGGCCGGGCTACCAGGAGTATCAATCCCCCCCCCCCCATTGAGTTGAATGGCCGGGCTACCAGGAGTGTCAATCCCCCCCCATTGAGTTGAATGGCCGGGCCACCAGGAGTATCATTCTCCCATTGAGTTGAATGGGCCCCATGTATTTCAATTGGCTGGGTTACCAGGGGTGCAGTACCACCGACGGGGGGCACTGCAGATAGGGTACCCGGTTTCCCTTTCTGGCACTTTTGCATCTAAACCGCATAAGGTACGGGGTACGATTTCAGAAGGGTCCTATTTCAGATGAGGCACCTCCAGGGTCGAACGAGGGAGGCTCGCCACACTTATGTCTGACAAAGAGGAGGTTCGGGACGGCCTCCTCGGGCAGCCGGCTCCCTCCCTGGCCTGGTTGTGAGATTTTTTTCCCAAGTCTGACGCCTGCCCGAAATATTTCAAAGCCCCATTGAGTTGAATGGCCGGGCAACCAGTAGTGTCAATCCCCCCCCATTGAGTTGAATGGCCGGGCCACCAGGAGTATCAATCTCCCATTGAGTTGAATGGGCCACATATATTTAAATTGGCTGGGTTACAAGGGGTGCAGTACCATGGGCCACCGTCGGGGGGCACTGCAGATAGGGTACCCGGTTCCCCTTTCTGGCACTTTTGCACCTAAACCGCATCAGGTAAGGGGTACGATTTCAGAAGGGTCCTATTTTAGATGAGGCACCTCCAGGGTCGAACGAGGGACGCTCGCCACACTTATGTCTGAAAAAGAGGATGTTGGGGGCGGCCTCCTCGGGCAGACGGCCGCGGGCCCCTCCCTGGCCTGGTTGTCAGATTTTTTTCCAAGTCTGACGTCTGACCGAAATATTTCAAAACCCATTGAGTTGAATGGCTGGCTACCAGGAGTATCAATCTTCCATTGAGTTGAATGGGCCCCATACATTTCAATGGGCTGGGTTACCAGGCGTGCAGTACCGCGGGCCACCGTCGGGGGGCACTGCAGATAGGGTACCCGGTTCCCCTTTCTGGCACTTTTGCACCTAAACCGCATAAGGTACGGGGTACAATTTCAGAAGGGTCCCATTTCAGATGAGGCACCTCCAGGGTCAAAAAAAGGAGGCTCACAACACTTATGTCTGACAAAGAGGATGTTCGGGACGGCCTCCTCGGGCCGATGGCTCCCTCCCTGGCCTGGTTGTCATATTTTTTTTTCCAAGTCTGACGCCTGCTCGAAATATTTCAAAGCCCCATTGAGTTGAATGGCCGGGCTACCAGGAGTATCAATCTTCCATTGAGTTGAATTGGCCCCATACATTTCAATGGGCTGGGTTACCAGGCGTGCAGTACCGCGGGCCACCGTCGGGGGGCACTGCAGATTGGGTACCCGATTCCCCTTTCTGGCACTTTTGCACCTAAACCGCATAAGGTACGGGGTACGATTTCAGAAGGGTCCCATTTCAGATGAGGCACCTCCAGGGTCGAACGAGGGAGGCTCGCCACACTTATGTCTGACAAAGAGGAGGTTCGGGACGGCCTCCTCGGGCAGCCGGCTCCCTCCCTGGCCTGGATGTCAGATTTTTTTTCCAAGTCTGACGCCTGCCCGAAATATTTCAAAGCCCCATTGAGTTGAATGGCCGGGCTACCAGGAGTGTCAATCCCCCCCCCCATTGAGTTGAATGGCCGGGCCACCAGGAGTATCAATCTCCCATTAAGTTGAATGGGCCACGTATATTTAAATTGGCTGGGTTACAAGGGGTGCAGTACCATGGGCCACCGTCGGGGGGCACTGCAGATAGGGTACCCGGTTCCCCTTTCTGGCACTTTTGCACCTAAACCGCATCAGGTAAGGGGTACGATTTCAGAAGGGTCCCATTTTAGATGAGGCACCTCCAGGGTCGAACGAGGGAGGTTCGCCACACTTATGTCTGACAAAGAGGAGGTTCGGGACGGCCTCCTCGGGCAGACGGCTCCCTCCCTGGCCTGGTTGTCAGATTTTTTTTCCAAGTCTGACGCCTGCCTGAAATATTTCAAAGCCCCATTGAGTTGAATGGCCGGGCTACCAGGAGTGTCAATCCCCCCCATTGAGTTGAATGGCCGGGCCACCAGGAGTATCATTCTCCCATTGAGTTGAATGGGCCCCATGTATTTCAATTGGCTGGGTTACCAGGGGTGCAGTACCGCGGGCCACCGACGGGGGACACTGCAGATAGGGTACCCGGTTTCCCTTTCTGGCACTTTTGCATCTAAACCGCATAAGGTACGGGGTACGATTTCAGAAGGGTCCTATTTCAGATGAGGCACCTCCAGGGTCGAAAACGGGAGGCTCGCCACACTTATGTCTGAAAAGAGGAGGTTCGGGATGGCCTCCTCGGGCAGACGGCTCCCTCCCTGGCCTGGTTGTCAGATTTTTTCCAAGTCTGACGCCTGCCCGAAATATTTCAAAACCCATTGAGCTGAATGGCCGGGCTACCAGGAGTATCAATCTTCCATTGAGTTGAATTGGCCCCATACATTTCAATGGGCTGGGTTACCAGGCGTGCAGTACCGCGGGCCACCGTCGGGGGGCACTGCAGATTGGGTACCCGATTCCCCTTTCTGGCACTTTTGCACCTAAACCGCATAAGGTATGGGGTACGATTTCAGAAGGGTCCCATTTCAGATGAGGCACCTCCAGGGTCGAACGAGGGAGGCTCGCCACACTTATGTCTGACAAAGAGGAGGTTCGGGACGGCCTCCTCGGGCAGCCGGCTCCCTCCCTGGCCTGGTTGTGAGATTTTTTTCCCAAGTCTGATGCCTGCCCGAAATATTTCAAAGCCCCATTGAGTTGAATGGCCGGGCTACCAGGAGTATCAATCCCCCCCCCCCCCATTGAGTTGAATGGCCGGGCTTCCAGGAGTGTCAATCCCCCCCCATTGAGTTGAATGGCCGGGCCACCAGGAGTATCATTCTCCCATTGAGTTGAATGGGCCCCATGTATTTCAATTGGCTGGGTTACCAGGGGTGCAGTACCGGGGGCCACCGACGGGGGGCACTGCAGATAGGGTACCCGGTTTCCCTTTCTGGCACTTTTGCATCTAAACCGCATAAGGTACGGGGTACGATTTCAGAAGGGTCCTATTTCAGATGAGGCACCTCCAGGGTCGAACGAGGGAGGCTCGCCACACTTATGTCTGACAAAGAGGAGGTTCGGGACGGCCTCCTCGGGCAGCCGGCTCCCTCCCTGGCCTGGTTGTGAGATTTTTTTCCCAAGTCTGACGCCTGCCCGAAATATTTCAAAGCCCCATTGAGTTGAATGGCCGGGCAACCAGTAGTGTCAATCCCCCCCCATTGAGTTGAATGGCCGGGCCACCAGGAGTATCAATCTCCCATTGAGTTGAATGGGCCACATATATTTAAATTGGCTGGGTTACAAGGGGTGCAGTACCATGGGCCACCGTCGGGGGGCACTGCAGATAGGGTACCCGGTTCCCCTTTCTGGCACTTTTGCACCTAAACCGCATCAGGTAAGGGGTACGATTTCAGAAGGGTCCTATTTTAGATGAGGCACCTCCAGGGTCGAACGAGGGACGCTCGCCACACTTATGTCTGAAAAAGAGGATGTTGGGGGCGGCCTCCTCGGGCAGACGGCCGCGGGCCCCTCCCTGGCCTGGTTGTCAGATTTTTTTCCAAGTCTGACGTCTGACCGAAATATTTCAAAACCCATTGAGTTGAATGGCTGGCTACCAGGAGTATCAATCTTCCATTGAGTTGAATGGGCCCCATACATTTCAATGGGCTGGGTTACCAGGCGTGCAGTACCGCGGGCCACCGTCGGGGGGCACTGCAGATAGGGTACCCGGTTCCCCTTTCTGGCACTTTTGCACCTAAACCGCATAAGGTACGGGGTACAATTTCAGAAGGGTCCCATTTCAGATGAGGCACCTCCAGGGTCAAAAAAAGGAGGCTCACAACACTTATGTCTGACAAAGAGGATGTTCGGGACGGCCTCCTCGGGCCGATGGCTCCCTCCCTGGCCTGGTTGTCATATTTTTTTTTCCAAGTCTGACGCCTGCTCGAAATATTTCAAAGCCCCATTGAGTTGAATGGCCGGGCTACCAGGAATATCAATCTTCCATTGAGTTGAATTGGCCCCATACATTTCAATGGGCTAGGTTACCAGGCGTGCAGTACCGCGGGCCACCGTCGGGGGGCACTGCAGATTGGGTACCCGATTCCCCTTTCTGGCACTTTTGCACCTAAACCGCATAAGGTACGGGGTACGATTTCAGAAGGGTCCCATTTCAGATGAGGCACCTCCAAGGTCGAACGAGGGAGGCTCGCCACACTTATGTCTGACAAAGAGGAGGTTCGGGACGGCCTCCTAGGGCAGCCGGCTCCCTCCCTGGCCTGGATGTCAGATTTTTTTTCCAAGTCTGACGCCTGCCCGAAATATTTCAAAGCCCCATTGAGTTGAATGGCCGGGCTACCAGGAGTGTCAATCCCCCCCCCCATTGAGTTGAATGGCCGGGCCACCAGGAGTATCAATCTCCCATTGAGTTGAATGGGCCACGTATATTTAAATTGGCTGGGTTACAAGGGGTGCAGTACCATGGGCCACCGTCGGGGGCACTGCAGATAGGGTACCCGGTTCCCCTTTCTGGCACTTTTGCACCTAAACCGCATCAGGTAAGGGGTACGATTTCAGAAGGGTCCCATTTTAGATGAGGCACCTCCAGGGTCGAACGAGGGAGGTTCGCCACACTTATGTCTGACAAAGAGGAGGTTCGGGACGGCCTCCTCGGGCAGACGGCTCCCTCCCTGGCCTGGTTGTCAGATTTTTTTTCCAAGTCTGACGCCTGCCTGAAATATTTCAAAGCCCCATTGAGTTGAATGGCCGGGCTACCAGGAGTGTCAATCCCGCCCATTGAGTTGAATGGCCGGGCCGCCAGGAGTATCATTCTCCCATTGAGTTGAATGGGCCCCATGTATTTCAATTGGCTGGGTTACCAGGGGTGCAGTACCGCGGGCCACCGACGGGGGACACTGCAGATAGGGTACCCGGTTTCCCTTTCTGGCACTTTTGCATCTAAACCGCATAAGGTACGGGGTACGATTTCAGAAGGGTCCTATTTCAGATGAGGCACCTCCAGGGTCGAAAACGGGAGGCTCGCCACACTTATGTCTGAAAAGAGGAGGTTCGGGATGGCCTCCTCGGGCAGACGGCTCCCTCCCTGGCCTGGTTGTCAGATTTTTTTCCAAGTCTGACGCCTGCCCGAAATATTTCAAAACCCATTGAGCTGAATGGCCGGGCTACCAGGAGTATCAATCTTCCATTGAGTTGAATTGGCCCCATACATTTCAATGGGCTGGGTTACCAGGCGTGCAGTACCGCGGGCCACCGTCGGGGGGCACTGCAGATTGGGTACCCGATTCCCCTTTCTGGCACTTTTGCACCTAAACCGCATAAGGTACGGGGTACGATTTCAGAAGGGTCCCATTTCAGATGAGGCACCTCCAGGGTCGAACGAGGGAGGCTCGCCACACTTATGTCAGACAAAGAGGAGGTTCGGGACGGCCTCCTCGGGCAGCCGGCTCCCTCCCTGGCCTGGTTGTGAGATTTTTTTCCCAAGTCTGATGCCTGCCCGAAATATTTCAAAGCCCCATTGAGTTGAATGGCCGGGCTACCAGGAGTATCAATCCCCCCCCCCCCCCATTGAGTTGAATGGCCGGGCTACCAGGAGTGTCAATCCCCCCCCATTGAGTTGAATGGCCGGGCCACCAGGAGTATCATTCTCCCATTGAGTTGAATGGGCCCCATGTATTTCAATTGGCTGGGTTACCAGGGGTGCAGTACCGGGGGCCACCGACGGGGGGCACTGCAGATAGGGTACCCGGTTTCCCTTTCTGGCACTTTTGCATCTAAACCGCATAAGGTACGGGGTACGATTTCAGAAGGGTCCTATTTCAGATGAGGCACCTCCAGGGTCGAACGAGGGAGGCTCGCCACACTTATGTCTGACAAAGAGGAGGTTCGGGACGGCCTCCTCGGGCAGCCGGCTCCCTCCCTGGCCTGGTTGTGAGATTTTTTTCCCAAGTCTGACGCCTGCCCGAAATATTTCAAAGCCCCATTGAGTTGAATGGCCGGGCAACCAGTAGTGTCAATCCCCCCCCATTGAGTTGAATGGCCGGGCCACCAGGAGTATCAATCTCCCATTGAATTGAATGGGCCACATATATTTAAATTGGCTGGGTTACAAGGGGTGCAGTACCATGGGCCACCGTCGGGGGGCACTGCAGATAGGGTACCCGGTTCCCCTTTCTGGCACTTTTGCACCTAAACCGCATCAGGTAAGGGGTTCGATTTCAGAAGGGTCCTATTTCAGATGAGGCACCTCCAGGGTCGAACGAGGGAGGCTCGCCACACTTATGTCTGACAAAGAGGAGGTTCGGGACGGCCTCCTCGGGCAGACGGGCCCCTCCCTGGCCTGGTTGTCAGATTTTTTTCCAAGTCTGACGTCTGACCGAAATATTTCAAAACCCATTGAGTTGAATGGCTGGCTACCAGGAGTATCAATCTTCCATTGAGTTGAATGGGCCCCATACATTTCAATGGGCTGGGTTACCAGGCGTGCAGTACCGCGGGCCACCGTCGGGGGGCACTGCAGATAGGGTACCCGGTTCCCCTTTCTGGCACTTTTGCACCTAAACCGCATAAGGTACGGGGTACAATTTCAGAAGGGTCCCATTTCAGATGAGGCACCTCTAGGGTCAAAAAAAGGAGGCTCACAACACTTATGTCTGACAAAGAGGATGTTCGGGACGGCCTCCTCGGGCCGATGGCTCCCTCCCTGGCCTGGTTGTCATATTTTTTTTTCCAAGTCTGACGCCTGCTCGAAATATTTCAAAGCCCCATTGAGTTGAATGGCCGGGCTACCAGGAGTATCAATCTTCCATTGAGTTGAATTGGCCCCATACATTTCAATGGGCTGGGTTACCAGGCGTGCAGTACCGCGGGCCACCGTCGGGGGGCACTGCAGATTGGGTACCCGATTCCCCTTTCTGGCACTTTTGCACCTAAACCGCATAAGGTACGGGGTACGATTTCAGAAGGGTCCCATTTCAGATGAGGCACCTCCAGGGTCGAACGAGGGAGGCTCGCCACACTTATGTCTGACAAAGAGGAGGTTCGGGACGGCCTCCTCGGGCAGCCGGCTCCCTCCCTGGCCTGGATGTCAGATTTTTTTTCCAAGTCTGACGCCTGCCCGAAATATTTCAAAGCCCCATTGAGTTGAATGGCCGGGCTACCAGGAGTGTCAACCCCCCCCCCATTGAGTTGAATGGCCGGGCCACCAGGAGTATCAATCTCCCATTGAGTTGAATGGGCCACGTATATTTAAATTGGCTGGGTTACAAGGGGTGCAGTACCATGGGCCACCGTCGGGGGGCACTGCAGATAGGGTACCCGGTTCCCCTTTCTGGCACTTTTGCACCTAAACCGCATCAGGTAAGGGGTACGATTTCAGAAGGGTCCCATTTTAGATGAGGCACCTCCAGGGTCGAACGAGGGAGGTTTGCCACACTTATGTCTGACAAAGAGGAGGTTCGGGACGGCCTCCTCGGGCAGACGGCTCCCTCCCTGGCCTGGTTGTCAGATTTTTTTTCCAAGTCTGACGCCTGCCTGAAATATTTCAAAGCCCCATTGAGTTGAATGGCCGGGCTACCAGGAGTGTCAATCCCCCCCATTGAGTTGAATGGCCGGGCCACCAGGAGTATCATTCTCCCATTGAGTTGAATGGGCCCCATGTATTTCAATTGGCTGGGTTACCAGGGGTGCAGTACCGCGGGCCACCGACGGGGGACACTGCAGATAGGGTACCCGGTTTCCCTTTCTGGCACTTTTGCATCTAAACCGCATAAGGTACGATTTCAGAAGGGTCCTATTTCAGATGAGGCACCTCCAGGGTCGAAAACGGGAGGCTCGCCACACTTATGTCTGAAAAGAGGAGGTTCGGGATGGCCTCCTCGGGCAGACGGCTCCCTCCCTGGCCTGGTTGTCAGATTTTTTTCCAAGTCTGACGCCTGCCCGAAATATTTCAAAACCCATTGAGCAGAATGGCCGGGCTACCAGGAGTATCAATCTTCCATTGTTGAATTGGCCCCATACATTTCAATGGGCTGGGTTACCAGGCGTGCAGTACCGCGGGCCACCGTCGGGGGGCACTGCAGATTGGGTACCCGATTCCCCTTTCTGGCACTTTTGCACCTAAACCGCATAAGGTACGGGGTACGATTTCAGAAGGGTCCCATTTCAGATGAGGCACCTCCAGGGTCGAACGAGGGAGGCTCGCCACACTTATGTCTGACAAAGAGGAGGTTCGGGACGGCCTCCTCGGGCAGCCGGCTCCCTCCCTGGCCTGGTTGTGAGATTTTTTTCCCAAGTCTGATGCCTGCCCGAAATATTTCAAAGCCCCATTGAGTTGAATGGCCGGGCTACCAGGAGTATCAATCCCCCCCCCCCCCCCCCCCCCCCCCATTGAGTTGAATGGCCGGGCTACCAGGAGTGTCAATCCCCCCCCATTGAGTTGAATGGCCGGGCCACCAGGAGTATCATTCTCCCATTGAGTTGAATGGGACCCATGTATTTCAATTGGCTGGGTTACCAGGGGTGCAGTACCGGGGGCCACCGACGGGGGGCACTGCAGATAGGGTACCCGGTTTCCCTTTCTGGCACTTTTGCATCTAAACCGCATAAGGTACGGGGTACGATTTCAGAAGGGTCCTATTTCAGATGAGGCACCTCCAGGGTCGAACGAGGGAGGCTCGCCACACTTATGTCTGACAAAGAGGAGGTTCGGGACGGCCTCCTCGGGCAGCCGGCTCCCTCCCTGGCCTGGTTGTGAGATTTTTTTCCCAAGTCTGACGCCTGCCCGAAATATTTCAAAGCCCCATTGAGTTGAATGGCCGGGCAACCAGTAGTGTCAATCCCCCCCCATTGAGTTGAATGGCCGGGCCACCAGGAGTATCAATCTCCCATTGAGTTGAATGGGCCACATATATTTAAATTGGCTGGGTTACAAGGGGTGCAGTACCATGGGCCACCGTCGGGGGGCACTGCAGATAGGGTACCCGGTTCCCCTTTCTGGCACTTTTGCACCTAAACCGCATCAGGTAAGGGGTACGATTTCAGAAGGGTCCTATTTTAGATGAGGCACCTCCAGGGTCGAACGAGGGACGCTCGCCACACTTATGTCTGAAAAAGAGGATGTTGGGGGCGGCCTCCTCGGGCAGACGGCCCCGCCCCTCCCTGGCCTGGTTGTCAGATTTTTTTCCAAGTCTGACGTCTGACCGAAATATTTCAAAGCCCATTGAGTTGAATGGCTGGCTACCAGGAGTATCAATCTTCCATTGAGTTGAATGGGCCCCATACATTTCAATGGGCTGGGTTACCAGGCGTGCAGTACCGCGGGCCACCGTCGGGGGGCACTGCAGATAGGGTACCCGGTTCCCCTTTCTGGCACTTTTGCACCTAAACCGCATAAGGTACGGGGTACAATTTCAGAAGGGTCCCATTTCAGATGAGGCACCTCCAGGGTCAAAAAAAGGAGGCTCACAACACTTATGTCTGACAAAGAGGATGTTCGGGACGGCCTCCTCGGGCCGATGGCTCCCTCCCTGGCCTGGTTGTCATATTTTTTTTTCCAAGTCTGACGCCTGCTCGAAATATTTCAAAGCCCCATTGAGTTGAATGGCCGGGCTACCAGGAGTATCAATCTTCCATTGAGTTGAATTGGCCCCATACATTTCAATGGGCTGGGTTACCAGGCGTGCAGTACCGCGGGCCACCGTCGGGGGGCACTGCAGATTGGGTACCCGATTCCCCTTTCTGGCACTTTTGCACCTAAACCGCATAAGGTACGGGGTACGATTTCAGAAGGGTCCCATTTCAGATGAGGCACCTCCAGGGTCGAACGAGGGAGGCTCGCCACACTTATGTCTGACAAAGAGGAGGTTCGGGACGGCCTCCTCGGGCAGCCGGCTCCCTCCCTGGCCTGGATGTCAGATTTTTTTTCCAAGTCTGACGCCTGCCCGAAATATTTCAAAGCCCCATTGAGTTGAATGGCCGGGCTACCAGGATTGTCAATCCCCCCCCCCATTGAGTTGAATGGCCGGGCCACCAGTAGTATCAATCTCCCATTGAGTTGAATAGGCCACGTATATTTAAATTGGCTGGGTTACAAGGGGTGCAGTACCATGGGCCACCGTCGGGGGGCACTGCAGATAGGGGACCCGGTTCCCCTTTCTGGCACTTTTGCACCTAAACCGCATCAGGTAAGGGGTACGATTTCAGAAGGGTCCCATTTTAGATGAGGCACCTCCAGGGTCGAACGAGGGAGGTTCGCCACACTTATGTCTGACAAAGAGGAGGTTCGGGACGGCCTCCTCGGGCAGACGGCTCCCTCCCTGGCCTGGTTGTCAGATTTTTTTTCCAAGTCTGACGCCTGCCTGAAATATTTCAAAGCCCCATTGAGTTGAATGGCCGGGCTACCAGGAGTGTCAATCCCCCCCCCCATTGAGTTGAATGGCCGGGCTACCAGGAGTGTCAATCCCCCCCCATTGAGTTGAATGGCCGGGCCACCAGGAGTATCATTCTCCCATTGAGTTGAATGGGCCCCATGTATTTCAATTGGCTGGGTTACCAGGGGTGCAGTACCGCGGGCCACCGACGGGGGGCACTGCAGATAGGGTACCCGGTTTCCCTTTCTGGCACTTTTGCATCTAAACCGCATAAGGTACGGGGTACGATTTCAGAAGGGTCCTATTTCAGATGAGGCACCTCCAGGGTCGAACGAGGGAGGCTCGCCACACTTATGTCTGACAAAGAGGAGGTTCGGGACGGCCTCCTCGGGCAGCCGGCTCCCTCCCTGGCCTGGTTGTGAGATTTTTTTCCCAAGTCTGACGCCTGCCCGAAATATTTCAAAGCCCCATTGAGTTGAAAGGCCGGGCAACCAGTAGTGTCAATCCTCCCCCATTGAGTTGAATGGCCGGGCCACCAGGAGTATCCATCTCCCATTGAGTTGAATGGGACACATATATTTAAATTGGCTGGGTTACAAGGGGTGCAGTACCATGGGCCACCGTCGGGGGGCACTGCAGATAGGGTACCCGGTTCCCCTTTCTGGCACTTTTGTACCTAAACCGCATCAGGTAAGTGGTACGATTTCAGAAGGGTCCTATTTTAGATGAGGCACCTCCAGGGTCGAACGAGGGACGCTCGCCACACTTATGTCTGAAAAAGAGGATGTTGGGGGCGGCCTCCTCGGGCAGACCGCTCCCTCCCTGGCCTGGTTGTCAGATTTTTTTCCAAGTCTGACGTCTGACCGAAATATTTCAAAGCCCATTGAGTTGAATGGCTGGCTACCAGGAGTATCAATCTTCCATTGAGTTGAATGGGCCCCATACATTTCAATGGGCTGGGTTACCAGGCGTGCAGTACCGCGGGCCACCGTCGGGGGGCACTGCAGATAGGGTACCCGGTTCCCCTTTCTGGCACTTTTGCACCTAAACCGCATAAGGTACGGGGTACAATTTCAGAAGGGTCCCATTTCAGATGAGGCACCTCCAGGGTCAAAAAAAGGAGGCTCACAACACTTATGTCTGACAAAGAGGATGTTCGGGACGGCCTCCTCGGGCCGATGGCTCCCTCCCTGGCCTGGTTGTCATATTTTTTTTTCCAAGTCTGACGCCTGCTCGAAATATTTCAAAGCCCCATTGAGTTGAATGGCCGGGCTACCAGGAGTATCAATCTTCCATTGAGTTGAATTGGCCCCATACATTTCAATGGGCTGGGTTACCAGGCGTGCAGTACCGCGGGCCACCGTCGGGGGGCACTGCAGATTGGGTACCCGATTCCCCTTTCTGGCACTTTTGCACCTAAACCGCATAAGGTACGGGGTACGATTTCAGAAGGGTCCCATTTCAGATGAGGCACCTCCAGGGTCGAACGAGGGAGGCTCGCCACACTTATGTCTGACAAAGAGGAGGTTCGGGACGGCCTCCTCGGGCAGCCGGCTCCCTCCCTGGCCTGGATGTCAGATGTTTTTTCCAAGTCTGACGCCTGCCCGAAATATTTCAAAGCCCCATTGAGTTGAATGGCCGGGCTACCAGGAGTGTCAATCCCCCCCCCATTGAGTTGAATGGCCGGGCCACCAGTAGTATCAATCTCCCATTGAGTTGAATGGGCCACGTATATTTAAATTGGCTGGGTTACAAGGGGTGCAGTACCATGGGCCACCGTCGGGGGGCACTGCAGATAGGGTACCCGGTTCCCCTTTCTGGCACTTTTGCACCTAAACCGCATCAGGTAAGGGGTACGATTTCAGAAGGGTCCCATTTTAGATGAGGCACCTCCAGGGTCGAACGAGGAAGGTTCGCCACACTTATGTCTGACAAAGAGGAGGTTCGGGACGGCCTCCTCGGGCAGACGGCTCCCTCCCTGGCCTGGTTGTCAGATTTTTTTTCCAAGTCTGACGCCTGCCTGAAATATTTCAAAGCCCCATTGAGTTGAATGGCCGGGCTACCAGGAGTGTCAATCCCCCCCATTGAGTTGAATGGCCGGGCCACCAGGAGTATCATTCTCCCATTGAGTTGAATGGGCCCCATGTATTTCAATTGGCTGGGTTACCAGGGGTGCAGTACCGCGGGCCACCGACGGGGGACACTGCAGATAGGGTACCCGGTTTCCCTTTCTGGCACTTTTGCATCTAAACCGCATAAGGTACGGGGTACGATTTCAGAAGGGTCCTATTTCAGATGAGGCACCTCCAGGGTCGAAAACGGGAGGCTCGCCACACTTATGTCTGAAAAGAGGAGGTTCAGGACGGCCTCCTCGGGCAGACGGCTCCCTCCCTGGCCTGGATGTCAGATTTTTTTTCCAAGTCTGACGCCTGCCCGAAATATTTCAAAGCCCCATTGAGTTGAATGGCCGGGCTACCAGGAGTATCAATCCCCCCCCCCCCCATTGAGTTGAATGGCCGGGCTACCAGGAGTGTCAATCCCCCCCCATTGAGTTGAATGGCCGGGCCACCAGGAGTATCATTCTCCCATTGAGTTGAATGGGCCCCATGTATTTCAATTGGCTGGGTTACCAGGGGTGCAGTACCACCGACGGGGGGCACTGCAGATAGGGTACCCGGTTCCCCTTTCTGGCACTTTTGCACCTCAACCATATAATGTACGGGGTACGATTTCAGAAGGGTCCCATTTCAGATGAGGCACCTCCAGGGTCGAAAAAGGGAGGCTCACCACACTTATGTCTGACAAAGAGGATGTTCGGGATGGCCTCCTCGGGCAGACGGCTCCCTCCCTGGCCTGGTTGTCAGATTTTTTTTCCAAGTCTGACGCCTGCCCGAAATATTTCAAAACCCATTGAGCTGAATGGCCGGGCTACCAGGAGTATCAATCTTCCATTGAGTTGAATGGGCCCCATGTATTTCAATTGGCTGGGTTACAAGGGGTGCAGTACCATGGGCCACCGTCGGGGGCAGATAGGGTACCCGGTTCCCCTTTCTGGCACTTTTGCACCTAAACCGCATCAGGTAAGGGGTACAATTTCAGAAGGGTCCCATTTTAGATGAGGCACCTCCAGGGTCGAACGAGGGAGGTTCGCCACACTTATGTCTGACAAAGAGGAGGTTCGGGACGGCCTCCTCGGGCAGACGGCTCCCTCCCTGGCCTGGTTGTCAGATTTTTTTTCCAAATCTGACGCCTGCCCGAAATATTTCAAAGCCCCATTGAGTTGAATGGCCGGGCTACCAGGAGTGTCAATCCCCCCCCACCCCCATTGAGTTGAATGGCCGGGCTACCAGGAGTGTCAATCCCCCCCCAAATTGAGGTGAATGGCCGGGCCACCAGGAGTATCAATCTCCCATTGAGTTGAATGGGCCCCATGTATTTCAATTGGCTGGGTTACAAGGGGTGCAGTACCATGGGCCACCGTCGGGGGCAGATAGGGTACCCGGTTCCCCTTTCTGGCACTTTTGCACCTAAACCGCATAAGGTACGGGGTACAATTTCAGAAGGGTCCCATTTCAGATGAGGCACCTCCAGGGTCAAAAAAAGGAGGCTCACAACACTTATGTCTGACAAAAAGGATGTTCGGGACGGCCTCCTCGGGCCGATGGCTCCCTCCCTGGCCTGGTTGTCAGATTTTTTTTCCAAGTCTGACGCCTGCCCGAAATATTTCAAAACCCATTGAGCTGAATGGCCGGGCTACCAGGAGTATCAATCTTCCATTGAGTTGAATGGGCCCCATGTATTTCAATTGGCTGGGTTACAAGGGGTGCAGTACCATGGGCCACCGTCGGGGGCAGATAGGGTACCCGGTTCCCCTTTCTGGCACTTTTGCACCTAAACCGCATAAGGTACGGGGTACAATTTCAGAAGGGTCCCATTTCAGATGAGGCACCTCCAGGGTCAAAAAAAGGAGGCTCACAACACTTATGTCTGACAAAAAGGATGTTCGGGACGGCCTCCTCGGGCCGATGGCTCCCTCCCTGGCCTGGTTGTCAGATTTTTTTTCCAAGTCTGACGCCTGCCCGAAATATTTCAAAACCCATTGAGCTGAATGGCCGGGCTACCAGGAGTATCAATCTTCCATTGAGTTGAATGGGCCCCATGTATTTCAATTGGCTGGGTTACAAGGGGTGCAGTACCATGGGCCACCGTCGGGGGCAGATAGGGTACCCGGTTCCCCTTTCTGGCACTTTTGCACCTAAACCGCATAAGGTACGGGGTACAATTTCAGAAGGGTCCCATTTCAGATGAGGCACCTCCAGAAAACTTTAGCCTTTTGGGGTCCATCCAGGATGACATTTTCAGCATCCATTTACGGCCACATTAGGTTCTCACTCTATATTTGTCAGTATTACAACCCAAACAAACGTACTGCCTGGAATTTTCACTGCAGTAAGTGCATTTGTTGGGGTAGTGTTGCTGTAGCAACGTACGTCTTTGGGAAATGGCAGGAACACAACTCCCAGATTTTTGTGGCCCCTACATAAGCAATAGCCAAATGTTCAATGGAGTAGGCTACTTTTTGGTTCCTCGTGCAATACTGACATATTTGAAATACGTTGACCAATCACATAGTGACGACCTCAAATGGAAACACCATTGTTATTTTTCTTTTCATAAGTGCTTCCTTTTGGGGTTGTCTCGGCTGTGAGTTTTTTTCTGCAGATAGCTGCACACACTGATAACGATCACATGAATTGACAACGATTCTAGCCCATTCATTGAGTGGGAGGTCTGCAATGTGTTCAAGGACCTATTGTACGCATGGAAGGCGGGGTTGAGTTGCATTGGCCAATATCTGTATTTATAGTAGTTATCATTGCCTGCTGCACATCTTCTCCACTTTAGGAACTTTGGCAAGGCAGGAATGATACATTAACAACTGGACAATCGTCAACGGAAGGAAGACGCTCCCTCCCAGTCTGTTTCATTGACCCAACCTGAGCACTGCCTTGAGTTTGAGCAATAGTAAGTGCTACTTGTTGGGGCAGTCATACAGACATGATCAACATGAAATGTCCACACATTGACGTGACATTAGCAATAATTTCGGAGTAACAAACTCTTTCTTTGAATCTGTCAGCAAGATTGCTCAAACATAAGCACTCACTTGTGTTCCGAGAACAGTAAGTGCTTCTTGTTGGGGTAGTTCTGGTGACTTTTCATACGTTTGGTCAAATTTGATGATCTCAAATCATGATCATCTCAAATAGAGGAGTTGACGGTTTTCCTGTTTTAAAAACTTTAGCCTTTTGGGGTCCATCCAGGATGACATTTTCAGCATCCATTTGCGGCCACATTAGGTTCTCACTCTATATTTGTCAGTATTACAACCCAAACAAACGTACTGCCTGGAATTTTCACTGCAGTAAGTGCATTTGTTGGGGTAGTGTTGCTGTAGCAACGTACGTCTTTGGGAAATGGCAGGAACACAACTCCCAGATTTTTGTGGCCCCTACATAAGCAATAGCCAAATGTTCAATGGAGTAGGCTACTTTTTGGTTCCTCGTGCAATACTGACATATTTGAAATACGTTGACCAATCACATAGTGACGACCTCAAATGGAAACACCATTGTTATTTTTCTTTTCATAAGTGCTTCCTTTTGGGGTTGTCTCGGCTGTGAGTTTTTTTCTGCAGATAGCTGCACACACTGATAACGATCACATGAATTGACAACGATTCTAGCCCATTCATTGAGTGGGAGGACTGCAATGTGTTCAAGGACCTATTGTACGCATGGAAGGCGGGGTTGAGTTGCATTGGCCAATATCTGTATTTATAGTAGTTAGCATTGCCTGCTGCACATCTTCTCCACTTTAGGAACTTTGGCAAGGCAGGAATGATACATTAACAACTGGACAATCGTCAACGGAAGGAAGACGCTCCCTCCCAGTCTGTTTCATTGACCCAACCTGAGCACTGCCTTGAGTTTGAGCAATAGTAAGTGCTACTTGTTAGGGCAGTCATACAGACATGATCAACATGAAATGTCCACACATTGACGTGACATTAGCAATAATTTCGGAGTAACAAACTCTTTCTTTGAATCTGTCAGCAAGATTGATCAAACATAAGCACTCACTTGTGTTCAGAGAACAGTAAGTGCTTCTTGTTGGGGTAGTTCTGGTGACTTTTCATACGTTTGGTCAAATTTGATGATCTCAAATCATGATCATCTCAAATAGAGGAGTTGACGGTTTTCCTGTTTTAAAAACTTTAGCCTTTTGGGGTCCATCCAGGATGACATTTTCAGCATCCATTTGCGGCCACATTAGGTTCTCACTCTATATTTGTCAGTATTACAACCCAAACAAACGTACTGCCTGGAATTTTCACTGCAGTAAGTGCATTTGTTGGGGTAGTGTTGCTGTAGCAACGTACGTCTTTGGGAAATGGCAGGAACACAACTCCCAGATTTTTGTGGCCCCTACATAAGCAATAGCCAAATGTTCAATGGAGTAGGCTACTTTTTGGTTCCTCGTGCAATACTGACATATTTGAAATACGTTGACCAATCACATAGTGACGACCTCAAATGGAAACACCATTGTTATTTTTCTTTTCATAAGTGCTTCCTTTTGGGGTTGTCTCGGCTGTGAGTTTTTTTCTGCAGATAGCTGCACACACTGATAACGATCACATGAATTGACAACGATTCTAGCCCATTCATTGAGTGGGAGGTCTGCAATGTGTTCAAGGACCTATTGTACGCATGGAAGGCGGGGTTGAGTTGCATTGGCCAATATCTGTATTTATAGTAGTTATCATTGCCTGCTGCACATCTTCTCCACTTTAGGAACTTTGGCAAGGCAGGAATGATACATTAACAACTGGACAATCGTCAACGGAAGGAAGACGCTCCCTCCCAGTCTGTTTCATTGACCCAACCTGAGCACTGCCTTGAGTTTGAGCAATAGTAAGTGCTACTTGTTGGGGCAGTCATACAGACATGATCAACATGAAATGTCCACACATTGACGTGACATTAGCAATAATTTCGGAGTAACAAACTCTTTCTTTGAATCTGTCAGCAAGATTGCTCAAACATAAGCACTCACTTGTGTTCCGAGAACAGTAAGTGCTTCTTGTTGGGGTAGTTCTGGTGACTTTTCATACGTTTGGTCAAATTTGATGATCTCAAATCATGATCATCTCAAATAGAGGAGTTGACGGTTTTCCTGTTTTAAAAACTTTAGCCTTTTGGGGTCCATCCAGGATGACATTTTCAGCATCCATTTGCGGCCACATTAGGTTCTCACTCTATATTTGTCAGTATTACAACCCAAACAAACGTACTGCCTGGAATTTTCACTGCAGTAAGTGCATTTGTTGGGGTAGTGTTGCTGTAGCAACGTACGTCTTTGGGAAATGGCAGGAACACAACTCCCAGATTTTTGTGGCCCCTACATAAGCAATAGCCAAATGTTCAATGGAGTAGGCTACTTTTTGGTTCCTCGTGCAATACTGACATATTTGAAATACGTTGACCAATCACATAGTGACGACCTCAAATGGAAACACCATTGTTATTTTTCTTTTCATAAGTGCTTCCTTTTGGGGTTGTCTCGGCTGTGAGTTTTTTTCTGCAGATAGCTGCACACACTGATAACGATCACATGAATTGACAACGATTCTAGCCCATTCATTGAGTGGGAGGACTGCAATGTGTTCAAGGACCTATTGTACGCATGGAAGGCGGGGTTGAGTTGCATTGGCCAATATCTGTATTTATAGTAGTTAGCATTGCCTGCTGCACATCTTCTCCACTTTAGGAACTTTGGCAAGGCAGGAATGATACATTAACAACTGGACAATCGTCAACGGAAGGAAGACGCTCCCTCCCAGTCTGTTTCATTGACCCAACCTGAGCACTGCCTTGAGTTTGAGCAATAGTAAGTGCTACTTGTTAGGGCAGTCATACAGACATGATCAACATGAAATGTCCACACATTGACGTGACATTAGCAATAATTTCGGAGTAACAAACTCTTTCTTTGAATCTGTCAGCAAGATTGATCAAACATAAGCACTCACTTGTGTTCAGAGAACAGTAAGTGCTTCTTGTTGGGGTAGTTCTGGTGACTTTTCATACGTTTGGTCAAATTTGATGATCTCAAATCATGATCATCTCAAATAGAGGAGTTGACGGTTTTCCTGTTTTAAAAACTTTAGCCTTTTGGGGTCCATCCAGGATGACATTTTCAGCATCCATTTGCGGCCACATTAGGTTCTCACTCTATATTTGTCAGTATTACAACCCAAACAAACGTACTGCCTGGAATTTTCACTGCAGTAAGTGCATTTGTTGGGGTAGTGTTGCTGTAGCAACGTACGTCTTTGGGAAATGGCAGGAACACAACTCCCAGATTTTTGTGGCCCCTACATAAGCAATAGCCAAATGTTCAATGGAGTAGGCTACTTTTTGGTTCCTCGTGCAATACTGACATATTTGAAATATGTTGGCCAATCACATTGTGATGACCTCAAATGGAAACACCATTGTTATTTTTCTTTTCATAAGTGCTTCCTTTTGGGGTTGTCTCGGCTGTGAGTTTTTTTCTGCAGATAGCTGCACACACTGATAACGATCACATGAATTGACAACGATTCTAGCCCATTCATTGAGTGGGAGTACTGCAATGTGTTCAAGGACATATTGTACGCATGGAAGGCGGGGTTGAGTTGCATTGGCCAATATCTGTATTTATAGTAGTTATCATTGCCTGCTGCACATCTTCTCCACTTTAGGAACTTTGGCAAGGCAGGAATGATACATTAACAACTGGACAATCGTCAACGGAAGGAAGACATTCCCTCCCAGTCTGTTTCCCTGACCCAACCTGAGCACTGCCTTGAGTTTGAGCAATAGTAAGTGCTACTTGTTGGGGCAGTCATACAGGCATGATCAACATGAAATGTCCACACATTGACGTGACATTAGCAATAATTTCGGAGTAACAAACTCTTTCTTTGAATCTGTCAGCAAGATTGATCAAACATAAGCACTCACTTGTGTTCAGAGAACAGTAAGTGCTTCTTGTTGGGGTAGTTCTGGTGACTTTTCATACGTTTGGTCAAATTTGATGATCTCAAATCATGATCATCTCAAATAGAGGAGTTGACGGTTTTCCTGTTTTAAAAACTTTAGCCTTTTGGGGTCCATCCAGGATGACATTTTCAGCATCCATTTGCGGCCACATTAGGTTCTCACTCTATATTTGTCAGTATTACAACCCAAACAAACGTACTGCCTGGAATTTTCACTGCAGTAAGTGCATTTGTTGGGGTAGTGTTGCTGTAGCAACGTACGTCTTTGGGAAATGGCAGGAACACAACTCCCAGATTTTTGTGGCCCCTACATAAGCAATAGCCAAATGTTCAATGGAGTAGGCTACTTTTTGGTTCCTCGTGCAATACTGACATATTTGAAATATGTTGGCCAATCACATTGTGATGACCTCAAATGGAAACACCATTATTATTTTTCTTTTCATAAGTGCTTCCTTTTGGGGTTGTCTCGGCTGTGAGTTTTTTTCTGCAGATAGCTGCACACACTGATAACGATCACATGAATTGACAACGATTCTAGCCCATTCATTGAGTGGGAGTACTGCAATGTGTTCAAGGACATATTGTACGCATGGAAGGCGGGGTTGAGTTGCATTGGCCAATATCTGTATTTATAGTAGTTATCATTGCCTGCTGCACATCTTCTCCACTTTAGGAACTTTGGCAAGGCAGGAATGATACATTAACAACTGGACAATCGTCAACGGAAGGAAGACATTCCCTCCCAGTCTGTTTCCCTGACCCAACCTGAGCACTGCCTTGAGTTTGAGCAATAGTAAGTGCTACTTGTTGGGGCAGTCATACAGGCATGATCAACATGAAATGTCCACACATTGACGTGACATTAGCAATAATTTCGGAGTAACAAACTCTTTCTTTGAATCTGTCAGCAAGATTGCTCAAACATAAGCACTCACTTGTGTTCAGAGAACAGTAAGTGCTTCTTGTTGGGGTAGTTCTGGTGACTTTTCATAGTTTGGTCAAATTTGATGATCTCAATCATGATCATCTCAAATAGAGGAGTTGACGGTTTTCCTGTTTTAAAAACTTTAGCCTTTTGGGGTCCATCCAGGATGACATTTTCAGCATCCATTTGCGGCCACATTAGGTTCTCACTCTATATTTGTCAGTATTACAACCCAAACAAACGTACTGCCTGGAATTTTCACTGCAGTAAGTGCATTTGTTGGGGTAGTGTTGCTGTAGCAACGTACGTCTTTGGGAAATGGCAGGAACACAACTCCCAGATTTTTGTGGCCCCTACATAAGCAATAGCCAAATGTTCAATGGAGTAGGCTACTTTTTGGTTCCTCGTGCAATACTGACATATTTGAAATACGTTGACCAATCACATAGTGACGACCTCAAATGGAAACACCATTGTTATTTTTCTTTTCATAAGTGCTTCCTTTTGGGGTTGTCTCGGCTGTGAGTTTTTTTCTGCAGATAGCTGCACACACTGATAACGATCACATGAATTGACAACGATTCTAGCCCATTCATTGAGTGGGAGGTCTGCAATGTGTTCAAGGACCTATTGTACGCATGGAAGGCGGGGTTGAGTTGCATTGGCCAATATCTGTATTTATAGTAGTTATCATTGCCTGCTGCACATCTTCTCCACTTTAGGAACTTTGGCAAGGCAGGAATGATACATTAACAACTGGACAATCGTCAACGGAAGGAAGACGCTCCCTCCCAGTCTGTTTCATTGACCCAACCTGAGCACTGCCTTGAGTTTGAGCAATAGTAAGTGCTACTTGTTGGGGCAGTCATACAGACATGATCAACATGAAATGTCCACACATTGACGTGACATTAGCAATAATTTCGGAGTAACAAACTCTTTCTTTGAATCTGTCAGCAAGATTGCTCAAACATAAGCACTCACTTGTGTTCCGAGAACAGTAAGTGCTTCTTGTTGGGGTAGTTCTGGTGACTTTTCATACGTTTGGTCAAATTTGATGATCTCAAATCATGATCATCTCAAATAGAGGAGTTGACGGTTTTCCTGTTTTAAAAACTTTAGCCTTTTGGGGTCCATCCAGGATGACATTTTCAGCATCCATTTGCGGCCACATTAGGTTCTCACTCTATATTTGTCAGTATTACAACCCAAACAAACGTACTGCCTGGAATTTTCACTGCAGTAAGTGCATTTGTTGGGGTAGTGTTGCTGTAGCAACGTACGTCTTTGGGAAATGGCAGGAACACAACTCCCAGATTTTTGTGGCCCCTACATAAGCAATAGCCAAATGTTCAATGGAGTAGGCTACTTTTTGGTTCCTCGTGCAATACTGACATATTTGAAATACGTTGACCAATCACATAGTGACGACCTCAAATGGAAACACCATTGTTATTTTTCTTTTCATAAGTGCTTCCTTTTGGGGTTGTCTCGGCTGTGAGTTTTTTTCTGCAGATAGCTGCACACACTGATAACGATCACATGAATTGACAACGATTCTAGCCCATTCATTGAGTGGGAGGACTGCAATGTGTTCAAGGACCTATTGTACGCATGGAAGGCGGGGTTGAGTTGCATTGGCCAATATCTGTATTTATAGTAGTTAGCATTGCCTGCTGCACATCTTCTCCACTTTAGGAACTTTGGCAAGGCAGGAATGATACATTAACAACTGGACAATCGTCAACGGAAGGAAGACGCTCCCTCCCAGTCTGTTTCATTGACCCAACCTGAGCACTGCCTTGAGTTTGAGCAATAGTAAGTGCTACTTGTTAGGGCAGTCATACAGACATGATCAACATGAAATGTCCACACATTGACGTGACATTAGCAATAATTTCGGAGTAACAAACTCTTTCTTTGAATCTGTCAGCAAGATTGATCAAACATAAGCACTCACTTGTGTTCAGAGAACAGTAAGTGCTTCTTGTTGGGGTAGTTCTGGTGACTTTTCATACGTTTGGTCAAATTTGATGATCTCAAATCATGATCATCTCAAATAGAGGAGTTGACGGTTTTCCTGTTTTAAAAACTTTAGCCTTTTGGGGTCCATCCAGGATGACATTTTCAGCATCCATTTGCGGCCACATTAGGTTCTCACTCTATATTTGTCAGTATTACAACCCAAACAAACGTACTGCCTGGAATTTTCACTGCAGTAAGTGCATTTGTTGGGGTAGTGTTGCTGTAGCAACGTACGTCTTTGGGAAATGGCAGGAACACAACTCCCAGATTTTTGTGGCCCCTACATAAGCAATAGCCAAATGTTCAATGGAGTAGGCTACTTTTTGGTTCCTCGTGCAATACTGACATATTTGAAATATGTTGGCCAATCACATTGTGATGACCTCAAATGGAAACACCATTGTTATTTTTCTTTTCATAAGTGCTTCCTTTTGGGGTTGTCTCGGCTGTGAGTTTTTTTCTGCAGATAGCTGCACACACTGATAACGATCACATGAATTGACAACGATTCTAGCCCATTCATTGAGTGGGAGTACTGCAATGTGTTCAAGGACATATTGTACGCATGGAAGGCGGGGTTGAGTTGCATTGGCCAATATCTGTATTTATAGTAGTTATCATTGCCTGCTGCACATCTTCTCCACTTTAGGAACTTTGGCAAGGCAGGAATGATACATTAACAACTGGACAATCGTCAACGGAAGGAAGACATTCCCTCCCAGTCTGTTTCCCTGACCCAACCTGAGCACTGCCTTGAGTTTGAGCAATAGTAAGTGCTACTTGTTGGGGCAGTCATACAGGCATGATCAACATGAAATGTCCACACATTGACGTGACATTAGCAATAATTTCGGAGTAACAAACTCTTTCTTTGAATCTGTCAGCAAGATTGATCAAACATAAGCACTCACTTGTGTTCAGAGAACAATAAGTGCTTCTTGTTGGGGTAGTTCTGGTGACTTTTCATACGTTTGGTCAAATTTGATGATCTCAAATCATGATCATCTCAAATAGAGGAGTTGACGGTTTTCCTGTTTTAAAAACTTTAGCCTTTTGGGGTCCATCCAGGATGACATTTTCAGCATCCATTTGCGGCCACATTAGGTTCTCACTCTATATTTGTCAGTATTACAACCCAAACAAACGTACTGCCTGGAATTTTCACTGCAGTAAGTGCATTTGTTGGGGTAGTGTTGCTGTAGCAACGTACGTCTTTGGGAAATGGCAGGAACACAACTCCCAGATTTTTGTGGCCCCTACATAAGCAATAGCCAAATGTTCAATGGAGTAGGCTACTTTTTGGTTCCTCGTGCAATACTGACATATTTGAAATATGTTGGCCAATCACATTGTGATGACCTCAAATGGAAACACCATTATTATTTTTCTTTTCATAAGTGCTTCCTTTTGGGGTTGTCTCGGCTGTGAGTTTTTTTCTGCAGATAGCTGCACACACTGATAACGATCACATGAATTGACAACGATTCTAGCCCATTCATTGAGTGGGAGTACTGCAATGTGTTCAAGGACATATTGTACGCATGGAAGGCGGGGTTGAGTTGCATTGGCCAATATCTGTATTTATAGTAGTTATCATTGCCTGCTGCACATCTTCTCCACTTTAGGAACTTTGGCAAGGCAGGAATGATACATTAACAACTGGACAATCGTCAACGGAAGGAAGACATTCCCTCCCAGTCTGTTTCCCTGACCCAACCTGAGCACTGCCTTGAGTTTGAGCAATAGTAAGTGCTACTTGTTGGGGCAGTCATACAGGCATGATCAACATGAAATGTCCACACATTGACGTGACATTAGCAATAATTTCGGAGTAACAAACTCTTTCTTTGAATCTGTCAGCAAGATTGCTCAAACATAAGCACTCACTTGTGTTCAGAGAACAGTAAGTGCTTCTTGTTGGGGTAGTTCTGGTGACTTTTCATAGTTTGGTCAAATTTGATGATCTCAATCATGATCATCTCAAATAGAGGAGTTGACGGTTTTCCTGTTTTAAAAACTTTAGCCTTTTGGGGTCCATCCAGGATGACATTTTCAGCATCCATTTACGGCCACATTAGGTTCTCACTCTATATTTGTCAGTATTACAACCCAAACAAACGTACTGCCTGGAATTTTCACTGCAGTAAGTGCATTTGTTGGGGTAGTGTTGCTGTAGCAACGTACGTCTTTGGGAAATGGCAGGAACACAACTCCCAGATTTTTGTGGCCCCTACATAAGCAATAGCCAAATGTTCAATGGAGTAGGCTACTTTTTGGTTCCTCGTGCAATACTGACATATTTGAAATATGTTGGCCAATCACATTGTGATGACCTCAAATGGAAACACCATTGTTATTTTTCTTTTCATAAGTGCTTCCTTTTGGGGTTGTCTCGGCTGTGAGTTTTTTTCTGCAGATAGCTGCACACACTGATAACGATCACATGAATTGACAACGATTCTAGCCCATTCATTGAGTGGGAGGTCCGCAATGTGTTCAAGGACCTATTGTATGCATGGACGGCGGGGTTGAGTTGCATTGGCCAATATCTGTATTTATAGTAGTTATCATTGCCTGCTGCACATCTTCTCCACTTTAGGAACTTTGGCAAGGCAGGAATGATACATTAACAACTGGACAATCGTCAACGGAAGGAAGACGCTCCCTCCCAGTCTGTTTCATTGACCCAACCTGAGCACTGCCTTGATTTTGAGCAATAGTAAGTGCTACTTGTTGGGGCAGTCATACAGACATGATCAACATGAAATGTCCACACATTGACGTGACATTTGCAATAATTTCGGAGTAACAAACTCTTTCTTTGAATCTGTCAGCAAGATTGCTCAAACATAAGCACTCACTTGTGTTCCGAGAACAGTAAGTGCTTTTTGTTGGGGTAGTTCTGGTGACTTTTCATACGTTTGGTCAAATTTGATGATCTCAAATCATGATGATCTCAAATAGAGGAATTGACGGTTTTCCTGTTTTAAAAACTTTAGCCTTTTGGGCTCCATCCAGGATGACATTTTCAGCATCCATTTGCGGCCACATTAGGTTCTCACTCTATATTTGTCAGTATTACAACCCAAACAAACGTACTGCCTGGAATTTTCACTGCAGTAAGTGCATTTGTTGGGGTAGTGTTGCTGTAGCAACGTACGTCTTTGGGAAATGGCAGGAACACAACTCCCAGATTTTTGTGGCCCCTACATAAGCAATAGCCAAATGTTCAATGGAGTAGGCTACTTTTTGGTTCCTCGTGCAATACTGACATATTTGAAATATGTTGGCCAATCACATTGTAATGACCTCAAATGGAAACACCATTGTTATTTTTCTTTTCATAAGTGCTTCCTTTTGGGGTTGTCTCGGCTGTGAGTTTTTTTCTGCAGATAGCTGCACACACTGATAACGATCACATGAATTGACAACGATTCTAGCCCATTCATTGAGTGGGAGTACTGCAATGTGTTCAAGGACATATTGTACGCATGGAAGGCGGGGTTGAGTTGCATTGGCCAATATCTGTATTTATAGTAGTTATCATTGCCTGCTGCACATCTTCTCCACTTTAGGAACTTTGGCAAGGCAGGAATGATACATTAACAACTGGACAATCGTCAACGGAAGGAAGACATTCCCTCCCAGTCTGTTTCCCTGACCCAACCTGAGCACTGCCTTGAGTTTGAGCAATAGTAAGTGCTACTTGTTGGGGCAGTCATACAGGCATGATCAACATGAAATGTCCACACATTGACGTGACATTAGCAATAATTTCGGAGTAACAAACTCTTTCTTTGAATCTGTCAGCAAGATTGCTCAAACATAAGCACTCACTTGTGTTCAGAGAACAGTAAGTGCTTCTTGTTGGGGTAGTTCTGGTGACTTTTCATAGTTTGGTCAAATTTGATGATCTCAATCATGATCATCTCAAATAGAGGAGTTGACGGTTTTCCTGTTTTAAAAACTTTAGCCTTTTGGGGTCCATCCAGGATGACATTTTCAGCATCCATTTACGGCCACATTAGGTTCTCACTCTATATTTGTCAGTATTACAACCCAAACAAACGTACTGCCTGGAATTTTCACTGCAGTAAGTGCATTTGTTGGGGTAGTGTTGCTGTAGCAACGTACGTCTTTGGGAAATGGCAGGAACACAACTCCCAGATTTTTGTGGCCCCTACATAAGCAATAGCCAAATGTTCAATGGAGTAGGCTACTTTTTGGTTCCTCGTGCAATACTGACATATTTGAAATATGTTGGCCAATCACATTGTGATGACCTCAAATGGAAACACCATTGTTATTTTTCTTTTCATAAGTGCTTCCTTTTGGGGTTGTCTCGGCTGTGAGTTTTTTTCTGCAGATAGCTGCACACACTGATAACGATCACATGAATTGACAACGATTCTAGCCCATTCATTGAGTGGGAGGTCTGCAATGTGTTCAAGGACCTATTGTACGCATGGAAGGCGGGGTTGAGTTGCATTGGCCAATATCTGTATTTATAGTAGTTATCATTGCCTGCTGCACATCTTCTCCACTTTAGGAACTTTGGCAAGGCAGGAATGATACATTAACAACTGGACAATCGTCAACGGAAGGAAGACGCTCCCTCCCAGTCTGTTTCATTGACCCAACCTGAGCACTGCCTTGAGTTTGAGCAATAGTAAGTGCTACTTGTTAGGGCAGTCATACAGACATGATCAACATGAAATGTCCACACATTGACGTGACATTAGCAATAATTTCGGAGTAACAAACTCTTTCTTTGAATCTGTCAGCAAGATTGATCAAACATAAGCACTCACTTGTGTTCAGAGAACAGTAAGTGCTTCTTGTTGGGGTAGTTCTGGTGACTTTTCATACGTTTGGTCAAATTTGATGATCTCAAATCATGATCATCTCAAATAGAGGAGTTGACGGTTTTCCTGTTTTAAAAACTTTAGCCTTTTGGGGTCCATCCAGGATGACATTTTCAGCATCCATTTGCGGCCACATTAGGTTCTCACTCTATATTTGTCAGTATTACAACCCAAACAAACGTACTGCCTGGAATTTTCACTGCAGTAAGTGCATTTGTTGGGGTAGTGTTGCTGTAGCAACGTACGTCTTTGGGAAATGGCAGGAACACAACTCCCAGATTTTTGTGGCCCCTACATAAGCAATAGCCAAATGTTCAATGGAGTAGGCTACTTTTTGGTTCCTCGTGCAATACTGACATATTTGAAATACGTTGACCAATCACATAGTGACGACCTCAAATGGAAACACCATTGTTATTTTTCTTTTCATAAGTGCTTCCTTTTGGGGTTGTCTCGGCTGTGAGTTTTTTTCTGCAGATAGCTGCACACACTGATAACGATCACATGAATTGACAACGATTCTAGCCCATTCATTGAGTGGGAGGTCTGCAATGTGTTCAAGGACCTATTGTACGCATGGAAGGCGGGGTTGAGTTGCATTGGCCAATATCTGTATTTATAGTAGTTATCATTGCCTGCTGCACATCTTCTCCACTTTAGGAACTTTGGCAAGGCAGGAATGATACATTAACAACTGGACAATCGTCAACGGAAGGAAGACGCTCCCTCCCAGTCTGTTTCATTGACCCAACCTGAGCACTGCCTTGAGTTTGAGCAATAGTAAGTGCTACTTGTTGGGGCAGTCATACAGACATGATCAACATGAAATGTCCACACATTGACGTGACATTAGCAATAATTTCGGAGTAACAAACTCTTTCTTTGAATCTGTCAGCAAGATTGCTCAAACATAAGCACTCACTTGTGTTCCGAGAACAGTAAGTGCTTCTTGTTGGGGTAGTTCTGGTGACTTTTCATACGTTTGGTCAAATTTGATGATCTCAAATCATGATCATCTCAAATAGAGGAGTTGACGGTTTTCCTGTTTTAAAAACTTTAGCCTTTTGGGGTCCATCCAGGATGACATTTTCAGCATCCATTTGCGGCCACATTAGGTTCTCACTCTATATTTGTCAGTATTACAACCCAAACAAACGTACTGCCTGGAATTTTCACTGCAGTAAGTGCATTTGTTGGGGTAGTGTTGCTGTAGCAACGTACGTCTTTGGGAAATGGCAGGAACACAACTCCCAGATTTTTGTGGCCCCTACATAAGCAATAGCCAAATGTTCAATGGAGTAGGCTACTTTTTGGTTCCTCGTGCAATACTGACATATTTGAAATACGTTGACCAATCACATAGTGACGACCTCAAATGGAAACACCATTGTTATTTTTCTTTTCATAAGTGCTTCCTTTTGGGGTTGTCTCGGCTGTGAGTTTTTTTCTGCAGATAGCTGCACACACTGATAACGATCACATGAATTGACAACGATTCTAGCCCATTCATTGAGTGGGAGGACTGCAATGTGTTCAAGGACCTATTGTACGCATGGAAGGCGGGGTTGAGTTGCATTGGCCAATATCTGTATTTATAGTAGTTAGCATTGCCTGCTGCACATCTTCTCCACTTTAGGAACTTTGGCAAGGCAGGAATGATACATTAACAACTGGACAATCGTCAACGGAAGGAAGACGCTCCCTCCCAGTCTGTTTCATTGACCCAACCTGAGCACTGCCTTGAGTTTGAGCAATAGTAAGTGCTACTTGTTAGGGCAGTCATACAGACATGATCAACATGAAATGTCCACACATTGACGTGACATTAGCAATAATTTCGGAGTAACAAACTCTTTCTTTGAATCTGTCAGCAAGATTGATCAAACATAAGCACTCACTTGTGTTCAGAGAACAGTAAGTGCTTCTTGTTGGGGTAGTTCTGGTGACTTTTCATACGTTTGGTCAAATTTGATGATCTCAAATCATGATCATCTCAAATAGAGGAGTTGACGGTTTTCCTGTTTTAAAAACTTTAGCCTTTTGGGGTCCATCCAGGATGACATTTTCAGCATCCATTTGCGGCCACATTAGGTTCTCACTCTATATTTGTCAGTATTACAACCCAAACAAACGTACTGCCTGGAATTTTCACTGCAGTAAGTGCATTTGTTGGGGTAGTGTTGCTGTAGCAACGTACGTCTTTGGGAAATGGCAGGAACACAACTCCCAGATTTTTGTGGCCCCTACATAAGCAATAGCCAAATGTTCAATGGAGTAGGCTACTTTTTGGTTCCTCGTGCAATACTGACATATTTGAAATATGTTGGCCAATCACATTGTGATGACCTCAAATGGAAACACCATTGTTATTTTTCTTTTCATAAGTGCTTCCTTTTGGGGTTGTCTCGGCTGTGAGTTTTTTTCTGCAGATAGCTGCACACACTGATAACGATCACATGAATTGACAACGATTCTAGCCCATTCATTGAGTGGGAGTACTGCAATGTGTTCAAGGACATATTGTACGCATGGAAGGCGGGGTTGAGTTGCATTGGCCAATATCTGTATTTATAGTAGTTATCATTGCCTGCTGCACATCTTCTCCACTTTAGGAACTTTGGCAAGGCAGGAATGATACATTAACAACTGGACAATCGTCAACGGAAGGAAGACATTCCCTCCCAGTCTGTTTCCCTGACCCAACCTGAGCACTGCCTTGAGTTTGAGCAATAGTAAGTGCTACTTGTTGGGGCAGTCATACAGGCATGATCAACATGAAATGTCCACACATTGACGTGACATTAGCAATAATTTCGGAGTAACAAACTCTTTCTTTGAATCTGTCAGCAAGATTGATCAAACATAAGCACTCACTTGTGTTCAGAGAACAGTAAGTGCTTCTTGTTGGGGTAGTTCTGGTGACTTTTCATACGTTTGGTCAAATTTGATGATCTCAAATCATGATCATCTCAAATAGAGGAGTTGACGGTTTTCCTGTTTTAAAAACTTTAGCCTTTTGGGGTCCATCCAGGATGACATTTTCAGCATCCATTTGCGGCCACATTAGGTTCTCACTCTATATTTGTCAGTATTACAACCCAAACAAACGTACTGCCTGGAATTTTCACTGCAGTAAGTGCATTTGTTGGGGTAGTGTTGCTGTAGCAACGTACGTCTTTGGGAAATGGCAGGAACACAACTCCCAGATTTTTGTGGCCCCTACATAAGCAATAGCCAAATGTTCAATGGAGTAGGCTACTTTTTGGTTCCTCGTGCAATACTGACATATTTGAAATATGTTGGCCAATCACATTGTGATGACCTCAAATGGAAACACCATTATTATTTTTCTTTTCATAAGTGCTTCCTTTTGGGGTTGTCTCGGCTGTGAGTTTTTTTCTGCAGATAGCTGCACACACTGATAACGATCACATGAATTGACAACGATTCTAGCCCATTCATTGAGTGGGAGTACTGCAATGTGTTCAAGGACATATTGTACGCATGGAAGGCGGGGTTGAGTTGCATTGGCCAATATCTGTATTTATAGTAGTTATCATTGCCTGCTGCACATCTTCTCCACTTTAGGAACTTTGGCAAGGCAGGAATGATACATTAACAACTGGACAATCGTCAACGGAAGGAAGACATTCCCTCCCAGTCTGTTTCCCTGACCCAACCTGAGCACTGCCTTGAGTTTGAGCAATAGTAAGTGCTACTTGTTGGGGCAGTCATACAGGCATGATCAACATGAAATGTCCACACATTGACGTGACATTAGCAATAATTTCGGAGTAACAAACTCTTTCTTTGAATCTGTCAGCAAGATTGCTCAAACATAAGCACTCACTTGTGTTCAGAGAACAGTAAGTGCTTCTTGTTGGGGTAGTTCTGGTGACTTTTCATAGTTTGGTCAAATTTGATGATCTCAATCATGATCATCTCAAATAGAGGAGTTGACGGTTTTCCTGTTTTAAAAACTTTAGCCTTTTGGGGTCCATCCAGGATGACATTTTCAGCATCCATTTGCGGCCACATTAGGTTCTCACTCTATATTTGTCAGTATTACAACCCAAACAAACGTACTGCCTGGAATTTTCACTGCAGTAAGTGCATTTGTTGGGGTAGTGTTGCTGTAGCAACGTACGTCTTTGGGAAATGGCAGGAACACAACTCCCAGATTTTTGTGGCCCCTACATAAGCAATAGCCAAATGTTCAATGGAGTAGGCTACTTTTTGGTTCCTCGTGCAATACTGACATATTTGAAATACGTTGACCAATCACATAGTGACGACCTCAAATGGAAACACCATTGTTATTTTTCTTTTCATAAGTGCTTCCTTTTGGGGTTGTCTCGGCTGTGAGTTTTTTTCTGCAGATAGCTGCACACACTGATAACGATCACATGAATTGACAACGATTCTAGCCCATTCATTGAGTGGGAGGTCTGCAATGTGTTCAAGGACCTATTGTACGCATGGAAGGCGGGGTTGAGTTGCATTGGCCAATATCTGTATTTATAGTAGTTATCATTGCCTGCTGCACATCTTCTCCACTTTAGGAACTTTGGCAAGGCAGGAATGATACATTAACAACTGGACAATCGTCAACGGAAGGAAGACGCTCCCTCCCAGTCTGTTTCATTGACCCAACCTGAGCACTGCCTTGAGTTTGAGCAATAGTAAGTGCTACTTGTTGGGGCAGTCATACAGACATGATCAACATGAAATGTCCACACATTGACGTGACATTAGCAATAATTTCGGAGTAACAAACTCTTTCTTTGAATCTGTCAGCAAGATTGCTCAAACATAAGCACTCACTTGTGTTCCGAGAACAGTAAGTGCTTCTTGTTGGGGTAGTTCTGGTGACTTTTCATACGTTTGGTCAAATTTGATGATCTCAAATCATGATCATCTCAAATAGAGGAGTTGACGGTTTTCCTGTTTTAAAAACTTTAGCCTTTTGGGGTCCATCCAGGATGACATTTTCAGCATCCATTTGCGGCCACATTAGGTTCTCACTCTATATTTGTCAGTATTACAACCCAAACAAACGTACTGCCTGGAATTTTCACTGCAGTAAGTGCATTTGTTGGGGTAGTGTTGCTGTAGCAACGTACGTCTTTGGGAAATGGCAGGAACACAACTCCCAGATTTTTGTGGCCCCTACATAAGCAATAGCCAAATGTTCAATGGAGTAGGCTACTTTTTGGTTCCTCGTGCAATACTGACATATTTGAAATACGTTGACCAATCACATAGTGACGACCTCAAATGGAAACACCATTGTTATTTTTCTTTTCATAAGTGCTTCCTTTTGGGGTTGTCTCGGCTGTGAGTTTTTTTCTGCAGATAGCTGCACACACTGATAACGATCACATGAATTGACAACGATTCTAGCCCATTCATTGAGTGGGAGGACTGCAATGTGTTCAAGGACCTATTGTACGCATGGAAGGCGGGGTTGAGTTGCATTGGCCAATATCTGTATTTATAGTAGTTAGCATTGCCTGCTGCACATCTTCTCCACTTTAGGAACTTTGGCAAGGCAGGAATGATACATTAACAACTGGACAATCGTCAACGGAAGGAAGACGCTCCCTCCCAGTCTGTTTCATTGACCCAACCTGAGCACTGCCTTGAGTTTGAGCAATAGTAAGTGCTACTTGTTAGGGCAGTCATACAGACATGATCAACATGAAATGTCCACACATTGACGTGACATTAGCAATAATTTCGGAGTAACAAACTCTTTCTTTGAATCTGTCAGCAAGATTGATCAAACATAAGCACTCACTTGTGTTCAGAGAACAGTAAGTGCTTCTTGTTGGGGTAGTTCTGGTGACTTTTCATACGTTTGGTCAAATTTGATGATCTCAAATCATGATCATCTCAAATAGAGGAGTTGACGGTTTTCCTGTTTTAAAAACTTTAGCCTTTTGGGGTCCATCCAGGATGACATTTTCAGCATCCATTTGCGGCCACATTAGGTTCTCACTCTATATTTGTCAGTATTACAACCCAAACAAACGTACTGCCTGGAATTTTCACTGCAGTAAGTGCATTTGTTGGGGTAGTGTTGCTGTAGCAACGTACGTCTTTGGGAAATGGCAGGAACACAACTCCCAGATTTTTGTGGCCCCTACATAAGCAATAGCCAAATGTTCAATGGAGTAGGCTACTTTTTGGTTCCTCGTGCAATACTGACATATTTGAAATATGTTGGCCAATCACATTGTGATGACCTCAAATGGAAACACCATTGTTATTTTTCTTTTCATAAGTGCTTCCTTTTGGGGTTGTCTCGGCTGTGAGTTTTTTTCTGCAGATAGCTGCACACACTGATAACGATCACATGAATTGACAACGATTCTAGCCCATTCATTGAGTGGGAGTACTGCAATGTGTTCAAGGACATATTGTACGCATGGAAGGCGGGGTTGAGTTGCATTGGCCAATATCTGTATTTATAGTAGTTATCATTGCCTGCTGCACATCTTCTCCACTTTAGGAACTTTGGCAAGGCAGGAATGATACATTAACAACTGGACAATCGTCAACGGAAGGAAGACATTCCCTCCCAGTCTGTTTCCCTGACCCAACCTGAGCACTGCCTTGAGTTTGAGCAATAGTAAGTGCTACTTGTTGGGGCAGTCATACAGGCATGATCAACATGAAATGTCCACACATTGACGTGACATTAGCAATAATTTCGGAGTAACAAACTCTTTCTTTGAATCTGTCAGCAAGATTGCTCAAACATAAGCACTCACTTGTGTTCAGAGAACAGTAAGTGCTTCTTGTTGGGGTAGTTCTGGTGACTTTTCATAGTTTGGTCAAATTTGATGATCTCAATCATGATCATCTCAAATAGAGGAGTTGACGGTTTTCCTGTTTTAAAAACTTTAGCCTTTTGGGGTCCATCCAGGATGACATTTTCAGCATCCATTTACGGCCACATTAGGTTCTCACTCTATATTTGTCAGTATTACAACCCAAACAAACGTACTGCCTGGAATTTTCACTGCAGTAAGTGCATTTGTTGGGGTAGTGTTGCTGTAGCAACGTACGTCTTTGGGAAATGGCAGGAACACAACTCCCAGATTTTTGTGGCCCCTACATAAGCAATAGCCAAATGTTCAATGGAGTAGGCTACTTTTTTGTTCCTCGTGCAATACTGACATATTTGAAATACGTTGACCAATCACATAGTGACGACCTCAAATGGAAACACCATTGTTATTTTTCTTTTCACAAGTGCTTCCTTTTGGGGTTGTCTCGGCTGTGAGTTTTTTTCTGCAGATAGCTGCACACACTGATAACGATCACATGATTGACAACGATTCTAGCCCATTCATTGAGTGGGAGGTCCGCAATGTGTTCAAGGACCTATTGTATGCATGGACGGCGGGGTTGAGTTGCATTGGCCAATATCTGTATTTATAGTAGTTATCATTGCCTGCTGCACATCTTCTCCACTTTAGGAACTTTGGCAAGGCAGGAATGATACATTAACAACTGGACAATCGTCAACGGAAGGAAGACGCTCCCTCCCAGTCTGTTTCATTGACCCAACCTGAGCACTGCCTTGATTTTGAGCAATAGTAAGTGCTACTTGTTGGGGCAGTCATACAGACATGATCAACATGAAATGTCCACACATTGACGTGACATTTGCAATAATTTCGGAGTAACAAACTCTTTCTTTGAATCTGTCAGCAAGATTGCTCAAACATAAGCACTCACTTGTGTTCCGAGAACAGTAAGTGCTTTTTGTTGGGGTAGTTCTGGTGACTTTTCATACGTTTGGTCAAATTTGATGATCTCAAATCATGATGATCTCAAATAGAGGAATTGACGGTTTTCCTGTTTTAAAAACTTTAGCCTTTTGGGGTCCATCCAGGATGACATTTTCAGCATCCATTTGCGGCCACATTAGGTTCTCACTCTATATTTGTCAGTATTACAACCCAAACAAACGTACTGCCTGGAATTTTCACTGCAGTAAGTGCATTTGTTGGGGTAGTGTTGCTGTAGCAACGTACGTCTTTGGGAAATGGCAGGAACACAACTCCCAGATTTTTGTGGCCCCTACATAAGCAATAGCCAAATGTTCAATGGAGTAGGCTACTTTTTGGTTCCTCGTGCAATACTGACATATTTGAAATATGTTGGCCAATCACATTGTGATGACCTCAAATGGAAACACCATTGTTATTTTTCTTTTCATAAGTGCTTCCTTTTGGGGTTGTCTCGGCTGTGAGTTTTTTTCTGCAGATAGCTGCACACACTGATAACGATCACATGAATTGACAACGATTCTAGCCCATTCATTGAGTGGGAGGTCTGCAATGTGTTCAAGGACCTATTGTACGCATGGAAGGCGGGGTTGAGTTGCATTGGCCAATATCTGTATTTATAGTAGTTAGCATTGCCTGCTGCACATCTTCTCCACTTTAGGAACTTTGGCAAGGCAGGAATGATACATTAACAACTGGACAATCGTCAACGGAAGGAAGACGCTCCCTCCCAGTCTGTTTCATTGACCCAACCTGAGCACTGCCTTGATTTTGAGCAATAGTAAGTGCTACTTGTTGGGGCAGTCATACAGACATGATCAACATGAAATGTCCACACATTGACGTGACATTTGCAATAATTTCGGAGTAACAAACTCTTTCTTTGAATCTGTCAGCAAGATTGCTCAAACATAAGCACTCACTTGTGTTCCGAGAACAGTAAGTGCTTTTTGTTGGGGTAGTTCTGGTGACTTTTCATACGTTTGGTCAAATTTGATGATCTCAAATCATGATGATCTCAAAGAGAGGAATTGACGGTTTTCCTGTTTTAAAAACTTTAGCCTTTTGGGGTCCATCCAGGATGACATTTTCAGCATCCATTTGCGGCCACATTAGGTTCTCACTCTATATTTGTCAGTATTACAACCCAAACAAACGTACTGCCTGGAATTTTCACTGCAGTAAGTGCATTTGTTGGGGTAGTGTTGCTGTAGCAACGTACGTCTTTGGGAAATGGCAGGAACACAACTCCCAGATTTTTGTGGCCCCTACATAAGCAATAGCCAAATGTTCAATGGAGTAGGCTACTTTTTGGTTCCTCGTGCAATACTGACATATTTGAAATATGTTGGCCAATCACATTGTGATGACCTCAAATGGAAACACCATTGTTATTTTTCTTTTCATAAGTGCTTCCTTTTGGGGTTGTCTCGGCTGTGAGTTTTTTTCTGCAGATAGCTGCACACACTGATAACGATCACATGAATTGACAACGATTCTAGCCCATTCATTGAGTGGGAGTACTGCAATGTGTTCAAGGACATATTGTACGCATGGAAGGCGGGGTTGAGTTGCATTGGCCAATATCTGTATTTATAGTAGTTAGCATTGCCTGCTGCACATCTTCTCCACTTTAGGAACTTTGGCAAGGCAGGAATGATACATTAACAACTGGACAATCGTCAACGGAAGGAAGACGCTCCCTCCCAGTCTGTTTCATTGACCCAACCTGAGCACTGCCTTGATTTTGAGCAATAGTAAGTGCTACTTGTTGGGGCAGTCATACAGACATGATCAACATGAAATGTCCACACATTGACGTGACATTTGCAATAATTTCGGAGTAACAAACTCTTTCTTTGAATCTGTCAGCAAGATTGCTCAAACATAAGCACTCACTTGTGTTCCGAGAACAGTAAGTGCTTTTTGTTGGGGTAGTTCTGGTGACTTTTCATACGTTTGGTCAAATTTGATGATCTCAAATCATGATGATCTCAAATAGAGGAATTGACGGTTTTCCTGTTTTAAAAACTTTAGCCTTTTGGGCTCCATCCAGGATGACATTTTCAGCATCCATTTGCGGCCACATTAGGTTCTCACTCTATATTTGTCAGTATTACAACCCAAACAAACGTACTGCCTGGAATTTTCACTGCAGTAAGTGCATTTGTTGGGGTAGTGTTGCTGTAGCAACGTACGTCTTTGGGAAATGGCAGGAACACAACTCCCAGATTTTTGTGGCCCCTACATAAGCAATAGCCAAATGTTCAATGGAGTAGGCTACTTTTTGGTTCCTCGTGCAATACTGACATATTTGAAATATGTTGGCCAATCACATTGTAATGACCTCAAATGGAAACACCATTGTTATTTTTCTTTTCATAAGTGCTTCCTTTTGGGGTTGTCTCGGCTGTGAGTTTTTTTCTGCAGATAGCTGCACACACTGATAACGATCACATGAATTGACAACGATTCTAGCCCATTCATTGAGTGGGAGTACTGCAATGTGTTCAAGGACATATTGTACGCATGGAAGGCGGGGTTGAGTTGCATTGGCCAATATCTGTATTTATAGTAGTTATCATTGCCTGCTGCACATCTTCTCCACTTTAGGAACTTTGGCAAGGCAGGAATGATACATTAACAACTGGACAATCGTCAACGGAAGGAAGACATTCCCTCCCAGTCTGTTTCCCTGACCCAACCTGAGCACTGCCTTGAGTTTGAGCAATAGTAAGTGCTACTTGTTGGGGCAGTCATACAGGCATGATCAACATGAAATGTCCACACATTGACGTGACATTAGCAATAATTTCGGAGTAACAAACTCTTTCTTTGAATCTGTCAGCAAGATTGCTCAAACATAAGCACTCACTTGTGTTCAGAGAACAGTAAGTGCTTCTTGTTGGGGTAGTTCTGGTGACTTTTCATAGTTTGGTCAAATTTGATGATCTCAATCATGATCATCTCAAATAGAGGAGTTGACGGTTTTCCTGTTTTAAAAACTTTAGCCTTTTGGGGTCCATCCAGGATGACATTTTCAGCATCCATTTGCGGCCACATTAGGTTCTCACTCTATATTTGTCAGTATTACAACCCAAACAAACGTACTGCCTGGAATTTTCACTGCAGTAAGTGCATTTGTTGGGGTAGTGTTGCTGTAGCAACGTACGTCTTTGGGAAATGGCAGGAACACAACTCCCAGATTTTTGTGGCCCCTACATAAGCAATAGCCAAATGTTCAATGGAGTAGGCTACTTTTTGGTTCCTCGTGCAATACTGACATATTTGAAATACGTTGACCAATCACATAGTGACGACCTCAAATGGAAACACCATTGTTATTTTTCTTTTCATAAGTGCTTCCTTTTGGGGTTGTCTCGGCTGTGAGTTTTTTTCTGCAGATAGCTGCACACACTGATAACGATCACATGAATTGACAACGATTCTAGCCCATTCATTGAGTGGGAGGACTGCAATGTGTTCAAGGACCTATTGTACGCATGGAAGGCGGGGTTGAGTTGCATTGGCCAATATCTGTATTTATAGTAGTTAGCATTGCCTGCTGCACATCTTCTCCACTTTAGGAACTTTGGCAAGGCAGGAATGATACATTAACAACTGGACAATCGTCAACGGAAGGAAGACGCTCCCTCCCAGTCTGTTTCATTGACCCAACCTGAGCACTGCCTTGAGTTTGAGCAATAGTAAGTGCTACTTGTTAGGGCAGTCATACAGACATGATCAACATGAAATGTCCACACATTGACGTGACATTAGCAATAATTTCGGAGTAACAAACTCTTTCTTTGAATCTGTCAGCAAGATTGATCAAACATAAGCACTCACTTGTGTTCAGAGAACAGTAAGTGCTTCTTGTTGGGGTAGTTCTGGTGACTTTTCATACGTTTGGTCAAATTTGATGATCTCAAATCATGATCATCTCAAATAGAGGAGTTGACGGTTTTCCTGTTTTAAAAACTTTAGCCTTTTGGGGTCCATCCAGGATGACATTTTCAGCATCCATTTGCGGCCACATTAGGTTCTCACTCTATATTTGTCAGTATTACAACCCAAACAAACGTACTGCCTGGAATTTTCACTGCAGTAAGTGCATTTGTTGGGGTAGTGTTGCTGTAGCAACGTACGTCTTTGGGAAATGGCAGGAACACAACTCCCAGATTTTTGTGGCCCCTACATAAGCAATAGCCAAATGTTCAATGGAGTAGGCTACTTTTTGGTTCCTCGTGCAATACTGACATATTTGAAATATGTTGGCCAATCACATTGTGATGACCTCAAATGGAAACACCATTGTTATTTTTCTTTTCATAAGTGCTTCCTTTTGGGGTTGTCTCGGCTGTGAGTTTTTTTCTGCAGATAGCTGCACACACTGATAACGATCACATGAATTGACAACGATTCTAGCCCATTCATTGAGTGGGAGTACTGCAATGTGTTCAAGGACATATTGTACGCATGGAAGGCGGGGTTGAGTTGCATTGGCCAATATCTGTATTTATAGTAGTTATCATTGCCTGCTGCACATCTTCTCCACTTTAGGAACTTTGGCAAGGCAGGAATGATACATTAACAACTGGACAATCGTCAACGGAAGGAAGACATTCCCTCCCAGTCTGTTTCCCTGACCCAACCTGAGCACTGCCTTGAGTTTGAGCAATAGTAAGTGCTACTTGTTGGGGCAGTCATACAGGCATGATCAACATGAAATGTCCACACATTGACGTGACATTAGCAATAATTTCGGAGTAACAAACTCTTTCTTTGAATCTGTCAGCAAGATTGATCAAACATAAGCACTCACTTGTGTTCAGAGAACAGTAAGTGCTTCTTGTTGGGGTAGTTCTGGTGACTTTTCATACGTTTGGTCAAATTTGATGATCTCAAATCATGATCATCTCAAATAGAGGAGTTGACGGTTTTCCTGTTTTAAAAACTTTAGCCTTTTGGGGTCCATCCAGGATGACATTTTCAGCATCCATTTGCGGCCACATTAGGTTCTCACTCTATATTTGTCAGTATTACAACCCAAACAAACGTACTGCCTGGAATTTTCACTGCAGTAAGTGCATTTGTTGGGGTAGTGTTGCTGTAGCAACGTACGTCTTTGGGAAATGGCAGGAACACAACTCCCAGATTTTTGTGGCCCCTACATAAGCAATAGCCAAATGTTCAATGGAGTAGGCTACTTTTTGGTTCCTCGTGCAATACTGACATATTTGAAATATGTTGGCCAATCACATTGTGATGACCTCAAATGGAAACACCATTATTATTTTTCTTTTCATAAGTGCTTCCTTTTGGGGTTGTCTCGGCTGTGAGTTTTTTTCTGCAGATAGCTGCACACACTGATAACGATCACATGAATTGACAACGATTCTAGCCCATTCATTGAGTGGGAGTACTGCAATGTGTTCAAGGACATATTGTACGCATGGAAGGCGGGGTTGAGTTGCATTGGCCAATATCTGTATTTATAGTAGTTATCATTGCCTGCTGCACATCTTCTCCACTTTAGGAACTTTGGCAAGGCAGGAATGATACATTAACAACTGGACAATCGTCAACGGAAGGAAGACATTCCCTCCCAGTCTGTTTCCCTGACCCAACCTGAGCACTGCCTTGAGTTTGAGCAATAGTAAGTGCTACTTGTTGGGGCAGTCATACAGGCATGATCAACATGAAATGTCCACACATTGACGTGACATTAGCAATAATTTCGGAGTAACAAACTCTTTCTTTGAATCTGTCAGCAAGATTGCTCAAACATAAGCACTCACTTGTGTTCAGAGAACAGTAAGTGCTTCTTGTTGGGGTAGTTCTGGTGACTTTTCATAGTTTGGTCAAATTTGATGATCTCAATCATGATCATCTCAAATAGAGGAGTTGACGGTTTTCCTGTTTTAAAAACTTTAGCCTTTTGGGGTCCATCCAGGATGACATTTTCAGCATCCATTTGCGGCCACATTAGGTTCTCACTCTATATTTGTCAGTATTACAACCCAAACAAACGTACTGCCTGGAATTTTCACTGCAGTAAGTGCATTTGTTGGGGTAGTGTTGCTGTAGCAACGTACGTCTTTGGGAAATGGCAGGAACACAACTCCCAGATTTTTGTGGCCCCTACATAAGCAATAGCCAAATGTTCAATGGAGTAGGCTACTTTTTGGTTCCTCGTGCAATACTGACATATTTGAAATACGTTGACCAATCACATAGTGACGACCTCAAATGGAAACACCATTGTTATTTTTCTTTTCATAAGTGCTTCCTTTTGGGGTTGTCTCGGCTGTGAGTTTTTTTCTGCAGATAGCTGCACACACTGATAACGATCACATGAATTGACAACGATTCTAGCCCATTCATTGAGTGGGAGGTCTGCAATGTGTTCAAGGACCTATTGTACGCATGGAAGGCGGGGTTGAGTTGCATTGGCCAATATCTGTATTTATAGTAGTTATCATTGCCTGCTGCACATCTTCTCCACTTTAGGAACTTTGGCAAGGCAGGAATGATACATTAACAACTGGACAATCGTCAACGGAAGGAAGACGCTCCCTCCCAGTCTGTTTCATTGACCCAACCTGAGCACTGCCTTGAGTTTGAGCAATAGTAAGTGCTACTTGTTGGGGCAGTCATACAGACATGATCAACATGAAATGTCCACACATTGACGTGACATTAGCAATAATTTCGGAGTAACAAACTCTTTCTTTGAATCTGTCAGCAAGATTGCTCAAACATAAGCACTCACTTGTGTTCCGAGAACAGTAAGTGCTTCTTGTTGGGGTAGTTCTGGTGACTTTTCATACGTTTGGTCAAATTTGATGATCTCAAATCATGATCATCTCAAATAGAGGAGTTGACGGTTTTCCTGTTTTAAAAACTTTAGCCTTTTGGGGTCCATCCAGGATGACATTTTCAGCATCCATTTGCGGCCACATTAGGTTCTCACTCTATATTTGTCAGTATTACAACCCAAACAAACGTACTGCCTGGAATTTTCACTGCAGTAAGTGCATTTGTTGGGGTAGTGTTGCTGTAGCAACGTACGTCTTTGGGAAATGGCAGGAACACAACTCCCAGATTTTTGTGGCCCCTACATAAGCAATAGCCAAATGTTCAATGGAGTAGGCTACTTTTTGGTTCCTCGTGCAATACTGACATATTTGAAATACGTTGACCAATCACATAGTGACGACCTCAAATGGAAACACCATTGTTATTTTTCTTTTCATAAGTGCTTCCTTTTGGGGTTGTCTCGGCTGTGAGTTTTTTTCTGCAGATAGCTGCACACACTGATAACGATCACATGAATTGACAACGATTCTAGCCCATTCATTGAGTGGGAGGACTGCAATGTGTTCAAGGACCTATTGTACGCATGGAAGGCGGGGTTGAGTTGCATTGGCCAATATCTGTATTTATAGTAGTTAGCATTGCCTGCTGCACATCTTCTCCACTTTAGGAACTTTGGCAAGGCAGGAATGATACATTAACAACTGGACAATCGTCAACGGAAGGAAGACGCTCCCTCCCAGTCTGTTTCATTGACCCAACCTGAGCACTGCCTTGAGTTTGAGCAATAGTAAGTGCTACTTGTTAGGGCAGTCATACAGACATGATCAACATGAAATGTCCACACATTGACGTGACATTAGCAATAATTTCGGAGTAACAAACTCTTTCTTTGAATCTGTCAGCAAGATTGATCAAACATAAGCACTCACTTGTGTTCAGAGAACAGTAAGTGCTTCTTGTTGGGGTAGTTCTGGTGACTTTTCATACGTTTGGTCAAATTTGATGATCTCAAATCATGATCATCTCAAATAGAGGAGTTGACGGTTTTCCTGTTTTAAAAACTTTAGCCTTTTGGGGTCCATCCAGGATGACATTTTCAGCATCCATTTGCGGCCACATTAGGTTCTCACTCTATATTTGTCAGTATTACAACCCAAACAAACGTACTGCCTGGAATTTTCACTGCAGTAAGTGCATTTGTTGGGGTAGTGTTGCTGTAGCAACGTACGTCTTTGGGAAATGGCAGGAACACAACTCCCAGATTTTTGTGGCCCCTACATAAGCAATAGCCAAATGTTCAATGGAGTAGGCTACTTTTTGGTTCCTCGTGCAATACTGACATATTTGAAATATGTTGGCCAATCACATTGTGATGACCTCAAATGGAAACACCATTGTTATTTTTCTTTTCATAAGTGCTTCCTTTTGGGGTTGTCTCGGCTGTGAGTTTTTTTCTGCAGATAGCTGCACACACTGATAACGATCACATGAATTGACAACGATTCTAGCCCATTCATTGAGTGGGAGTACTGCAATGTGTTCAAGGACATATTGTACGCATGGAAGGCGGGGTTGAGTTGCATTGGCCAATATCTGTATTTATAGTAGTTATCATTGCCTGCTGCACATCTTCTCCACTTTAGGAACTTTGGCAAGGCAGGAATGATACATTAACAACTGGACAATCGTCAACGGAAGGAAGACATTCCCTCCCAGTCTGTTTCCCTGACCCAACCTGAGCACTGCCTTGAGTTTGAGCAATAGTAAGTGCTACTTGTTGGGGCAGTCATACAGGCATGATCAACATGAAATGTCCACACATTGACGTGACATTAGCAATAATTTCGGAGTAACAAACTCTTTCTTTGAATCTGTCAGCAAGATTGCTCAAACATAAGCACTCACTTGTGTTCAGAGAACAGTAAGTGCTTCTTGTTGGGGTAGTTCTGGTGACTTTTCATAGTTTGGTCAAATTTGATGATCTCAATCATGATCATCTCAAATAGAGGAGTTGACGGTTTTCCTGTTTTAAAAACTTTAGCCTTTTGGGGTCCATCCAGGATGACATTTTCAGCATCCATTTACGGCCACATTAGGTTCTCACTCTATATTTGTCAGTATTACAACCCAAACAAACGTACTGCCTGGAATTTTCACTGCAGTAAGTGCATTTGTTGGGGTAGTGTTGCTGTAGCAACGTACGTCTTTGGGAAATGGCAGGAACACAACTCCCAGATTTTTGTGGCCCCTACATAAGCAATAGCCAAATGTTCAATGGAGTAGGCTACTTTTTTGTTCCTCGTGCAATACTGACATATTTGAAATACGTTGACCAATCACATAGTGACGACCTCAAATGGAAACACCATTGTTATTTTTCTTTTCACAAGTGCTTCCTTTTGGGGTTGTCTCGGCTGTGAGTTTTTTTCTGCAGATAGCTGCACACACTGATAACGATCACATGATTGACAACGATTCTAGCCCATTCATTGAGTGGGAGGTCCGCAATGTGTTCAAGGACCTATTGTATGCATGGACGGCGGGGTTGAGTTGCATTGGCCAATATCTGTATTTATAGTAGTTATCATTGCCTGCTGCACATCTTCTCCACTTTAGGAACTTTGGCAAGGCAGGAATGATACATTAACAACTGGACAATCGTCAACGGAAGGAAGACGCTCCCTCCCAGTCTGTTTCATTGACCCAACCTGAGCACTGCCTTGATTTTGAGCAATAGTAAGTGCTACTTGTTGGGGCAGTCATACAGACATGATCAACATGAAATGTCCACACATTGACGTGACATTTGCAATAATTTCGGAGTAACAAACTCTTTCTTTGAATCTGTCAGCAAGATTGCTCAAACATAAGCACTCACTTGTGTTCCGAGAACAGTAAGTGCTTTTTGTTGGGGTAGTTCTGGTGACTTTTCATACGTTTGGTCAAATTTGATGATCTCAAATCATGATGATCTCAAATAGAGGAATTGACGGTTTTCCTGTTTTAAAAACTTTAGCCTTTTGGGGTCCATCCAGGATGACATTTTCAGCATCCATTTGCGGCCACATTAGGTTCTCACTCTATATTTGTCAGTATTACAACCCAAACAAACGTACTGCCTGGAATTTTCACTGCAGTAAGTGCATTTGTTGGGGTAGTGTTGCTGTAGCAACGTACGTCTTTGGGAAATGGCAGGAACACAACTCCCAGATTTTTGTGGCCCCTACATAAGCAATAGCCAAATGTTCAATGGAGTAGGCTACTTTTTGGTTCCTCGTGCAATACTGACATATTTGAAATATGTTGGCCAATCACATTGTGATGACCTCAAATGGAAACACCATTGTTATTTTTCTTTTCATAAGTGCTTCCTTTTGGGGTTGTCTCGGCTGTGAGTTTTTTTCTGCAGATAGCTGCACACACTGATAACGATCACATGAATTGACAACGATTCTAGCCCATTCATTGAGTGGGAGGTCTGCAATGTGTTCAAGGACCTATTGTACGCATGGAAGGCGGGGTTGAGTTGCATTGGCCAATATCTGTATTTATAGTAGTTAGCATTGCCTGCTGCACATCTTCTCCACTTTAGGAACTTTGGCAAGGCAGGAATGATACATTAACAACTGGACAATCGTCAACGGAAGGAAGACGCTCCCTCCCAGTCTGTTTCATTGACCCAACCTGAGCACTGCCTTGAGTTTGAGCAATAGTAAGTGCTACTTGTTGGGGCAGTCATACAGACATGATCAACATGAAATGTCCACACATTGACGTGACATTAGCAATAATTTCGGAGTAACAAACTCTTTCTTTGAATCTGTCAGCAAGATTGCTCAAACATAAGCACTCACTTGTGTTCCGAGAACAGTAAGTGCTTTTTGTTGGGGTAGTTCTGGTGACTTTTCATACGTTTGGTCAAATTTGATGATCTCAAATCATGATGATCTCAAAGAGAGGAATTGACGGTTTTCCTGTTTTAAAAACTTTAGCCTTTTGGGGTCCATCCAGGATGACATTTTCAGCATCCATTTGCGGCCACATTAGGTTCTCACTCTATATTTGTCAGTATTACAACCCAAACAAACGTACTGCCTGGAATTTTCACTGCAGTAAGTGCATTTGTTGGGGTAGTGTTGCTGTAGCAACGTACGTCTTTGGGAAATGGCAGGAACACAACTCCCAGATTTTTGTGGCCCCTACATAAGCAATAGCCAAATGTTCAATGGAGTAGGCTACTTTTTGGTTCCTCGTGCAATACTGACATATTTGAAATATGTTGGCCAATCACATTGTGATGACCTCAAATGGAAACACCATTGTTATTTTTCTTTTCATAAGTGCTTCCTTTTGGGGTTGTCTCGGCTGTGAGTTTTTTTCTGCAGATAGCTGCACACACTGATAACGATCACATGAATTGACAACGATTCTAGCCCATTCATTGAGTGGGAGTACTGCAATGTGTTCAAGGACATATTGTACGCATGGAAGGCGGGGTTGAGTTGCATTGGCCAATATCTGTATTTATAGTAGTTAGCATTGCCTGCTGCACATCTTCTCCACTTTAGGAACTTTGGCAAGGCAGGAATGATACATTAACAACTGGACAATCGTCAACGGAAGGAAGACGCTCCCTCCCAGTCTGTTTCATTGACCCAACCTGAGCACTGCCTTGAGTTTGAGCAATAGTAAGTGCTACTTGTTAGGGCAGTCATACAGACATGATCAACATGAAATGTCCACACATTGACGTGACATTAGCAATAATTTCGGAGTAACAAACTCTTTCTTTGAATCTGTCAGCAAGATTGATCAAACATAAGCACTCACTTGTGTTCAGAGAACAGTAAGTGCTTCTTGTTGGGGTAGTTCTGGTGACTTTTCATACGTTTGGTCAAATTTGATGATCTCAATCATGATCATCTCAAATAGAGGAGTTGACGGTTTTCCTGTTTTAAAAACTTTAGCCTTTTGGGGTCCATCCAGGATGACATTTTCAGCATCCATTTACGGCCACATTAGGTTCTCACTCTATATTTGTCAGTATTACAACCCAAACAAACGTACTGCCTGGAATTTTCACTGCAGTAAGTGCATTTGTTGGGGTAGTGTTGCTGTAGCAACGTACGTCTTTGGGAAATGGCAGGAACACAACTCCCAGATTTTTGTGGCCCCTACATAAGCAATAGCCAAATGTTCAATGGAGTAGGCTACTTTTTGGTTCCTCGTGCAATACTGACATATTTGAAATATGTTGGCCAATCACATTGTGATGACCTCAAATGGAAACACCATTGTTATTTTTCTTTTCATAAGTGCTTCCTTTTGGGGTTGTCTCGGCTGTGAGTTTTTTTCTGCAGATAGCTGCACACACTGATAACGATCACATGAATTGACAACGATTCTAGCCCATTCATTGAGTGGGAGGTCTGCAATGTGTTCAAGGACCTATTGTACGCATGGAAGGCGGGGTTGAGTTGCATTGGCCAATATCTGTATTTATAGTAGTTATCATTGCCTGCTGCACATCTTCTCCACTTTAGGAACTTTGGCAAGGCAGGAATGATACATTAACAACTGGACAATCGTCAACGGAAGGAAGACGCTCCCTCCCAGTCTGTTTCATTGACCCAACCTGAGCACTGCCTTGAGTTTGAGCAATAGTAAGTGCTACTTGTTGGGGCAGTCATACAGACATGATCAACATGAAATGTCCACACATTGACGTGACATTAGCAATAATTTCGGAGTAACAAACTCTTTCTTTGAATCTGTCAGCAAGATTGCTCAAACATAAGCACTCACTTGTGTTCCGAGAACAGTAAGTGCTTCTTGTTGGGGTAGTTCTGGTGACTTTTCATACGTTTGGTCAAATTTGATGATCTCAAATCATGATCATCTCAAATAGAGGAGTTGACGGTTTTCCTGTTTTAAAAACTTTAGCCTTTTGGGGTCCATCCAGGATGACATTTTCAGCATCCATTTGCGGCCACATTAGGTTCTCACTCTATATTTGTCAGTATTACAACCCAAACAAACGTACTGCCTGGAATTTTCACTGCAGTAAGTGCATTTGTTGGGGTAGTGTTGCTGTAGCAACGTACGTCTTTGGGAAATGGCAGGAACACAACTCCCAGATTTTTGTGGCCCCTACATAAGCAATAGCCAAATGTTCAATGGAGTAGGCTACTTTTTGGTTCCTCGTGCAATACTGACATATTTGAAATATGTTGGCCAATCACATTGTGATGACCTCAAATGGAAACACCATTGTTATTTTTCTTTTCATAAGTGCTTCCTTTTGGGGTTGTCTCGGCTGTGAGTTTTTTTCTGCAGATAGCTGCACACACTGATAACGATCACATGAATTGACAACGATTCTAGCCCATTCATTGAGTGGGAGGACTGCAATGTGTTCAAGGACCTATTGTACGCATGGAAGGCGGGGTTGAGTTGCATTGGCCAATATCTGTATTTATAGTAGTTAGCATTGCCTGCTGCACATCTTCTCCACTTTAGGAACTTTGGCAAGGCAGGAATGATACATTAACAACTGGACAATCGTCAACGGAAGGAAGACGCTCCCTCCCAGTCTGTTTCATTGACCCAACCTGAGCACTGCCTTGAGTTTGAGCAATAGTAAGTGCTACTTGTTAGGGCAGTCATACAGACATGATCAACATGAAATGTCCACACATTGACGTGACATTAGCAATAATTTCGGAGTAACAAACTCTTTCTTTGAATCTGTCAGCAAGATTGATCAAACATAAGCACTCACTTGTGTTCAGAGAACAGTAAGTGCTTCTTGTTGGGGTAGTTCTGGTGACTTTTCATACGTTTGGTCAAATTTGATGATCTCAAATCATGATCATCTCAAATAGAGGAGTTGACGGTTTTCCTGTTTTAAAAACTTTAGCCTTTTGGGGTCCATCCAGGATGACATTTTCAGCATCCATTTGCGGCCACATTAGGTTCTCACTCTATATTTGTCAGTATTACAACCCAAACAAACGTACTGCCTGGAATTTTCACTGCAGTAAGTGCATTTGTTGGGGTAGTGTTGCTGTAGCAACGTACGTCTTTGGGAAATGGCAGGAACACAACTCCCAGATTTTTGTGGCCCCTACATAAGCAATAGCCAAATGTTCAATGGAGTAGGCTACTTTTTGGTTCCTCGTGCAATACTGACATATTTGAAATATGTTGGCCAATCACATTGTGATGACCTCAAATGGAAACACCATTGTTATTTTTCTTTTCATAAGTGCTTCCTTTTGGGGTTGTCTCGGCTGTGAGTTTTTTTCTGCAGATAGCTGCACACACTGATAACGATCACATGAATTGACAACGATTCTAGCCCATTCATTGAGTGGGAGTACTGCAATGTGTTCAAGGACATATTGTACGCATGGAAGGCGGGGTTGAGTTGCATTGGCCAATATCTGTATTTATAGTAGTTATCATTGCCTGCTGCACATCTTCTCCACTTTAGGAACTTTGGCAAGGCAGGAATGATACATTAACAACTGGACAATCGTCAACGGAAGGAAGACATTCCCTCCCAGTCTGTTTCCCTGACCCAACCTGAGCACTGCCTTGAGTTTGAGCAATAGTAAGTGCTACTTGTTGGGGCAGTCATACAGGCATGATCAACATGAAATGTCCACACATTGACGTGACATTAGCAATAATTTCGGAGTAACAAACTCTTTCTTTGAATCTGTCAGCAAGATTGCTCAAACATAAGCACTCACTTGTGTTCAGAGAACAGTAAGTGCTTCTTGTTGGGGTAGTTCTGGTGACTTTTCATAGTTTGGTCAAATTTGATGATCTCAATCATGATCATCTCAAATAGAGGAGTTGACGGTTTTCCTGTTTTAAAAACTTTAGCCTTTTGGGGTCCATCCAGGATGACATTTTCAGCATCCATTTGCGGCCACATTAGGTTCTCACTCTATATTTGTCAGTATTACAACCCAAACAAACGTACTGCCTGGAATTTTCACTGCAGTAAGTGCATTTGTTGGGGTAGTGTTGCTGTAGCAACGTACGTCTTTGGGAAATGGCAGGAACACAACTCCCAGATTTTTGTGGCCCCTACATAAGCAATAGCCAAATGTTCAATGGAGTAGGCTACTTTTTTGTTCCTCGTGCAATACTGACATATTTGAAATACGTTGACCAATCACATAGTGACGACCTCAAATGGAAACACCATTGTTATTTTTCTTTTCACAAGTGCTTCCTTTTGGGGTTGTCTCGGCTGTGAGTTTTTTTCTGCAGATAGCTGCACACACTGATAACGATCACATGATTGACAACGATTCTAGCCCATTCATTGAGTGGGAGGTCCGCAATGTGTTCAAGGACCTATTGTATGCATGGACGGCGGGGTTGAGTTGCATTGGCCAATATCTGTATTTATAGTAGTTATCATTGCCTGCTGCACATCTTCTCCACTTTAGGAACTTTGGCAAGGCAGGAATGATACATTAACAACTGGACAATCGTCAACGGAAGGAAGACGCTCCCTCCCAGTCTGTTTCATTGACCCAACCTGAGCACTGCCTTGATTTTGAGCAATAGTAAGTGCTACTTGTTGGGGCAGTCATACAGACATGATCAACATGAAATGTCCACACATTGACGTGACATTTGCAATAATTTCGGAGTAACAAACTCTTTCTTTGAATCTGTCAGCAAGATTGCTCAAACATAAGCACTCACTTGTGTTCCGAGAACAGTAAGTGCTTTTTGTTGGGGTAGTTCTGGTGACTTTTCATACGTTTGGTCAAATTTGATGATCTCAAATCATGATGATCTCAAATAGAGGAATTGACGGTTTTCCTGTTTTAAAAACTTTAGCCTTTTGGGGTCCATCCAGGATGACATTTTCAGCATCCATTTGCGGCCACATTAGGTTCTCACTCTATATTTGTCAGTATTACAACCCAAACAAACGTACTGCCTGGAATTTTCACTGCAGTAAGTGCATTTGTTGGGGTAGTGTTGCTGTAGCAACGTACGTCTTTGGGAAATGGCAGGAACACAACTCCCAGATTTTTGTGGCCCCTACATAAGCAATAGCCAAATGTTCAATGGAGTAGGCTACTTTTTGGTTCCTCGTGCAATACTGACATATTTGAAATATGTTGGCCAATCACATTGTGATGACCTCAAATGGAAACACCATTGTTATTTTTCTTTTCATAAGTGCTTCCTTTTGGGGTTGTCTCGGCTGTGAGTTTTTTTCTGCAGATAGCTGCACACACTGATAACGATCACATGAATTGACAACGATTCTAGCCCATTCATTGAGTGGGAGGTCTGCAATGTGTTCAAGGACCTATTGTACGCATGGAAGGCGGGGTTGAGTTGCATTGGCCAATATCTGTATTTATAGTAGTTAGCATTGCCTGCTGCACATCTTCTCCACTTTAGGAACTTTGGCAAGGCAGGAATGATACATTAACAACTGGACAATCGTCAACGGAAGGAAGACGCTCCCTCCCAGTCTGTTTCATTGACCCAACCTGAGCACTGCCTTGAGTTTGAGCAATAGTAAGTGCTACTTGTTGGGGCAGTCATACAGACATGATCAACATGAAATGTCCACACATTGACGTGACATTAGCAATAATTTCGGAGTAACAAACTCTTTCTTTGAATCTGTCAGCAAGATTGCTCAAACATAAGCACTCACTTGTGTTCCGAGAACAGTAAGTGCTTTTTGTTGGGGTAGTTCTGGTGACTTTTCATACGTTTGGTCAAATTTGATGATCTCAAATCATGATGATCTCAAAGAGAGGAATTGACGGTTTTCCTGTTTTAAAAACTTTAGCCTTTTGGGGTCCATCCAGGATGACATTTTCAGCATCCATTTGCGGCCACATTAGGTTCTCACTCTATATTTGTCAGTATTACAACCCAAACAAACGTACTGCCTGGAATTTTCACTGCAGTAAGTGCATTTGTTGGGGTAGTGTTGCTGTAGCAACGTACGTCTTTGGGAAATGGCAGGAACACAACTCCCAGATTTTTGTGGCCCCTACATAAGCAATAGCCAAATGTTCAATGGAGTAGGCTACTTTTTGGTTCCTCGTGCAATACTGACATATTTGAAATATGTTGGCCAATCACATTGTGATGACCTCAAATGGAAACACCATTGTTATTTTTCTTTTCATAAGTGCTTCCTTTTGGGGTTGTCTCGGCTGTGAGTTTTTTTCTGCAGATAGCTGCACACACTGATAACGATCACATGAATTGACAACGATTCTAGCCCATTCATTGAGTGGGAGTACTGCAATGTGTTCAAGGACATATTGTACGCATGGAAGGCGGGGTTGAGTTGCATTGGCCAATATCTGTATTTATAGTAGTTAGCATTGCCTGCTGCACATCTTCTCCACTTTAGGAACTTTGGCAAGGCAGGAATGATACATTAACAACTGGACAATCGTCAACGGAAGGAAGACGCTCCCTCCCAGTCTGTTTCATTGACCCAACCTGAGCACTGCCTTGAGTTTGAGCAATAGTAAGTGCTACTTGTTAGGGCAGTCATACAGACATGATCAACATGAAATGTCCACACATTGACGTGACATTAGCAATAATTTCGGAGTAACAAACTCTTTCTTTGAATCTGTCAGCAAGATTGATCAAACATAAGCACTCACTTGTGTTCAGAGAACAGTAAGTGCTTCTTGTTGGGGTAGTTCTGGTGACTTTTCATACGTTTGGTCAAATTTGATGATCTCAATCATGATCATCTCAAATAGAGGAGTTGACGGTTTTCCTGTTTTAAAAACTTTAGCCTTTTGGGGTCCATCCAGGATGACATTTTCAGCATCCATTTACGGCCACATTAGGTTCTCACTCTATATTTGTCAGTATTACAACCCAAACAAACGTACTGCCTGGAATTTTCACTGCAGTAAGTGCATTTGTTGGGGTAGTGTTGCTGTAGCAACGTACGTCTTTGGGAAATGGCAGGAACACAACTCCCAGATTTTTGTGGCCCCTACATAAGCAATAGCCAAATGTTCAATGGAGTAGGCTACTTTTTGGTTCCTCGTGCAATACTGACATATTTGAAATATGTTGGCCAATCACATTGTGATGACCTCAAATGGAAACACCATTGTTATTTTTCTTTTCATAAGTGCTTCCTTTTGGGGTTGTCTCGGCTGTGAGTTTTTTTCTGCAGATAGCTGCACACACTGATAACGATCACATGAATTGACAACGATTCTAGCCCATTCATTGAGTGGGAGGTCTGCAATGTGTTCAAGGACCTATTGTACGCATGGAAGGCGGGGTTGAGTTGCATTGGCCAATATCTGTATTTATAGTAGTTATCATTGCCTGCTGCACATCTTCTCCACTTTAGGAACTTTGGCAAGGCAGGAATGATACATTAACAACTGGACAATCGTCAACGGAAGGAAGACGCTCCCTCCCAGTCTGTTTCATTGACCCAACCTGAGCACTGCCTTGAGTTTGAGCAATAGTAAGTGCTACTTGTTGGGGCAGTCATACAGACATGATCAACATGAAATGTCCACACATTGACGTGACATTAGCAATAATTTCGGAGTAACAAACTCTTTCTTTGAATCTGTCAGCAAGATTGCTCAAACATAAGCACTCACTTGTGTTCCGAGAACAGTAAGTGCTTCTTGTTGGGGTAGTTCTGGTGACTTTTCATACGTTTGGTCAAATTTGATGATCTCAAATCATGATCATCTCAAATAGAGGAGTTGACGGTTTTCCTGTTTTAAAAACTTTAGCCTTTTGGGGTCCATCCAGGATGACATTTTCAGCATCCATTTGCGGCCACATTAGGTTCTCACTCTATATTTGTCAGTATTACAACCCAAACAAACGTACTGCCTGGAATTTTCACTGCAGTAAGTGCATTTGTTGGGGTAGTGTTGCTGTAGCAACGTACGTCTTTGGGAAATGGCAGGAACACAACTCCCAGATTTTTGTGGCCCCTACATAAGCAATAGCCAAATGTTCAATGGAGTAGGCTACTTTTTGGTTCCTCGTGCAATACTGACATATTTGAAATATGTTGGCCAATCACATTGTGATGACCTCAAATGGAAACACCATTGTTATTTTTCTTTTCATAAGTGCTTCCTTTTGGGGTTGTCTCGGCTGTGAGTTTTTTTCTGCAGATAGCTGCACACACTGATAACGATCACATGAATTGACAACGATTCTAGCCCATTCATTGAGTGGGAGGACTGCAATGTGTTCAAGGACCTATTGTACGCATGGAAGGCGGGGTTGAGTTGCATTGGCCAATATCTGTATTTATAGTAGTTAGCATTGCCTGCTGCACATCTTCTCCACTTTAGGAACTTTGGCAAGGCAGGAATGATACATTAACAACTGGACAATCGTCAACGGAAGGAAGACACTCCCTCCCAGTCTGTTTCATTGACCCAACCTGAGCACTGCCTTGAGTTTGAGCAATAGTAAGTGCTACTTGTTAGGGCAGTCATACAGACATGATCAACATGAAATGTCCACACATTGACGTGACATTAGCAATAATTTCGGAGTAACAAACTCTTTCTTTGAATCTGTCAGCAAGATTGATCAAACATAAGCACTCACTTGTGTTCAGAGAACAGTAAGTGCTTCTTGTTGGGGTAGTTCTGGTGACTTTTCATACGTTTGGTCAAATTTGATGATCTCAAATCATGATCATCTCAAATAGAGGAGTTGACGGTTTTCCTGTTTTAAAAACTTTAGCCTTTTGGGGTCCATCCAGGATGACATTTTCAGCATCCATTTGCGGCCACATTAGGTTCTCACTCTATATTTGTCAGTATTACAACCCAAACAAACGTACTGCCTGGAATTTTCACTGCAGTAAGTGCATTTGTTGGGGTAGTGTTGCTGTAGCAACGTACGTCTTTGGGAAATGGCAGGAACACAACTCCCAGATTTTTGTGGCCCCTACATAAGCAATAGCCAAATGTTCAATGGAGTAGGCTACTTTTTGGTTCCTCGTGCAATACTGACATATTTGAAATATGTTGGCCAATCACATTGTGATGACCTCAAATGGAAACACCATTGTTATTTTTCTTTTCATAAGTGCTTCCTTTTGGGGTTGTCTCGGCTGTGAGTTTTTTTCTGCAGATAGCTGCACACACTGATAACGATCACATGAATTGACAACGATTCTAGCCCATTCATTGAGTGGGAGGTCTGCAATGTGTTCAAGGACCTATTGTACGCATGGAAGGCGGGGTTGAGTTGCATTGGCCAATATCTGTATTTATAGTAGTTAGCATTGCCTGCTGCACATCTTCTCCACTTTAGGAACTTTGGCAAGGCAGGAATGATACATTAACAACTGGACAATCGTCAACGGAAGGAAGACGCTCCCTCCCAGTCTGTTTCATTGACCCAACCTGAGCACTGCCTTGAGTTTGAGCAATAGTAAGTGCTACTTGTTAGGGCAGTCATACAGACATGATCAACATGAAATGTCCACACATTGACGTGACATTAGCAATAATTTCGGAGTAACAAACTCTTTCTTTGAATCTGTCAGCAAGATTGATCAAACATAAGCACTCACTTGTGTTCAGAGAACAGTAAGTGCTTCTTGTTGGGGTAGTTCTGGTGACTTTTCATACGTTTGGTCAAATTTGATGATCTCAAATCATGATCATCTCAAATAGAGGAGTTGACGGTTTTCCTGTTTTAAAAACTTTAGCCTTTTGGGGTCCATCCAGGATGACATTTTCAGCATCCATTTGCGGCCACATTAGGTTCTCACTCTATATTTGTCAGTATTACAACCCAAACAAACGTACTGCCTGGAATTTTCACTGCAGTAAGTGCATTTGTTGGGGTAGTGTTGCTGTAGCAACGTACGTCTTTGGGAAATGGCAGGAACACAACTCCCAGATTTTTGTGGCCCCTACATAAGCAATAGCCAAATGTTCAATGGAGTAGGCTACTTTTTGGTTCCTCGTGCAATACTGACATATTTGAAATACGTTGACCAATCACATAGTGACGACCTCAAATGGAAACACCATTGTTATTTTTCTTTTCATAAGTGCTTCCTTTTGGGGTTGTCTCGGCTGTGAGTTTTTTTCTGCAGATAGCTGCACACACTGATAACGATCACATGAATTGACAACGATTCTAGCCCATTCATTGAGTGGGAGGACTGCAATGTGTTCAAGGACCTATTGTACGCATGGAAGGCGGGGTTGAGTTGCATTGGCCAATATCTGTATTTATAGTAGTTAGCATTGCCTGCTGCACATCTTCTCCACTTTAGGAACTTTGGCAAGGCAGGAATGATACATTAACAACTGGACAATCGTCAACGGAAGGAAGACGCTCCCTCCCAGTCTGTTTCATTGACCCAACCTGAGCACTGCCTTGAGTTTGAGCAATAGTAAGTGCTACTTGTTAGGGCAGTCATACAGACATGATCAACATGAAATGTCCACACATTGACGTGACATTAGCAATAATTTCGGAGTAACAAACTCTTTCTTTGAATCTGTCAGCAAGATTGATCAAACATAAGCACTCACTTGTGTTCAGAGAACAGTAAGTGCTTCTTGTTGGGGTAGTTCTGGTGACTTTTCATACGTTTGGTCAAATTTGATGATCTCAAATCATGATCATCTCAAATAGAGGAGTTGACGGTTTTCCTGTTTTAAAAACTTTAGCCTTTTGGGGTCCATCCAGGATGACATTTTCAGCATCCATTTACGGCCACATTAGGTTCTCACTCTATATTTGTCAGTATTACAACCCAAACAAACGTACTGCCTGGAATTTTCACTGCAGTAAGTGCATTTGTTGGGTTAGTGTTGCTGTAGCAACGTACGTCTTTGGGAAATGGCAGGAACACAACTCCCAGATTTTTGTGGCCCCTACATAAGCAATAGCCAAATGTTCAATGGAGTAGGCTACTTTTTGGTTCCTCGTGAAATACTGACATATTTGAAATACGTTGACCAATCACATAGTGACGACCTCAAATGGAAACACCATTGTTATTTTTCTTTTCATAAGTGCTTCCTTTTGGGGTTGTCTCGGCTGTGAGTTTTTTTCTGCAGATAGCTGCACACACTGATAACGATCACATGAATTGACAACGATTCTAGCCCATTCATTGAGTGGGAGTACTGCAATGTGTTCAAGGACCTATTGTACGCATGGACGGCGGGGTTGAGTTGCATTGGCCAATATCTGTATTTATAGTAGTTATCATTGCCTGCTGCACATCTTCTCCACTTTAGGAACTTTGGCAAGGCAGGAATGATACATTAACAACTGGACAATCGTCAACGGAAGGAAGACGCTCCCTCCCAGTCTGTTTCATTGACCCAACCTGAGCACTGCCTTGATTTTGAGCAATAGTAAGTGCTACTTGTTGGGGCAGTCATACAGACATGATCAACATGAAATGTCCACACATTGACGTGACATTTGCAATAATTTCGGAGTAACAAACTCTTTCTTTGAATCTGTCAGCAAGATTGCTCAAACATAAGCACTCACTTGTGTTCCGAGAACAGTAAGTGCTTTTTGTTGGGGTAGTTCTGGTGACTTTTCATACGTTTGGTCAAATTTGATGATCTCAAATCATGATGATCTCAAATAGAGGAATTGACGGTTTTCCTGTTTTAAAAACTTTAGCCTTTTGGGGTCCATCCAGGATGACATTTTCAGCATCCATTTGCGGCCACATTAGGTTCTCACTCTATATTTGTCAGTATTACAACCCAAACAAACGTACTGCCTGGAATTTTCACTGCAGTAAGTGCATTTGTTGGGGTAGTGTTGCTGTAGCAACGTACGTCTTTGGGAAATGGCAGGAACACAACTCCCAGATTTTTGTGGCCCCTACATAAGCAATAGCCAAATGTTCAATGGAGTAGGCTACTTTTTGGTTCCTCGTGCAATACTGACATATTTGAAATACGTTGACCAATCACATAGTGACGACCTCAAATGGAAACACCATTGTTATTTTTCTTTTCATAAGTGCTTCCTTTTGGGGTTGTCTCGGCTGTGAGTTTTTTTCTGCAGATAGCTGCACACACTGATAACGATCACATGAATTGACAACGATTCTAGCCCATTCATTGAGTGGGAGGACTGCAATGTGTTCAAGGACCTATTGTACGCATGGAAGGCGGGGTTGAGTTGCATTGGCCAATATCTGTATTTATAGTAGTTAGCATTGCCTGCTGCACATCTTCTCCACTTTAGGAACTTTGGCAAGGCAGGAATGATACATTAACAACTGGACAATCGTCAACGGAAGGAAGACGCTCCCTCCCAGTCTGTTTCATTGACCCAACCTGAGCACTGCCTTGAGTTTGAGCAATAGTAAGTGCTACTTGTTAGGGCAGTCATACAGACATGATCAACATGAAATGTCCACACATTGACGTGACATTAGCAATAATTTCGGAGTAACAAACTCTTTCTTTGAATCTGTCAGCAAGATTGATCAAACATAAGCACTCACTTGTGTTCAGAGAACAGTAAGTGCTTCTTGTTGGGGTAGTTCTGGTGACTTTTCATACGTTTGGTCAAATTTGATGATCTCAAATCATGATCATCTCAAATAGAGGAGTTGACGGTTTTCCTGTTTTAAAAACTTTAGCCTTTTGGGGTCCATCCAGGATGACATTTTCAGCATCCATTTGCGGCCACATTAGGTTCTCACTCTATATTTGTCAGTATTACAACCCAAACAAACGTACTGCCTGGAATTTTCACTGCAGTAAGTGCATTTGTTGGGGTAGTGTTGCTGTAGCAACGTACGTCTTTGGGAAATGGCAGGAACACAACTCCCAGATTTTTGTGGCCCCTACATAAGCAATAGCCAAATGTTCAATGGAGTAGGCTACTTTTTGGTTCCTCGTGCAATACTGACATATTTGAAATACGTTGACCAATCACATAGTGACGACCTCAAATGGAAACACCATTGTTATTTTTCTTTTCATAAGTGCTTCCTTTTGGGGTTGTCTCGGCTGTGAGTTTTTTTCTGCAGATAGCTGCACACACTGATAACGATCACATGAATTGACAACGATTCTAGCCCATTCATTGAGTGGGAGGACTGCAATGTGTTCAAGGACCTATTGTACGCATGGAAGGCGGGGTTGAGTTGCATTGGCCAATATCTGTATTTATAGTAGTTAGCATTGCCTGCTGCACATCTTCTCCACTTTAGGAACTTTGGCAAGGCAGGAATGATACATTAACAACTGGACAATCGTCAACGGAAGGAAGACGCTCCCTCCCAGTCTGTTTCATTGACCCAACCTGAGCACTGCCTTGAGTTTGAGCAATAGTAAGTGCTACTTGTTGGGGCAGTCATACAGACATGATCAACATGAAATGTCCACACATTGACGTGACATTAGCAATAATTTCGGAGTAACAAACTCTTTCTTTGAATCTGTCAGCAAGATTGCTCAAACATAAGCACTCACTTGTGTTCCGAGAACAGTAAGTGCTTTTTGTTGGGGTAGTTCTGGTGACTTTTCATACGTTTGGTCAAATTTGATGATCTCAAATCATGATGATCTCAAAGAGAGGAATTGACGGTTTTCCTGTTTTAAAAACTTTAGCCTTTTGGGGTCCATCCAGGATGACATTTTCAGCATCCATTTGCGGCCACATTAGGTTCTCACTCTATATTTGTCAGTATTACAACCCAAACAAACGTACTGCCTGGAATTTTCACTGCAGTAAGTGCATTTGTTGGGGTAGTGTTGCTGTAGCAACGTACGTCTTTGGGAAATGGCAGGAACACAACTCCCAGATTTTTGTGGCCCCTACATAAGCAATAGCCAAATGTTCAATGGAGTAGGCTACTTTTTGGTTCCTCGTGCAATACTGACATATTTGAAATATGTTGGCCAATCACATTGTGATGACCTCAAATGGAAACACCATTGTTATTTTTCTTTTCATAAGTGCTTCCTTTTGGGGTTGTCTCGGCTGTGAGTTTTTTTCTGCAGATAGCTGCACACACTGATAACGATCACATGAATTGACAACGATTCTAGCCCATTCATTGAGTGGGAGTACTGCAATGTGTTCAAGGACATATTGTACGCATGGAAGGCGGGGTTGAGTTGCATTGGCCAATATCTGTATTTATAGTAGTTAGCATTGCCTGCTGCACATCTTCTCCACTTTAGGAACTTTGGCAAGGCAGGAATGATACATTAACAACTGGACAATCGTCAACGGAAGGAAGACGCTCCCTCCCAGTCTGTTTCATTGACCCAACCTGAGCACTGCCTTGAGTTTGAGCAATAGTAAGTGCTACTTGTTAGGGCAGTCATACAGACATGATCAACATGAAATGTCCACACATTGACGTGACATTAGCAATAATTTCGGAGTAACAAACTCTTTCTTTGAATCTGTCAGCAAGATTGATCAAACATAAGCACTCACTTGTGTTCAGAGAACAGTAAGTGCTTCTTGTTGGGGTAGTTCTGGTGACTTTTCATACGTTTGGTCAAATTTGATGATCTCAATCATGATCATCTCAAATAGAGGAGTTGACGGTTTTCCTGTTTTAAAAACTTTAGCCTTTTGGGGTCCATCCAGGATGACATTTTCAGCATCCATTTACGGCCACATTAGGTTCTCACTCTATATTTGTCAGTATTACAACCCAAACAAACGTACTGCCTGGAATTTTCACTGCAGTAAGTGCATTTGTTGGGGTAGTGTTGCTGTAGCAACGTACGTCTTTGGGAAATGGCAGGAACACAACTCCCAGATTTTTGTGGCCCCTACATAAGCAATAGCCAAATGTTCAATGGAGTAGGCTACTTTTTGGTTCCTCGTGCAATACTGACATATTTGAAATATGTTGGCCAATCACATTGTGATGACCTCAAATGGAAACACCATTGTTATTTTTCTTTTCATAAGTGCTTCCTTTTGGGGTTGTCTCGGCTGTGAGTTTTTTTCTGCAGATAGCTGCACACACTGATAACGATCACATGAATTGACAACGATTCTAGCCCATTCATTGAGTGGGAGGTCTGCAATGTGTTCAAGGACCTATTGTACGCATGGAAGGCGGGGTTGAGTTGCATTGGCCAATATCTGTATTTATAGTAGTTATCATTGCCTGCTGCACATCTTCTCCACTTTAGGAACTTTGGCAAGGCAGGAATGATACATTAACAACTGGACAATCGTCAACGGAAGGAAGACGCTCCCTCCCAGTCTGTTTCATTGACCCAACCTGAGCACTGCCTTGAGTTTGAGCAATAGTAAGTGCTACTTGTTGGGGCAGTCATACAGACATGATCAACATGAAATGTCCACACATTGACGTGACATTAGCAATAATTTCGGAGTAACAAACTCTTTCTTTGAATCTGTCAGCAAGATTGCTCAAACATAAGCACTCACTTGTGTTCCGAGAACAGTAAGTGCTTCTTGTTGGGGTAGTTCTGGTGACTTTTCATACGTTTGGTCAAATTTGATGATCTCAAATCATGATCATCTCAAATAGAGGAGTTGACGGTTTTCCTGTTTTAAAAACTTTAGCCTTTTGGGGTCCATCCAGGATGACATTTTCAGCATCCATTTGCGGCCACATTAGGTTCTCACTCTATATTTGTCAGTATTACAACCCAAACAAACGTACTGCCTGGAATTTTCACTGCAGTAAGTGCATTTGTTGGGGTAGTGTTGCTGTAGCAACGTACGTCTTTGGGAAATGGCAGGAACACAACTCCCAGATTTTTGTGGCCCCTACATAAGCAATAGCCAAATGTTCAATGGAGTAGGCTACTTTTTGGTTCCTCGTGCAATACTGACATATTTGAAATATGTTGGCCAATCACATTGTGATGACCTCAAATGGAAACACCATTGTTATTTTTCTTTTCATAAGTGCTTCCTTTTGGGGTTGTCTCGGCTGTGAGTTTTTTTCTGCAGATAGCTGCACACACTGATAACGATCACATGAATTGACAACGATTCTAGCCCATTCATTGAGTGGGAGGACTGCAATGTGTTCAAGGACCTATTGTACGCATGGAAGGCGGGGTTGAGTTGCATTGGCCAATATCTGTATTTATAGTAGTTAGCATTGCCTGCTGCACATCTTCTCCACTTTAGGAACTTTGGCAAGGCAGGAATGATACATTAACAACTGGACAATCGTCAACGGAAGGAAGACACTCCCTCCCAGTCTGTTTCATTGACCCAACCTGAGCACTGCCTTGAGTTTGAGCAATAGTAAGTGCTACTTGTTAGGGCAGTCATACAGACATGATCAACATGAAATGTCCACACATTGACGTGACATTAGCAATAATTTCGGAGTAACAAACTCTTTCTTTGAATCTGTCAGCAAGATTGATCAAACATAAGCACTCACTTGTGTTCAGAGAACAGTAAGTGCTTCTTGTTGGGGTAGTTCTGGTGACTTTTCATACGTTTGGTCAAATTTGATGATCTCAAATCATGATCATCTCAAATAGAGGAGTTGACGGTTTTCCTGTTTTAAAAACTTTAGCCTTTTGGGGTCCATCCAGGATGACATTTTCAGCATCCATTTGCGGCCACATTAGGTTCTCACTCTATATTTGTCAGTATTACAACCCAAACAAACGTACTGCCTGGAATTTTCACTGCAGTAAGTGCATTTGTTGGGGTAGTGTTGCTGTAGCAACGTACGTCTTTGGGAAATGGCAGGAACACAACTCCCAGATTTTTGTGGCCCCTACATAAGCAATAGCCAAATGTTCAATGGAGTAGGCTACTTTTTGGTTCCTCGTGCAATACTGACATATTTGAAATATGTTGGCCAATCACATTGTGATGACCTCAAATGGAAACACCATTGTTATTTTTCTTTTCATAAGTGCTTCCTTTTGGGGTTGTCTCGGCTGTGAGTTTTTTTCTGCAGATAGCTGCACACACTGATAACGATCACATGAATTGACAACGATTCTAGCCCATTCATTGAGTGGGAGGTCTGCAATGTGTTCAAGGACCTATTGTACGCATGGAAGGCGGGGTTGAGTTGCATTGGCCAATATCTGTATTTATAGTAGTTAGCATTGCCTGCTGCACATCTTCTCCACTTTAGGAACTTTGGCAAGGCAGGAATGATACATTAACAACTGGACAATCGTCAACGGAAGGAAGACGCTCCCTCCCAGTCTGTTTCATTGACCCAACCTGAGCACTGCCTTGAGTTTGAGCAATAGTAAGTGCTACTTGTTAGGGCAGTCATACAGACATGATCAACATGAAATGTCCACACATTGACGTGACATTAGCAATAATTTCGGAGTAACAAACTCTTTCTTTGAATCTGTCAGCAAGATTGATCAAACATAAGCACTCACTTGTGTTCAGAGAACAGTAAGTGCTTCTTGTTGGGGTAGTTCTGGTGACTTTTCATACGTTTGGTCAAATTTGATGATCTCAAATCATGATCATCTCAAATAGAGGAGTTGACGGTTTTCCTGTTTTAAAAACTTTAGCCTTTTGGGGTCCATCCAGGATGACATTTTCAGCATCCATTTGCGGCCACATTAGGTTCTCACTCTATATTTGTCAGTATTACAACCCAAACAAACGTACTGCCTGGAATTTTCACTGCAGTAAGTGCATTTGTTGGGGTAGTGTTGCTGTAGCAACGTACGTCTTTGGGAAATGGCAGGAACACAACTCCCAGATTTTTGTGGCCCCTACATAAGCAATAGCCAAATGTTCAATGGAGTAGGCTACTTTTTGGTTCCTCGTGCAATACTGACATATTTGAAATACGTTGACCAATCACATAGTGACGACCTCAAATGGAAACACCATTGTTATTTTTCTTTTCATAAGTGCTTCCTTTTGGGGTTGTCTCGGCTGTGAGTTTTTTTCTGCAGATAGCTGCACACACTGATAACGATCACATGAATTGACAACGATTCTAGCCCATTCATTGAGTGGGAGGACTGCAATGTGTTCAAGGACCTATTGTACGCATGGAAGGCGGGGTTGAGTTGCATTGGCCAATATCTGTATTTATAGTAGTTAGCATTGCCTGCTGCACATCTTCTCCACTTTAGGAACTTTGGCAAGGCAGGAATGATACATTAACAACTGGACAATCGTCAACGGAAGGAAGACGCTCCCTCCCAGTCTGTTTCATTGACCCAACCTGAGAACTGCCTTGAGTTTGAGCAATAGTAAGTGCTACTTGTTAGGGCAGTCATACAGACATGATCAACATGAAATGTCCACACATTGACGTGACATTAGCAATAATTTCGGAGTAACAAACTCTTTCTTTGAATCTGTCAGCAAGATTGATCAAACATAAGCACTCACTTGTGTTCAGAGAACAGTAAGTGCTTCTTGTTGGGGTAGTTCTGGTGACTTTTCATACGTTTGGTCAAATTTGATGATCTCAAATCATGATCATCTCAAATAGAGGAGTTGACGGTTTTCCTGTTTTAAAAACTTTAGCCTTTTGGGGTCCATCCAGGATGACATTTTCAGCATCCATTTACGGCCACATTAGGTTCTCACTCTATATTTGTCAGTATTACAACCCAAACAAACGTACTGCCTGGAATTTTCACTGCAGTAAGTGCATTTGTTGGGTTAGTGTTGCTGTAGCAACGTACGTCTTTGGGAAATGGCAGGAACACAACTCCCAGATTTTTGTGGCCCCTACATAAGCAATAGCCAAATGTTCAATGGAGTAGGCTACTTTTTGGTTCCTCGTGAAATACTGACATATTTGAAATACGTTGACCAATCACATAGTGACGACCTCAAATGGAAACACCATTGTTATTTTTCTTTTCATAAGTGCTTCCTTTTGGGGTTGTCTCGGCTGTGAGTTTTTTTCTGCAGATAGCTGCACACACTGATAACGATCACATGAATTGACAACGATTCTAGCCCATTCATTGAGTGGGAGTACTGCAATGTGTTCAAGGACCTATTGTACGCATGGACGGCGGGGTTGAGTTGCATTGGCCAATATCTGTATTTATAGTAGTTAGCATTGCCTGCTGCACATCTTCTCCACTTTAGGAACTTTGGCAAGGCAGGAATGATACATTAACAACTGGACAATCGTCAACGGAAGGAAGACGCTCCCTCCCAGTCTGTTTCATTGACCCAACCTGAGCACTGCCTTGATTTTGAGCAATAGTAAGTGCTACTTGTTGGGGCAGTCATACAGACATGATCAACATGAAATGTCCACACATTGACGTGACATTTGCAATAATTTCGGAGTAACAAACTCTTTCTTTGAATCTGTCAGCAAGATTGCTCAAACATAAGCACTCACTTGTGTTCCGAGAACAGTAAGTGCTTTTTGTTGGGGTAGTTCTGGTGACTTTTCATACGTTTGGTCAAATTTGATGATCTCAAATCATGATGATCTCAAATAGAGGAATTGACGGTTTTCCTGTTTTAAAAACTTTAGCCTTTTGGGGTCCATCCAGGATGACATTTTCAGCATCCATTTGCGGCCACATTAGGTTCTCACTCTATATTTGTCAGTATTACAACCCAAACAAACGTACTGCCTGGAATTTTCACTGCAGTAAGTGCATTTGTTGGGGTAGTGTTGCTGTAGCAACGTACGTCTTTGGGAAATGGCAGGAACACAACTCCCAGATTTTTGTGGCCCCTACATAAGCAATAGCCAAATGTTCAATGGAGTAGGCTACTTTTTGGTTCCTCGTGCAATACTGACATATTTGAAATATGTTGGCCAATCACATTGTGATGACCTCAAATGGAAACACCATTGTTATTTTTCTTTTCATAAGTGCTTCCTTTTGGGGTTGTCTCGGCTGTGAGTTTTTTTCTGCAGATAGCTGCACACACTGATAACGATCACATGAATTGACAACGATTCTAGCCCATTCATTGAGTGGGAGGTCTGCAATGTGTTCAAGGACCTATTGTACGCATGGAAGGCGGGGTTGAGTTGCATTGGCCAATATCTGTATTTATAGTAGTTAGCATTGCCTGCTGCACATCTTCTCCACTTTAGGAACTTTGGCAAGGCAGGAATCATACATTAACAACTGGACAATCGTCAACGGAAGGAAGACATTCCCTCCCAGTCTGTTTCCCTGACCCAACCTGAGCACTGCCTTGAGTTTGAGCAATAGTAAGTGCTACTTGTTGGGGCAGTCATACAGGCATGATCAACATGAAATGTCCACACATTGACGTGACATTAGCAATAATTTCGGAGTAACAAACTCTTTCTTTGAATCTGTCAGCAAGATTGCTCAAACATAAGCACTCACTTGTGTTCCGAGAACAGTAAGTGCTTCTTGTTGGGGTAGTTCTGGTGACTTTTCATACGTTTGGTCAAATTTGATGATCTCAAATCATGATCATCTCAAATAGAGGAGTTGACGGTTTTCCTGTTTTAAAAACTTTAGCCTTTTGGGGTCCATCCAGGATGACATTTTCAGCATCCATTTGCGGCCACATTAGGTTCTCACTCTATATTTGTCAGTATTACAACCCAAACAAACGTACTGCCTGGAATTTTCACTGCAGTAAGTGCATTTGTTGGGGTAGTGTTGCTGTAGCAACATACGTCTTTGGGAAATGGCAGGAACACAACTCCCAGATTTTTGTGGCCCCTACATAAGCAATAGCCAAATGTTCAATGGAGTAGGCTACTTTTTGGTTCCTCGTGCAATACTGACATATTTGAAATATGTTGACCAATCACATTGTGATGACCTCAAATGGAAACACCATTGTTATTTTTCTTTTCACAAGTGCTTCCTTTTGGGGTTGTCTCGGCTGTGAGTTTTTTTTTTACAACAACCAGTGTCAGACATGGAGTAGTTATATGCCAGGTAAAAAACCTTTGTATTGTCCTTGAGGATCTGGGAAAGTGTCACTTATTTGCCACAAGTCCACCAAGGTACTGCAGTCTGGGATCCAGGTACAGGAAATCATGGTGGTGCTGATGTGCCAGCAATGTGTCAAAAAGTATTTCTTGGTGTCAGTCTGTCAGCTGGATTTGGATATCTTCATGTTCCTCCATGGTCATTTCCTGTACGAGTCTCTGCAAGAAGGTAACAATTGTATGTCAGATGAGGTACCAAACAATGAACTGAAAGTCACTGAGCCAATGAAGTACATTTTTACATGAGCAAGACTATTTGTGTAATTCCTGCACATCGAAGTACAAGGAAACTGTTGTATCTTCAATCAAAACTAATTAGGTTGCTTAGTGATATTTATTAGGTAAAATTGTTCAACATGGTGACAAATCGATATCTGAGTAAAGGGTTTCAAATGTTTTTGTAAGCAGCACTTTTCTGAGTGGTTAGTAGTTACAAGACGGGGGGAAGATTTACGAGTCTGAGTTGCAGACGTGTAGTTCAGTTAACACCATTATTTTGTACGATATACTAAACATATCAGCAAACGATGTAATCTAAATACCACATATTCCAAGCAAAGGTATGTTTTGAGCCATTCACATGCATGCTCGAATGGATTATTTTTCCATGCTGACATAATTGTTTGTTACCTGACACCGCGTTCTCTTCCTCGTCGTCACCCTCGCCCCCTCCTCGCCCTCTTTGAGATGGTCCAAATGTCTATAAAACATATAACATAACTGTGTGTTCTCTGTTGCATGGTTTAGTTGCACTAATAAATATTAACGTAGATAGCCATTAGCATTAGCTGACGTACAGTATTTCCTAACAATGCCACAAAAATATTAATTCTTTTTTTGTCAAATATTTTTATTGATGTTTTTCATTTTTTAAGTGAGTAAAAACAAGGGGGATATCACACACGTTACCATCAGCTTTCGCAAAGCGAGAACAAAAATAAGTCCTACAAATTTCCATCCAAATAAGGTGAACGAAAGATAAATGGTATTCCCCATCAAAACAACACATTCAATCACACATTCACACCATACATTCCAAAATTGAGGGAAAAGCATAAGACAATTAAATAATAAATTGGGGGAAAAAAAATAAAAAATAAATAAAATAAAATAATAATAGTAATAATAATAATAATAATAATAATAATAATTGAAAAAAGATAAACAAAACAACTCAGCGATTCATTGATTCTCTGCATCAATATGTAAGGTATCTATGTGTAACAAAAAGGGATGCCAGGTGTAGTGGAAAGCCTGAAGGGAACCTTTGAGGGAGAATCTGATCTTTTCAAGTTTAACACAATGCAAAATTTCGTGAATCCACCTATTATGTGTAGGAGGGGTTGAATGAGTCCATTTTAGGAGAATGAGCCTCCTCGCAAGCAAGGTGGTAAAGGCTATAATGGTTTGTGCAGATTTGGGCCGAGGGAGTGCTGGGAAAATTCCAAAAAGGGCAATGAGTGGGTCAGGGTCCAATGTGATACCCAGGACCTTCCCTATTGTAACGAAAATAGCGTGCCAGAAATCATGGAGTCTGGGGCACGACCAAAACATATGCAAGTGATTAGCTGGGGAAAGTTTACACCTGTTACACGAGTCGGATTTATCTGGAAACATTTTTGCTAGCCTAGCATTGGGGAGGTGGCTCCTGTGTAGGATCTTACACTGCAGTAGTCGGTGTCTTGCACAGATCGAGGAAGAGTGCACGAGATTAAGCATCTGATCCCACTGTTTGTCAGAAATTGTAATATTAAGGTCCTGGTCCCAGACGGATCTCAATGAGTTAAGGGGTGTTGGATTGATCTTAAAAATAAAATTATACAATATTGAAGATGGATTTTTGTGACGCATTGAGCAAAAGGAGACAATCCATCAAGGTCTCAGGGGGGCGATTAGGGAAATGTGGAAATTGGTTTTGGACAAAATACCGTATCTGGAAATAACGGAATAGATGAGAGCGAGGGAGCCGGAATTTTTCTGAAAGGTCAATAAACGATGGAAATACACCATCAATATAAATGCTGTCAAGGGTCCGTAGGCCACAGTTGGACCAAGATTCAAAAGCTCGATCGGAGCAAGATGGAAGAAAGAGGTAATTACGGTAAACGGGCGTAAGTCTTGATGAACAGTGTAGGCCAAATTGCCTTCTGAACTGATTCCAAATTTTCAATGTCTCTAGCACGATAGAGTTGCGTGGTGCCCGCTTAAGTGGTAGAGGTAATTGAGAGCAAACTATTGACCATAATGCAATTGGTAAGGAGGCTAATTCCATGCTGACCCAAGGAGAATCGTTATCCGAAGAGATTTCAACATTCCAAAACAAGATTTTACTAATATTGCTAGCTCAGTAATATCGCCGAAAGTCCGGCAAGGCTAAACCACCAAGAGATTTAGGAAGCTGAAGAGTCGATCTTTTAATGCGAGCACCTTTATTACACCACAATAATGAGTTAATTAACTGATCAAGTGTAGAAAAAAAAGATTTACGAATGAGCACGGGAATATGCTCAAACAAATAAAGGAAGCGAGGAAGTACTGTCATCTTAACAAGGTTAATCCGGCCCAGCAATGAAAAAGGGAGAGTACCCCACCTGGCAAAGTCTGATGTGCAACGCTTGAGTAACGGTTGGAAATTTTTGGCAAATAATTCTGAGAGTGACTTTGTTACGATAATACCAAGGTACTTCAGTTGAGTCACTTTCTTAAAGGGTAGTATGGAAGAGGGGAGACTCTCTGCATGTAAGTTAATTGGAAAATATTCACTTTTATCAAAGTTGATTTTGTAGCCGGATAATGCATTGAACTGTTCCAAAATATCCAAAATAACAGGAAGGGATGTACCCGGATTTTTTACATAAAGGAGGAGATCGTCCGCGTATAAAGATAATTTATTAGTAAGGCCAAATAGAGAGATCCCTTCAAATTTATTTTCACCACGGAGCCACAGTGCTAAGGGCTCTATGGCAAGTGCGAACAAGAGCGGCGAGAGAGGGCATCCCTGACGGGTGCCACGAGATAAAGGAAACAAATCAGACTTCTCGCCGTTAATACTAATACAAGCTACAGGGGATGTGTAAAGAAGTTTAATCCACAAAATAAATTTTTGATCAAAACCAAAGTTTCCCAAAATAAAAAAACGTAGTTCCACTCCACACGATCAAAAGCCTTCTCTGCATCTAACGAAAGCACAATTTCAGCAGGTTTAGAGTCTGAAGAAGAGCAAATGATATTCAATAGACGCCTGGTATTGTTAAAAGATTGTCGACCTGCAATGAAACCGGTCTGGTCCGGGCTAATTTGTATGGGAATGACCTTCTGGAGTCGTATTGCTAGTACTTTAGACAGAATTTTAAAATCCACATTTAGGAGAGAAATTGGTCTATAACTACTACACAGTAAGGGATCTTTTTCCTTCTTAAGCAACAGGGTTATCGACGCTTCGGAAAATGTAGAAGGTAATTGACCGCTATGAAAAGCATCGTTAAACACCCTTGCCAGAATGGGCGCTAGTATATCAGAATAGGTTTTAAAAAATTCTGTGGAGTAGCCGTCTGGTCCAGGAGCTTTAGAACTTTGTAGGGAACTTATGGGTTCCCGAATCTCTGCGACTGTTATTGCGACTCCCAGACTACCAAAAGTGTCTAAATCTACTTGAGGATAAATTAAGCGGTCCAGAGGATTGGACACTGGCCATTCGAAGGGGAAAATCTCGGAAGAATAAAGTGCGGAGTAATAATCGGAGAAAGTATTACAAATACCCTTGGGGTCTGTCAAAACCTGCCCAGTTGGAGTTGATATCCTAGGAATAAGCCTAGCGGCGCTTACCGCTCGGGCCTGGTACGCCAATAATTTACCTGGTTTGTCACCATGTTAAAAAAAACGCTGCCTTGTTTGCAAAAGTTGAACCTCAACTTTGCCAGTCAACAAGAAATCCTATTGAGATTGTAATTGCAAACTTTTTTTGTATAACGCAGGTGAAGGGTTAGTAGAGTAATTAACATCTAAAACACGAATTTCTTCTGCAAGATCCCCTAATTTAGCAAGCTCCGTCTTTTTATAATAAGAAACAAATGAGATAACTTGCCCACGAATATAAGCCTTAAAAGAGTCCCACAGTATATTGCTACTAACATCGGGCCTATCATTAATTTCAAAAAAGAAGTTAATTTGATCAGTAAGAAAATCTTTAAATTTAGCTTCAGAAAGCAACTGGGAATTAAATTTCCAAAATTTATGGGCTGGTCTGCAATGTGAAAAATTAATATCAATCGATGTTGGAGCGTGATCCGAGATAACTATAGAGTGATATTTACAAGTAGTAATACTGTGTAACAATTTATAATCCACGAGGAAAAAATCTATTCGAGAAAAACTGTGATGTACATGAGAAAAGAACGAAAATGTCTTATCAGAGGGGAACTTTGTTCTCCAAGGGTCAGACAATCCCAATTGGTCTGCATGGAATTTCAGGGTAGTGGCTGATTTAGACAGATTTGTGGGTCTGGTAGATGATCTATCGAGCACAGTGTCCTGTACTAAATTAAAGTCACCCCCGATAATGAGAAGGTGGTCTGCAAGATTAGGTAAAGAGGAAAAAAAAACGGGTTACAAATGTATCATCGTCCCATGTAGGGGCATAAACCAAGGCCAGAACCACAGAGATATTCATCAGTTTGCCGGAAACTATGACAAAGCGTCCATTGGGATCACTTATAGAGACAGAAGGTTCAAAGGAAATACCCTTGCGTATGACAATGGCAGCACCTCTGACACTCTCAGTAAACCCTGAGTGAAATAAGTGGCCCATCCAAGAACGTTTCATGCGAAAAATTTCAGAATTGCGGAGGTGGGTTTCCTGCAAAAAGCACAGATCTCCCCCAAGGTGTTGTAGGTGTGACAATACCTTGTTAGACTTGATAATATTGTTCATTCCCTTGACATTCCACGAGACAAAACGAAGGTTCCTACCTCCCATCAGAGTGGGTTTCGAGATGGGCTAAATGGCTGAGCTGCAGGCAAAAAGGAGGAGAAAAAAATAAATATATAAAAATAATAATAATAATAATAATAAAAGGGGAGGAAAAAAATAAAAAATAAAACACAAAAGTAAAATCACACTCAAACATACACACATACATATTCATAACAAAACAAACCAATCCCTTAGGAAAAACAAACTTCTGTATCATATGAGATACAAACCTCCCGAACATCGCAACTCTGACCCCCATTATGAAAACTTAAAAAATAGCTAAATTAATCAACTTAAGATCACAGCGCAGTGATTGTTAGGCCTCATATGTAAGCTGAGGTCACACACAGTGTAACCTGGTCACTAATAAAATAATAATAATACTAAATACTGAATGCCTTTGATTTGAAAGTGTTAATGTCTCAGCAAAACTGGAAATATAGAACATTCAACAGTGTATAAGAGACAACAAAAAAAAAAAGAAAAAAAGGAAAATTTGATAAACTGGGCAGAAGTAATGAAGAAAAATGAAGTAAAAACAACAAATGACAAAAAAAGCCACACTTTTTTTTCACCTAAAAAGGAAATATATATATATATATATATATATATATATATATATATATATATATATATATATATATATATATGTATATATGTGTATATATATATATATATATATATATATATATATATATATATATATATATATATATATATATATATATATATATATATGTGTATATATGTATATATATATATATATATATATGTGTATATATATATATATATATATATATATGTGTATATATATATATATATATATATATATATATATTTATATATATGTATATATAAATAATAACAATAATATTAATAATAAAGTGAAAACCGTCCATTCTTGGCTATAGACCTTGAGAAAATAAGCAACATTTGAAAAAAGGGAGAGCTCCTTCGCATTAGAACAAGAAAAAAGGAAGAATGAAAACAATGTTGACTTAACATTCCACAGGAGGGAAAAAATAATAATAAAAATAAATAATAAAAAATAGGGAAAATGCGAAAAAAATAAACATAAGTAGTCAATATCAACATAGAGCAATAAATCAAACAATATCTTATTTTCCTTTTCCTTCTTTCAATTAAAAAAAAAAAAGTTTAAATGAAAAAGTAGTCATTTTGGTGATGACATGTAAGAACTCATGTCAAAATTAAAGAAAAAAAGAGATATTTTCCTCCGACAAGTAACAACAACAAAAGAGGGAAAAAAAAGAAGATATAAATAAGTTCAAATCCCATGAATGTAGAAAAGGTAAAATGCAAAATATGAAAAGAAGTGGAGCCATACTCCCAAAGTGGCCCTCGAGGGGAGAAAAAAAAACGCTACAAAAAATATGAAAACAAAAAGGACACATCGACAGTTCAAATTACCAACTTGTCACTAAGTTGTGTCAGGCCCCGCGAGCATCCATTGTAAGGGAAAAACCAACGAGATAAAGAACCCTACTAGGGGGAATGATCCTGAGAGTGGCTGGTAGACAGGTAGCCCTTAGCGTCCTCCACAGATTGAAGCCGAATCCTTTCACCTTTCGCCGTTGTGATCAGCAGCCTCGCCGGGTATAGGAGTGTGGGCTTCAGCCCACGTTGGTACAGCTGTTGCATCACCTCTCGGTAAACTACGCGTTGCTCCATGACTTCGGGCATGTAGTCCTCGTGAAGTGCGATGGGTTTTCCAAGGTACCTCATTTCAGATCTTCTCTTCCGAGCCTCTCTGATGACCCTCTCCTTCGTTTGAAAGTTGTGAAATCTGACGATAACAGGTCTCGGCCGTTCGCCTTGTTTGGGTTTAGTCGTTAGCGCTCGATGAGCTCGGTCCAAAACGGGAAGAGTTGGCAACGCATCTTTGCCTAAAAGGTCGCGCAGGAAGGAGGCGAAAAACGTTGTTGGTTGCGGGCCCTCGACTGATTCCGGTAGCCCAATAATACGAATATTATTGCGGCGGCTGCGCGCTTCCAGATCCGAGGCCTTGGCTTTTAGCTTAGCATTGCTAGCGGCTAGTTCAGCGCAGGTGGCCTCCAATGTTTCCAGTCGGTCGCTCACCGTGTTCGCATTGGACTCAAGCGATGAAATCCGCTGCCCGTATGCAGTCAGGGTGGATTGAACAGCATCAAGCTTCGAATCCAGTGCGGAGATAGTCGTTTTGAACTCCAAAGACAGAGTGGCCTTGTGGTCTTCCAGTAGCCTAGTTAGCGCAGCCATGTCGACGCTTTCGCCTGAGGTGTCTTCTTTCGGTGGAGAGTCCCTCTTAAGATGTTGCTTCGCTGCCCTAGAAGTCATTTCGGGGCTGAGTTGTCAAACACTTGTCACCCGCTTATGAAAAAATGGTAAATTACAGTAATAACATGCGAGAAGATAGGGAGCCGGAGTAAACACGTCCCACCATAACCGTAAGTCCACAAAAATATTAATTCTGAAATTAAATGACTAAATCACAAATTTAGGGATCTGTACATATGTCTAACAAATGTAATTCACTCACGTCATCACTCGAGGGAATAACAGAAGTCGTTTGCGCTTCTGTTCTGGTGAAATCGGTGGTCGGCTGGCGAAGGATTTGTGCCATATCTTCTGGGACGCCGTAGTTCGTGTGCTTAAAATCATTGCATTATCTTGTTTGACCGATAGATGGCGGTCGTGAGCTACACACTGGGGCTTTAATTTAAACATTAAGTTTGAGTCTCCTTCAATTAATGAGTCAATTGATTATTAATTTAATAATTAACAATTATTGATTTAATAATTAATTGGACCGATTTCCCTTAGATAATGGTTCCCCTTTGGTGAGGCCAATTTACGTTACATATTTTGTGAAACACACACATGTAATAATAAAAAAACAGCTTAGTGCATTTTCAAGTACTTAATTTTGTTTTAATTAAAAGCAACACTCATCCAGTAGTGTATAGCTTTTCTCATTGTATTAAACGTGTTTAGGCACTTTTGGAAACCTCAATTGAATTAAATGTAATTTTACTTTAATGTGACTGTCCTCAGTAGACTTTTGGTTCCTAAAACCTATAACCTCAAATGTATGCTGTGGTTAATAGTAATTTAGCAGACTAAATTGCTTAACACAACACTTTGTTGAGGGTTCTCAATTATTTAATGCATTGCCATTTAAAATAATTGGAAACATATTTGGATACCATCCTTTAATCTGTGCCTTAATAATTTTGGTAAAACATTTTTAATCAACTAATTGAGCCCAAAAAGCCAATCTTTAAGCATTTTCAGCATTGTCTAATTGGCTAACAATTAGTCCTTCCAAATTGAGTAAAGTGAGCTTACGCATATCTTTGATATCATAACGCTACTTTTAACCATGGATGCTTTGCAAAATGCTCTTGCGACCGTGACTAACAATCTCATTCCAGGCTATGCCGATGCGACAGCCAGCGCTAGCGCAGAGATTCTTGACACCAACATTGTGCAACTCGTTTGCGACGTTCAACAAGGATCGTTAACCCACGAAGATATGGCACAAATCCTCAGCCGACTAATGGTGAATTTAGTGGATAGGTGGAAAGTGAGTGACCATGAACTCGAACAAGTGAAAAGCGTTCTGATAGCAGAACAGCAAATTCATGCCCAAGTTAGCAGCAAGCTAACCAAGTTGGAAGCATGGTTGCATGAATCTGTGTGGACTTGGGAAACCAAGTTACAAAATTGACACAGGAACTCAAAGTGAGTACACAAACTGCCCGCACGCATGAACAAAATTGGCATAATGCCACATCTGAAATTCGTGAGCTAAAAGAATGCATTGCAGAACTACCAAATCAGCACACTGAAGCCCATTGGATTGATCTCCAAACTGAGCGTGAATTTGATAAGTACTTGCTAGCTCTCGCGAATGATGAAATTGCGGAATTAACTCAAAAGATTAGACTTTTGAAAAATGAACGCACTGAAGGAAAAAGGCAGACGTTTCGTTTGAAATCTGAGTTGATGGCAACGGAAGAAAAACTCAGCTGCCGTTCTTCAGTACTGGCCAGGATGACAAGTCATCCCAGGCTGAATCGAAATTGCAGCAAGTCCCACAAGGTAACACCAGTTACTGCTTTGGAGGTCCCCGTTCAGGACCTGTCTAAGGTGAACTCTCCTTTGCATTTTGATCCACCTGTGCGCACACCTGTTCCTTTTTCAGATGCTGCCACGTTGTATGATGTGCTGCAGACTTCCTCTGCAAATCTTGGACCTGCTTCTCAGCCACCTGTGCCACTTCCGGTTCCTACAAGGTTCCATGGCAAGCACGTCTCCAAGTGCCGCTCAACACACACGGGGGCCCCCTCCCTCTGCAGTGTCACTGAGAGGAGCAAGCTCACCTGTCTCTGTGCTTCCACCAAGAAGCACACTTCCGGTTTCGGTACCCCCGCTAGGCGCCACGCCTTCTTGTGTGTCTCCAGTTGCTGCCAACCTTCCTTCTCCTGCTCAACAAGCAGATGCTTCTTCTCATCATGTGGCGCAACCAGGCATGTCTACAAAAGAGTTAGACACGATTGCCAAGCACATTCAGAAATTTCAGCCAAAACAAGATTGCTCTGATAACACTTCTGTGTACCTCAAAGACCTTGATTTTCATTTGAGGAGATTCCCACAGGCAACAACGGATGACAAGATTTACCTCATGAAATTGACGTCCACTCGAGAAGTAAGTGATTGGATCGACCGCCAGCCAATCCACATCTTGAATGATTATCGAGCACTGTGTCACGCATTGTCTCGTGAATTTGATGGCCCAGTATCAGCAATTAGCTTTCTTGCTGCCTGGTCAGTAAAACAAGGCCGAAAAGAATCACCCAGCCTGTATTATAGTCGCCTGCGCAAGGCATACTTTGGGCATCGTAACGAACCCAACATGGAAGAACAGGTAGAATTCAAAACACTCTTTCTGAACAATCTCCACCCAAACACAAGCCACCTCTTGGGCGTGACAACTTGTCCTCGCACGCTAAGTAGCCTAGAGCTACGTGAACTTGCATCCAAGGCCTTTGTGTTTTAACGCGAAAACGCTGCTAAATCAGTGGAATCCTCTGTTTACCATGTTGCAGGTGATTCAGACGAAGTCGAACGACAGTCCGAATCACAGCAAAGCGACGATGACATCGCCGCTTCCCCATCAAATCCTGCACAACGGCCTAAAAATGGTTCTCATCAGAAGCACCAGTACGGCCGCAGTGCACCTGCGCGGTTGAGTCATAGCTCCAGCCGTAGTTGTGAACAGGAGAAACCCTTTGCGAAAACAAAACCTCGCAAAAAGAAACCTCCCCGCACAAATAGTCCTCAGGAGCCCCCATCCACGTCAGGTGATTCCTCAATTGACAGCAACATCTGGAAAAAAATTCTTGATGGGCTGCGCAAATTGTCCAACGACAGTCAGCCGACAGCCATCAATGAGGCAGAGGTATCTGACGACACCGTTCTTGCAGTCCAGCTGGATCCAGCAACTTCTTTGCCTTCTGCCAGTGCACCTGTTACCGAGTCGAATCAACCATTCAAACAACTCTTAGGTAACCTCAAGATTAAAGGTGCATCGCGTAAGTTCTATATGAGGACGACACTTGAACAAACATTAGACTATGACACTTTGGTTGATCCTGGTGCTGACATTACAGTAATGTCCAACACGCTCTTCAACCAACTACAAGCCACGCTGAAGAACAGTGGCCGGATGCTCCGCCTCAACCACTGCTCATTGGAGATCGGTCCATTTGCACTGACTAACACCCATTTGGACTCCATGGCAACGTTACACTGGACGATTGGACCACACAAATTGGTCCACCCTGTGTACGTGTCTGCTGTGGAATCAGTCCCGCTCCTCATTGGTCAAGATCTGCTGGGCCGCTTCAAGCCCCTGATAGATTACGACCGACGCAAAATCTGGTCACAGGTGCGGCAGCCTCTGCCAGCAGAACCGCTGACCAAAACTGCCAATTGTTATGCGGTAAGCCTAAGAGAGCCTTCTTGTGAACCTGTTCTGAGTGTACAAAACTTCCTGTTTTAAAAACTTTAGCCTTTTGGGGTCCATCCAGGATGACATTTTCAGCATCCATTTGCGGCCACATTAGGTTCTCACTCTATATTTGTCAGTATTACAACCCAAACAAACGTACTGCCTGGAATTTTCACTGCAGTAAGTGCATTTGTTGGGGTAGTGTTGCTGTAGCAACATACGTCTTTGGGAAATGGCAGGAACACAACTCCCAGATTTTTGTGGCCCCTACATAAGCAATAGCCAAATGTTCAATGGAGTAGGCTACTTTTTGGTTCCTCGTGCAATACTGACATATTTGAAATATGTTGACCAATCACATTGTGATGACCTCAAATGGAAACACCATTGTTATTTTTCTTTTCACAAGTGCTTCCTTTTGGGGTTGTCTCGGCTGTGAGTTTTTTTTTTACAACAACCAGTGTCAGACATGGAGTAGTTATATGCCAGGTAAAAAACCTTTGTATTGTCCTTGAGGATCTGGGAAAGTGTCACTTATTTGCCACAAGTCCACCAAGGTACTGCAGTCTGGGATCCAGGTACAGGAAATCATGGTGGTGCTGATGTGCCAGCAATGTGTCAAAAAGTATTTCTTGGTGTCAGTCTGTCAGCTGGATTTGGATATCTTCATGTTCCTCCATGGTCATTTCCTGTACGAGTCTCTGCAAGAAGGTAACAATTGTATGTCAGATGAGGTACCAAACAATGAACTGAAAGTCACTGAGCCAATGAAGTACATTTTTACATGAGCAAGACTATTTGTGTAATTCCTGCACATCGAAGTACAAGGAAACTGTTGTATCTTCAATCAAAACTAATTAGGTTGCTTAGTGATATTTATTAGGTAAAATTGTTCAACATGGTGACAAATCGATATCTGAGTAAAGGGTTTCAAATGTTTTTGTAAGCAGCACTTTTCTGAGTGGTTAGTAGTTACAAGACGGGGGGAAGATTTACGAGTCTGAGTTGCAGACGTGTAGTTCAGTTAACACCATTATTTTGTACGATATACTAAACATATCAGCAAACGATGTAATCTAAATACCACATATTCCAAGCAAAGGTATGTTTTGAGCCATTCACATGCATGCTCGAATGGATTATTTTTCCATGCTGACATAATTGTTTGTTACCTGACACCGCGTTCTCTTCCTCGTCGTCACCCTCGCCCCCTCCTCGCCCTCTTTGAGATGGTCCAAATGTCTATAAAACATATAACATAACTGTGTGTTCTCTGTTGCATGGTTTAGTTGCACTAATAAATATTAACGTAGATAGCCATTAGCATTAGCTGACGTACAGTATTTCCTAACAATGCCACAAAAATATTAATTCTTTTTTTGTCAAATATTTTTATTGATGTTTTTCATTTTTTAAGTGAGTAAAAACAAGGGGGATATCACACACGTTACCATCAGCTTTCGCAAAGCGAGAACAAAAATAAGTCCTACAAATTTCCATCCAAATAAGGTGAACGAAAGATAAATGGTATTCCCCATCAAAACAACACATTCAATCACACATTCACACCATACATTCCAAAATTGAGGGAAAAGCATAAGACAATTAAATAATAAATTGGGGGAAAAAAAATAAAAAATAAATAAAATAAAATAATAATAGTAATAATAATAATAATAATAATAATAATAATTGAAAAAAGATAAACAAAACAACTCAGCGATTCATTGATTCTCTGCATCAATATGTAAGGTATCTATGTGTAACAAAAAGGGATGCCAGGTGTAGTGGAAAGCCTGAAGGGAACCTTTGAGGGAGAATCTGATCTTTTCAAGTTTAACACAATGCAAAATTTCGTGAATCCACCTATTATGTGTAGGAGGGGTTGAATGAGTCCATTTTAGGAGAATGAGCCTCCTCGCAAGCAAGGTGGTAAAGGCTATAATGGTTTGTGCAGATTTGGGCCGAGGGAGTGCTGGGAAAATTCCAAAAAGGGCAATGAGTGGGTCAGGGTCCAATGTGATACCCAGGACCTTCCCTATTGTAACGAAAATAGCGTGCCAGAAATCATGGAGTCTGGGGCACGACCAAAACATATGCAAGTGATTAGCTGGGGAAAGTTTACACCTGTTACACGAGTCGGATTTATCTGGAAACATTTTTGCTAGCCTAGCATTGGGGAGGTGGCTCCTGTGTAGGATCTTACACTGCAGTAGTCGGTGTCTTGCACAGATCGAGGAAGAGTGCACGAGATTAAGCATCTGATCCCACTGTTTGTCAGAAATTGTAATATTAAGGTCCTGGTCCCAGACGGATCTCAATGAGTTAAGGGGTGTTGGATTGATCTTAAAAATAAAATTATACAATATTGAAGATGGATTTTTGTGACGCATTGAGCAAAAGGAGACAATCCATCAAGGTCTCAGGGGGGCGATTAGGGAAATGTGGAAATTGGTTTTGGACAAAATACCGTATCTGGAAATAACGGAATAGATGAGAGCGAGGGAGCCGGAATTTTTCTGAAAGGTCAATAAACGATGGAAATACACCATCAATATAAATGCTGTCAAGGGTCCGTAGGCCACAGTTGGACCAAGATTCAAAAGCTCGATCGGAGCAAGATGGAAGAAAGAGGTAATTACGGTAAACGGGCGTAAGTCTTGATGAACAGTGTAGGCCAAATTGCCTTCTGAACTGATTCCAAATTTTCAATGTCTCTAGCACGATAGAGTTGCGTGGTGCCCGCTTAAGTGGTAGAGGTAATTGAGAGCAAACTATTGACCATAATGCAATTGGTAAGGAGGCTAATTCCATGCTGACCCAAGGAGAATCGTTATCCGAAGAGATTTCAACATTCCAAAACAAGATTTTACTAATATTGCTAGCTCAGTAATATCGCCGAAAGTCCGGCAAGGCTAAACCACCAAGAGATTTAGGAAGCTGAAGAGTCGATCTTTTAATGCGAGCACCTTTATTACACCACAATAATGAGTTAATTAACTGATCAAGTGTAGAAAAAAAAGATTTACGAATGAGCACGGGAATATGCTCAAACAAATAAAGGAAGCGAGGAAGTACTGTCATCTTAACAAGGTTAATCCGGCCCAGCAATGAAAAAGGGAGAGTACCCCACCTGGCAAAGTCTGATGTGCAACGCTTGAGTAACGGTTGGAAATTTTTGGCAAATAATTCTGAGAGTGACTTTGTTACGATAATACCAAGGTACTTCAGTTGAGTCACTTTCTTAAAGGGTAGTATGGAAGAGGGGAGACTCTCTGCATGTAAGTTAATTGGAAAATATTCACTTTTATCAAAGTTGATTTTGTAGCCGGATAATGCATTGAACTGTTCCAAAATATCCAAAATAACAGGAAGGGATGTACCCGGATTTTTTACATAAAGGAGGAGATCGTCCGCGTATAAAGATAATTTATTAGTAAGGCCAAATAGAGAGATCCCTTCAAATTTATTTTCACCACGGAGCCACAGTGCTAAGGGCTCTATGGCAAGTGCGAACAAGAGCGGCGAGAGAGGGCATCCCTGACGGGTGCCACGAGATAAAGGAAACAAATCAGACTTCTCGCCGTTAATACTAATACAAGCTACAGGGGATGTGTAAAGAAGTTTAATCCACAAAATAAATTTTTGATCAAAACCAAAGTTTCCCAAAATAAAAAAACGTAGTTCCACTCCACACGATCAAAAGCCTTCTCTGCATCTAACGAAAGCACAATTTCAGCAGGTTTAGAGTCTGAAGAAGAGCAAATGATATTCAATAGACGCCTGGTATTGTTAAAAGATTGTCGACCTGCAATGAAACCGGTCTGGTCCGGGCTAATTTGTATGGGAATGACCTTCTGGAGTCGTATTGCTAGTACTTTAGACAGAATTTTAAAATCCACATTTAGGAGAGAAATTGGTCTATAACTACTACACAGTAAGGGATCTTTTTCCTTCTTAAGCAACAGGGTTATCGACGCTTCGGAAAATGTAGAAGGTAATTGACCGCTATGAAAAGCATCGTTAAACACCCTTGCCAGAATGGGCGCTAGTATATCAGAATAGGTTTTAAAAAATTCTGTGGAGTAGCCGTCTGGTCCAGGAGCTTTAGAACTTTGTAGGGAACTTATGGGTTCCCGAATCTCTGCGACTGTTATTGCGACTCCCAGACTACCAAAAGTGTCTAAATCTACTTGAGGATAAATTAAGCGGTCCAGAGGATTGGACACTGGCCATTCGAAGGGGAAAATCTCGGAAGAATAAAGTGCGGAGTAATAATCGGAGAAAGTATTACAAATACCCTTGGGGTCTGTCAAAACCTGCCCAGTTGGAGTTGATATCCTAGGAATAAGCCTAGCGGCGCTTACCGCTCGGGCCTGGTACGCCAATAATTTACCTGGTTTGTCACCATGTTAAAAAAAAACGCTGCCTTGTTTGCAAAAGTTGAACCTCAACTTTGCCAGTCAACAAGAAATCCTATTGAGATTGTAATTGCAAACTTTTTTTGTATAACGCAGGTGAAGGGTTAGTAGAGTAATTAACATCTAAAACACGAATTTCTTCTGCAAGATCCCCTAATTTAGCAAGCTCCGTCTTTTTATAATAAGAAACAAATGAGATAACTTGCCCACGAATATAAGCCTTAAAAGAGTCCCACAGTATATTGCTACTAACATCGGGCCTATCATTAATTTCAAAAAAGAAGTTAATTTGATCAGTAAGAAAATCTTTAAATTTAGCTTCAGAAAGCAACTGGGAATTAAATTTCCAAAATTTATGGGCTGGTCTGCAATGTGAAAAATTAATATCAATCGATGTTGGAGCGTGATCCGAGATAACTATAGAGTGATATTTACAAGTAGTAATACTGTGTAACAATTTATAATCCACGAGGAAAAAATCTATTCGAGAAAAACTGTGATGTACATGAGAAAAGAACGAAAATGTCTTATCAGAGGGGAACTTTGTTCTCCAAGGGTCAGACAATCCCAATTGGTCTGCATGGAATTTCAGGGTAGTGGCTGATTTAGACAGATTTGTGGGTCTGGTAGATGATCTATCGAGCACAGTGTCCTGTACTAAATTAAAGTCACCCCCGATAATGAGAAGGTGGTCTGCAAGATTAGGTAAAGAGGAAAAAAAAACGGGTTACAAATGTATCATCGTCCCATGTAGGGGCATAAACCAAGGCCAGAACCACAGAGATATTCATCAGTTTGCCGGAAACTATGACAAAGCGTCCATTGGGATCACTTATAGAGACAGAAGGTTCAAAGGAAATACCCTTGCGTATGACAATGGCAGCACCTCTGACACTCTCAGTAAACCCTGAGTGAAATAAGTGGCCCATCCAAGAACGTTTCATGCGAAAAATTTCAGAATTGCGGAGGTGGGTTTCCTGCAAAAAGCACAGATCTCCCCCAAGGTGTTGTAGGTGTGACAATACCTTGTTAGACTTGATAATATTGTTCATTCCCTTGACATTCCACGAGACAAAACGAAGGTTCCTACCTCCCATCAGAGTGGGTTTCGAGATGGGCTAAATGGCTGAGCTGCAGGCAAAAAGGAGGAGAAAAAAATAAATATATAAAAATAATAATAATAATAATAATAAAAGGGGAGGAAAAAAATAAAAAATAAAACACAAAAGTAAAATCACACTCAAACATACACACATACATATTCATAACAAAACAAACCAATCCCTTAGGAAAAACAAACTTCTGTATCATATGAGATACAAACCTCCCGAACATCGCAACTCTGACCCCCATTATGAAAACTTAAAAAATAGCTAAATTAATCAACTTAAGATCACAGCGCAGTGATTGTTAGGCCTCATATGTAAGCTGAGGTCACACACAGTGTAACCTGGTCACTAATAAAATAATAATAATACTAAATACTGAATGCCTTTGATTTGAAAGTGTTAATGTCTCAGCAAAACTGGAAATATAGAACATTCAACAGTGTATAAGAGACAACAAAAAAAAAAAGAAAAAAAGGAAAATTTGATAAACTGGGCAGAAGTAATGAAGAAAAATGAAGTAAAAACAACAAATGACAAAAAAAGCCACACTTTTTTTTCACCTAAAAAGGAAATATATATATATATATATATATATATATATATATATATATATATATATATATATATATATATATATATATATATGTGTATATATGTGTATATATATATATATATATATATATATATATATATATATATATATATATATATATATATATATATATATATATATGTGTATATATGTATATATATATATATATATATATGTGTATATATATATATATATATATATATATATGTGTATATATATATATATATATATATATATATATATATTTATATATATGTATATATAAATAATAACAATAATATTAATAATAAAGTGAAAACCGTCCATTCTTGGCTATAGACCTTGAGAAAATAAGCAACATTTGAAAAAAGGGAGAGCTCCTTCGCATTAGAACAAGAAAAAAGGAAGAATGAAAACAATGTTGACTTAACATTCCACAGGAGGGAAAAAATAATAATAAAAATAAATAATAAAAAATAGGGAAAATGCGAAAAAAATAAACATAAGTAGTCAATATCAACATAGAGCAATAAATCAAACAATATCTTATTTTCCTTTTCCTTCTTTCAATTAAAAAAAAAAAAGTTTAAATGAAAAAGTAGTCATTTTGGTGATGACATGTAAGAACTCATGTCAAAATTAAAGAAAAAAAGAGATATTTTCCTCCGACAAGTAACAACAACAAAAGAGGGAAAAAAAAGAAGATATAAATAAGTTCAAATCCCATGAATGTAGAAAAGGTAAAATGCAAAATATGAAAAGAAGTGGAGCCATACTCCCAAAGTGGCCCTCGAGGGGAGAAAAAAAAACGCTACAAAAAATATGAAAACAAAAAGGACACATCGACAGTTCAAATTACCAACTTGTCACTAAGTTGTGTCAGGCCCCGCGAGCATCCATTGTAAGGGAAAAACCAACGAGATAAAGAACCCTACTAGGGGGAATGATCCTGAGAGTGGCTGGTAGACAGGTAGCCCTTAGCGTCCTCCACAGATTGAAGCCGAATCCTTTCACCTTTCGCCGTTGTGATCAGCAGCCTCGCCGGGTATAGGAGTGTGGGCTTCAGCCCACGTTGGTACAGCTGTTGCATCACCTCTCGGTAAACTACGCGTTGCTCCATGACTTCGGGCATGTAGTCCTCGTGAAGTGCGATGGGTTTTCCAAGGTACCTCATTTCAGATCTTCTCTTCCGAGCCTCTCTGATGACCCTCTCCTTCGTTTGAAAGTTGTGAAATCTGACGATAACAGGTCTCGGCCGTTCGCCTTGTTTGGGTTTAGTCGTTAGCGCTCGATGAGCTCGGTCCAAAACGGGAAGAGTTGGCAACGCATCTTTGCCTAAAAGGTCGCGCAGGAAGGAGGCGAAAAACGTTGTTGGTTGCGGGCCCTCGACTGATTCCGGTAGCCCAATAATACGAATATTATTGCGGCGGCTGCGCGCTTCCAGATCCGAGGCCTTGGCTTTTAGCTTAGCATTGCTAGCGGCTAGTTCAGCGCAGGTGGCCTCCAATGTTTCCAGTCGGTCGCTCACCGTGTTCGCATTGGACTCAAGCGATGAAATCCGCTGCCCGTATGCAGTCAGGGTGGATTGAACAGCATCAAGCTTCGAATCCAGTGCGGAGATAGTCGTTTTGAACTCCAAAGACAGAGTGGCCTTGTGGTCTTCCAGTAGCCTAGTTAGCGCAGCCATGTCGACGCTTTCGCCTGAGGTGTCTTCTTTCGGTGGAGAGTCCCTCTTAAGATGTTGCTTCGCTGCCCTAGAAGTCATTTCGGGGCTGAGTTGTCAAACACTTGTCACCCGCTTATGAAAAAATGGTAAATTACAGTAATAACATGCGAGAAGATAGGGAGCCGGAGTAAACACGTCCCACCATAACCGTAAGTCCACAAAAATATTAATTCTGAAATTAAATGACTAAATCACAAATTTAGGGATCTGTACATATGTCTAACAAATGTAATTCACTCACGTCATCACTCGAGGGAATAACAGAAGTCGTTTGCGCTTCTGTTCTGGTGAAATCGGTGGTCGGCTGGCGAAGGATTTGTGCCATATCTTCTGGGACGCCGTAGTTCGTGTGCTTAAAATCATTGCATTATCTTGTTTGACCGATAGATGGCGGTCGTGAGCTACACACTGGGGCTTTAATTTAAACATTAAGTTTGAGTCTCCTTCAATTAATGAGTCAATTGATTATTAATTTAACAATTAACAATTATTGATTTAATAATTAATTGGACCGATTTCCCTTAGATAATGGTTCCCCTTTGGTGAGGCCAATTTACGTTACATATTTTGTGAAACACACACATGTAATAATAAAAAAACAGCTTAGTGCATTTTCAAGTACTTAATTTTGTTTTAATTAAAAGCAACACTCATCCAGTAGTGTATAGCTTTTCTCATTGTATTAAACGTGTTTAGGCACTTTTGGAAACCTCAATTGAATTAAATGTAATTTTACTTTAATGTGACTGTCCTCAGTAGACTTTTGGTTCCTAAAACCTATAACCTCAAATGTATGCTGTGGTTAATAGTAATTTAGCAGACTAAATTGCTTAACACAACACTTTGTTGAGGGTTCTCAATTATTTAATGCATTGCCATTTAAAATAATTGGAAACATATTTGGATACCATCCTTTAATCTGTGCCTTAATAATTTTGGTAAAACATTTTTAATCAACTAATTGAGCCCAAAAAGCCAATCTTTAAGCATTTTCAGCATTGTCTAATTGGCTAACAATTAGTCCTTCCAAATTGAGTAAAGTGAGCTTACGCATATCTTTGATATCATAACGCTACTTTTAACCATGGATGCTTTGCAAAATGCTCTTGCGACCGTGACTAACAATCTCATTCCAGGCTATGCCGATGCGACAGCCAGCGCTAGCGCAGAGATTCTTGACACCAACATTGTGCAACTCGTTTGCGACGTTCAACAAGGATCGTTAACCCACGAAGATATGGCACAAATCCTCAGCCGACTAATGGTGAATTTAGTGGATAGGTGGAAAGTGAGTGACCATGAACTCGAACAAGTGAAAAGCGTTCTGATAGCAGAACAGCAAATTCATGCCCAAGTTAGCAGCAAGCTAACCAAGTTGGAAGCATGGTTGCATGAATCTGTGTGGACTTGGGAAACCAAGTTACAAAATTGACACAGGAACTCAAAGTGAGTACACAAACTGCCCGCACGCATGAACAAAATTGGCATAATGCCACATCTGAAATTCGTGAGCTAAAAGAATGCATTGCAGAACTACCAAATCAGCACACTGAAGCCCATTGGATTGATCTCCAAACTGAGCGTGAATTTGATAAGTACTTGCTAGCTCTCGCGAATGATGAAATTGCGGAATTAACTCAAAAGATTAGACTTTTGAAAAATGAACGCACTGAAGGAAAAAGGCAGACGTTTCGTTTGAAATCTGAGTTGATGGCAACGGAAGAAAAACTCAGCTGCCGTTCTTCAGTACTGGCCAGGATGACAAGTCATCCCAGGCTGAATCGAAATTGCAGCAAGTCCCACAAGGTAACACCAGTTACTGCTTTGGAGGTCCCCGTTCAGGACCTGTCTAAGGTGAACTCTCCTTTGCATTTTGATCCACCTGTGCGCACACCTGTTCCTTTTTCAGATGCTGCCACGTTGTATGATGTGCTGCAGACTTCCTCTGCAAATCTTGGACCTGCTTCTCAGCCACCTGTGCCACTTCCGGTTCCTACAAGGTTCCATGGCAAGCACGTCTCCAAGTGCCGCTCAACACACACGGGGGCCCCCTCCCTCTGCAGTGTCACTGAGAGGAGCAAGCTCACCTGTCTCTGTGCTTCCACCAAGAAGCACACTTCCGGTTTCGGTACCCCCGCTAGGCGCCACGCCTTCTTGTGTGTCTCCAGTTGCTGCCAACCTTCCTTCTCCTGCTCAACAAGCAGATGCTTCTTCTCATCATGTGGCGCAACCAGGCATGTCTACAAAAGAGTTAGACACGATTGCCAAGCACATTCAGAAATTTCAGCCAAAACAAGATTGCTCTGATAACACTTCTGTGTACCTCAAAGACCTTGATTTTCATTTGAGGAGATTCCCACAGGCAACAACGGATGACAAGATTTACCTCATGAAATTGACGTCCACTCGAGAAGTAAGTGATTGGATCGACCGCCAGCCAATCCACATCTTGAATGATTATCGAGCACTGTGTCACGCATTGTCTCGTGAATTTGATGGCCCAGTATCAGCAATTAGCTTTCTTGCTGCCTGGTCAGTAAAACAAGGCCGAAAAGAATCACCCAGCCTGTATTATAGTCGCCTGCGCAAGGCATACTTTGGGCATCGTAACGAACCCAACATGGAAGAACAGGTAGAATTCAAAACACTCTTTCTGAACAACCTCCACCCAAACACAAGCCACCTCTTGGGCGTGACAACTTGTCCTCGCACGCTAAGTAGCCTAGAGCTACGTGAACTTGCATCCAAGGCCTTTGTGTTTTAACGCGAAAACGCTGCTAAATCAGTGGAATCCTCTGTTTACCATGTTGCAGGTGATTCAGACGAAGTCGAACGACAGTCCGAATCACAGCAAAGCGACGATGACATCGCCGCTTCCCCATCAAATCCTGCACAACGGCCTAAAAATGGTTCTCATCAGAAGCACCAGTACGGCCGCAGTGCACCTGCGCGGTTGAGTCATAGCTCCAGCCGTAGTTGTGAACAGGAGAAACCCTTTGCGAAAACAAAACCTCGCAAAAAGAAACCTCCCCGCACAAATAGTCCTCAGGAGCCCCCATCCACGTCAGGTGATTCCTCAATTGACAGCAACATCTGGAAAAAAATTCTTGATGGGCTGCGCAAATTGTCCAACGACAGTCAGCCGACAGCCATCAATGAGGCAGAGGTATCTGACGACACCGTTCTTGCAGTCCAGCTGGATCCAGCAACTTCTTTGCCTTCTGCCAGTGCACCTGTTACCGAGTCGAATCAACCATTCAAACAACTCTTAGGTAACCTCAAGATTAAAGGTGCATCGCGTAAGTTCTATATGAGGACGACACTTGAACAAACATTAGACTATGACACTTTGGTTGATCCTGGTGCTGACATTACAGTAATGTCCAACACGCTCTTCAACCAACTACAAGCCACGCTGAAGAACAGTGGCCGGATGCTCCGCCTCAACCACTGCTCATTGGAGATCGGTCCATTTGCACTGACTAACACCCATTTGGACTCCATGGCAACGTTACACTGGACGATTGGACCACACAAATTGGTCCACCCTGTGTACGTGTCTGCTGTGGAATCAGTCCCGCTCCTCATTGGTCAAGATCTGCTGGGCCGCTTCAAGCCCCTGATAGATTACGACCGACGCAAAATCTGGTCACAGGTGCGGCAGCCTCTGCCAGCAGAACCGCTGACCAAAACTGCCAATTGTTATGCGGTAAGCCTAAGAGAGCCTTCTTGTGAACCTGTTCTGAGTGTACAAAACTCACACCAGGACTCTCACCCAGCTCAAGGGGGGAACATGCCTGTTGTCCCCGAGATGCCCTCAAGAGGTCACCTTAGCAACACCAGCTCTCCCCTCGGCCAAGTTGAACATCCCACTCAGGGTGTGCAACTCTGCCACCTTACGGAATGCGACTTGGATTGCACCTCTGAGCTACGCATGACACAAATTGAGGCCGTTGTCCTCACTTTTGAAGCAAACCATTCAGCTTCACCGCGGACTTGACATGACATCATACGCCCATGACATGACACATAGCTGTCAAAGAGAGGTCATCACAACAGGACTGGACCAGCCAATCAGGTCCAACTTCCATGACCTCACTTCCTTGGTTACAATTGAGGGACGAACCTCGCCCATCTTTGTTGACCATCATCAGCAGGTACAAGATACACCTGTGATTCTTCCTGTGGTTCATCCACAAGATGACTTGGAGCTTTTGGCTCCCACCCATCAGGCACCTAGGGGTGCATTTTCCTTTCCAACTGATGCAGGACCCAAACGGTCCCTTTCCAAACAGTGGTTTCAGACACCCTGGCGCCTAATGGCTAACACATTTTTGCCGCTGTTGTGTATGACTGCGCTAATGACATATTTAAAATGGCTAGCGCTAAATCTAACTGCCGCAACGCCATTGAATAGCCAATTCAAGTTGCGCTTCACCCATTCGCACACCCACACTCATACTTATGACACAATGTGCATAAACAAACATCCTAGAAAGTGTACAGTGACTCAAATGAACTTCAGCAGACTGTTGTCATAGAGATAGCTTCAGGCGTTGACTATAAACATACATGTCAAGTTTGAGATTTTTTTGGAGCATGTACCGGGGAGTTATCAAGCATATCCTTTTTCATTGCGAAACACAAATTTTGATGCCCCGCCCTCATCATATAGTATTTTGAAAAGTCAAGATTTTTCCCCCTGTCGTTGGCTCAGTTTGTGACATGGTCCAGGTCAAGTCTGAAATCAGTCGGATGAAACTTGTAGGAGAAGTGAGCAAAAGTATGCTCCCTGTAAATGTGCTAAAATTGTAAAAAATGGGACATTCAAAAATTCATAGCTCGCTTCCTGTTCATACTAGCACATGGGTCCAAGAGACTCTTTTGTAGGTCTTGGGCTCCCTCATACACCTCAAAATTTCCAAAGATCTTGCTTAAACGTACAAGCGGGGCTGCTTCGTTAAAAATTTCTAGGGGGCGCTATTGAGTAATTTTTGTAAAAATAGCACAATACATGATAAAATATTACACCTATATATAACATAATATAATATAACATAACATATTATATAATATATAACTTATAACATAATATAGGAGTTTATCCTATCATCTTCAAACTTTGTGTGATTCATCTTAAGATGTTGACGATGAAAAGTTATTGAAAGCTTTTTATTTCATCGCACGCTGTCATCGTGGCATCCACTTTTTGCAAGGAAAAAAATCCTTCTTTAATAAGCATTCCCAGTTGTACGAAGCAGCAAGAGCTACGGAAATTTAGACATATGTAACAGCCCACGATGTACAAAAAAAAGTCTCTTGGTGCCATGTGCTAAACCCAACAGGAAATCCCCCAGGGGGCATCGCATTTTGAACTAAAAAAACTCTTCTTTAACGAAGCATTCCCGGTTGTACGTTTCACCTAGCATTATGATAATTTGGAGGAATACATATGAGCCCACAATGTACAAAAAAAAGTCTCTTGGAACCATATGCTAAACCAAACAGGAAGTTCGCCATTTTGATTTACGTCGGGATTTGTAGCCATTTTTTGTGGCCTTTTTGAAGGGTCATATTTTAACGAACTCCTCCTACAAAATGTATCCAACCGTCTTCAAACTTGGTGTGTTTCATCTTAAGATGTTTAAGATGCAGAGTTATCGAAAGTTTTTTATATTGTCGCACGCTGTTGCCATAGCAATGCATTGTTTGCCAAGTGGTGCTTTTTTTTTGGTCTATACATGTGTGAAAACTCATGAAACTTTGCACACACATCAGACTTGTCATGAACAGGAATTTTTAGAGATTTCTTGTGCAATTTGCAATAAATCGCACCCTCTAGACATTTTTATGGAGCATTTCCGATTGTATGATTCAAGCGCTATATAACTAAAGATGACTTGACTTGACCTAGATTTCTGAAAACTGGGAGGCATCCCTATTAACCTAAGACCTACAAAAAGTATTCTGTAGCCGTATGCTAAAACTAAAAGGAAGTCCGCCATTTTGAATTTATTTTGGGAATTGCACACCATCTTTGGCCTTTTGCACACACAAAGCTTGTCAAAAACATTTTAGATGGTCCTTGCACTATTTGACAGTACCCCAACGTGCCAGTACCCCGACGTGCAAGTACCCCAACGTGGCCCAGGTTGCGAGGGCCCTTTATAGCTGCTCGCAGCTCTAGTTATTATTATTATTATTACTATTATTATTATTATTATTATTATTATTATTATTATTATTATTATTATTATTATTAGGGCCCGAGCAGCGACTGCTGCGAGGTCCCTATTGTTTTTGTAAAAATTATTATTAGGGCCCGAGCAGCGACCGCTGCTTCATTTCATTTCATTTTTTCATTTCATTTCATTTCATTTTTCCAGAAAGACAAAATGATTAATAACTCCCATGTACAAGCTCCAAAAAATCTCGAATTTCTCATGCAACTTAATAGTCATGGCCTGAAAATATATATATGATAAAATTCGGTTATACATATAGCGCCACCTAGTGGGAATAATAAATGTCACACTTTACGTTTTCAGCTACTGTGCCGAGCTCGTTGAAGGGATAGAGTTGAAAATTAGTCAGAAACGCTTTAACATGTTGATCATGCCCCACACTGAATATTGTAACTTTTCGCCAAAGGGCGTGGGCGCTACGGTGACGCAAAGTCTGAAGATTTTTCGTGACAATAAAAGTTGCTTTAACTTGACCCAGATGATCCTATCTTCTCAAAATTTCCAACATTTGATGAGAGTCCAGCCCTTAAGACATCTACGAACTTATATTTCATCTTACTTATAGCGCCACCTAGTGGCAATTTTTTTGCTTACGAATTTTCTTCAACGTTTTTCTCCAAACACGTTAACTGGACCTACCTCATATTTGCTCAGAAGAGGGTTTCGACCTTCATGATGTCACAACACGAAGTTTGTGACTTTTTGCGAAACGCTGTGGGCGTGGCTAAGCACTGTTCGCCAAGAAAACAACGCCGATTTTGAGGGTCTAAACATGCACAGAAACTCATGAAACTTTTTCACACACACCTGGCCTGGTAAGATGAGTAATATTTTATCATGTATTGTGCTATTTTTACAAAAATGACTCCATAGCGCCCCCAAGAAATTTTTAACTAAGCCGCCCCGCTTGTACGTTTAAGCAAGATCTTTGGAAATTTTTAGGTGTAAGAGGGAGCCCAAGACCTACAAAAAAGTCTCTTGGACCCATATGCTAATATGAACAGGAAGTGAGCTACGAATTTTTGACGATTTTTGCACATTTACAAGGGGGCATACTTTTGCCCACTTCTCCTACACGTTTCATCCGACTGACTTCAGACTTGACCTGGACCATGTCAAGACCTGTGCCAACGACAGGGGGAAAAATCTTGACTTTTCGAAATACTATATGATGAGGGCGGGACGTCAAAATTTGTGTTTCGCACTGAAAAAGGATATGCTGAATAACTCCCCGGTACATGCTCCAAAAAATCCCAAACTTGACATGTATGTTTATAGTCAAGGCCTGAAGCTTTCTCTATGACAACATTCAGTTATATATGCAGCGCCACCTAGCCCTTGAGGCATGAAAAAAAAATACCCCACTTGCGGTATTTCTACAAAAAATGTAAAATCATTCTAAGTGTGATAACTAAGTCATTTATGAATATTCTTTTACTTTCCACCACTCAAAATGTTCACTGGCATCAGACCTAACCAAACATACATATTTTTGTTATTTAGTTTTATGTATTTTTGATAGCCTCTATGGACATTAAAAGCAATATCGTGACTGAAGGATATGCTTAATAACTCCCAGGTACATGCTACAAAAAATCCCATTCTTGAAATGTATATTTATAGTCAAGTCCTGAAGGTATCTCTATGTCAAAATTCAGTTATAAATACAGCGCCACCTAGTCCTTGAGGCATAAAAAAAATGCCTCATTTACGGTATTTTTTACAAAAATTGTAAACTCATTGTAAGTGTGATAACTAAGTCATTTATGAATATTCTTTTACTTTCCACCACTCAATATGTTCACTGGCATCAGACCGATCCAAACATATGTACTTTTTTTTTATTTAGTTTCATTTTTTTTGATCCCCTCTATGGACAATAAAAGCAACATTGTGCAATGAGTATGAGCGATGATGTGTGTATATATACTTTTACGAAAAATACCAATCAGGGCAACTCATTGCCTAAAAATAAAAAAAGACGCTGATTTTTGCAGATCTTAACAATCACCAAAACCCATTGAGCTTGACACACTCATCACACCTGGCAAAAAAAAAAAAAAAAAAAAAATAGAGCTGCGAGCAGCTATAAAGGGCCCTCGCAGCCCGAGCCACGTTGGGGTACTTGCACGTTGGGGTACTTGCACATTGGGGTACTGGCACATTGGAAGCAGAATTTCTTTGAAAATGGCATGATAAACCATTACATGTGGATTTTTATTTTTTTGCCAGGTGTGATGAGTGTGTCAAGCTCAATGGGTTTTGGTGATTGTTAAGATCTGCAAAAATCACCGTCTTTTTTTTATTTTTAGGCAATGAGTTGCCCTGATTGGTATTTTTCGTAAAAGTATATATACACATCGCTCGTACTCATTGCCAATGTTGCATTTATTGTCCATAGAGGCGATCAAAAAAAATTAAACTAAATGAAAAAAGTACATATGTTTGGATCGGTCTGATGCCAGTGAACATATTGAGTGGTGGAAAGGAAAGAATATTCATAAATGACTTAGTTATCACACTTACAATGAGTTTACAATTTTTGTAAAAAATACCGTAAGTGAGCCATTTTTTTTATGCCTCAAGGACTAAGTGGCGCTGTATTTATAACTGAATTTTGTCATAGAGATACCTTCAGGCCTTGACTATAAATATACATTTCAAGTATGGGATTTTTTTTGGAGCATGTACCTGGGAGTTATTGAGCATATCCTTCATTCACGATATTGCTTTTAATGTCCATAGAGGCTATCAAAAATACATAAAACTAAATAACAAAAATATGTATGTTTGGTTCGGTCTGATGCCAGTGAACATTTTGAATGATGGAAAGTAAAAGAATATTCATAAATGACTTAGTTATCACACTTAGAATGAGTTTACATTTTTTTTAGAAATACCGTTAAGTGGGGTATTAAAATTTAAATTTAAAATTTGATGCCCCGCCCTCATCATATAGTATTTCGAAAAGTCAAGATTTTTTCCCCTGTTGTTGGCTCAGGTCTTGACATGGTCTAGGTCAAGTCTGAAGTCAGTCGGATGAAACATGTAGGAGAAGTGGGCAAAAGTATGCCCCCTGTAAATTTGCTAAAATCGTGAAAAAATGGGACATTCAAAAATTCGTAGCTCACTTCCTGTCCATTTTAGCATATGGGTCCAAGAGACTTTTTTGTAGGTCTTGGGCTCCCTCATACACCTAAAAATTTTCGTAGATCTTGCTTAAATGCACAACCGGGGCTGTTTCATTAAAGAATTCTAGGGGGCGCTATTGAGTCATTTTTGTAAAAATAGCACAATCAACAATAAAATATTGCTCATTTTGCCAGGCCAGATGTGTGTGCCAAGTTCCATGTGTTTCTGCGCTGGTTTAGGCCCTCAAAATTGGTGTTGTTTTCTTGGCGAACAGCGCTTAGCCACGCCCACAGCGATTTGCGAAAACTCACAAACTTCGTGTTGTGACATCATGAAGACCGAAACCCTCATCTGAGCAAATATGAGGTAGGTGCAGTTCATGTGGTTGGAGAACAACATTGAAGAAAAATCGTAAGAAAAAAAATTGCCAGTAGGTGGCGCTATCAGTAAGATGAAATATAATTTCGTAGATGTCTTAAGGGCTGGACTCTCATCAATTGTGTGAAATTTTGAGAAGATAGGATCATCTGGGTCAAGTTAAAGCAGCTTTTATTGCCACGAAAAATTACCAGACTTTTCTTTGTTATTATTCTTTTACGCAAACAATCACATTTTTGAGACACTAAACGTGAACGAAAACTCACCAAACTTTACACACACGTCAGGCCTGGCGAAAAATTTTATATTTTAAAGTCGCCATACATGATAACAGAAAAATGGCTCTCTAGCGCCACCTAGATAGGTTAAACGGATCCCTGTCCTGCTACGATTGTCCTACGGCTACGAAAATTGTGTGGCACCTGTAACACATCCAGATGAACAAAAACCTCTTTGATAAGTGTACCCTAAAATAGACAGGAAGTGAGGTATGAGTATTTGAATATCCAATTTTGGCCCATTTTGGCACATTTACAGGGGTCATACTTTTGCCCCCTAATCCTACACGGTTAACCCGATTGACTTCAAACTCGGGCTATACCATCTCAACACCTGGGACAACATCATGGTAAAAAATCAAAAGTTTTTGACATACTATATAACAGCGGCGGGGTATCAAATTTAGAGTTTCAAATTTCTTACTTAACGAAGCATTGCCGGTTGTACGTTTAATCTAGAGCTACACAAATTAGTACACATATGTAACAGACTATGACCTATAAAAAAGTCAATTTGCTAAACCGAACAGGAAGTCAGCCAGAGTCAGGGCATCAAATTTTATTTATTTCAAAATTCTTACTTATTGAAGCATTCCCGGCTGTACGATTCACCTAGAGTTACAAAAATTTGAAGACCTATGTAACCCTATGAAGCCCTCGAGGTACAAAAAAAGTCTTTTTGAACCATATGTTAAACCTAACAGAAAGTCCGCCATTTTGATTTACTTTGGAACGTGTTGCCATTTTTTGGGCAATTTCATAGGGGTCTTATTCTAACGAACTCCTCCTACAGAATTTATCCGATCATCTCCAAACTTGGTGTGATTCATCTTAAGATGTTGAAGATGAAAAGTTATTGAAAGCTTTTTATTTCGTCGCACGCTGTTGCCATGGCATGCACAGATTGCAAAGGAAAAAATTCTTTCTTAATGAAGCATTCCCAGTTGTACGAAGCAGCAAGAGCTACGAAGATTTGTAGACATATGTAACAGCCCACGATGTACAAAAAAGTCTCTTGGTGCCATGTGCTAAACCCAACAGGAAGTCCCCCAGGGGCCGGGCATCACATTTTGAGCTAATAAAAAACTCCTCTTTAACGAAGCATTCCCGGTTGTACGTTTTACCTAGAGTTACCAAAATTTGAAGATATATGTAACAGGCCTCGAGGTACAAAAAACTCTTTTTGAAACATGTGCTAACCCCAACAGGAAGTCCGCCATTTTGATTTACTTTGGAACGTGTTGCCATTTTTTTGGCCATTTCATAGGGGTCTTATTTTAACGAACTCCTCCTACAGAGTTTATCCGATCATTTTCAAACTTGGTGTGATTCATCTTAAGATGTTGACGATGAAAATTTATTGAAAGCTTTTTATTTTGTCGCACGCTGTTGTCGTGGCATGCACTTGTTTGCAAAGGGAAAAAAATCCTTCTTAATGAAGCATTCCCAGTTGTACGAAGCAGCTAGAGCTACGGAAATTTGGAGACATATGTAACAGCCCACGATGTACAAAAAAGTCTCTTGGTGCCATGTACTAAACCCAACAGGAAGTCCCCCAGGGGCCGGGCATCACATTTTGTGCTAAAAAAAAAAAATCCTCTTTAACGAAGCATTCCTGGTTGTACGTTTCACTTAGAGCTATGAAAATTTGGAGGCATACATAAGAGCCCACAATGTACAAAAAAGTCTCTTGTTACCATATGCTAAACCAAACAGGAAGTCTGACATTTTGATTTACTTTGGTATTTGTAGCCACTTTTTGGGGCCTTTTACAGGGGTCATATTTTCTGCAAAACTTATCACATCGTCTTCATTCTTTGGCATGTTTTATCTTACGATATTTAAGATGAAAAGTTATTGCAATTCTTTATTTTGTCACACGCCTTTGCTGTAGCGATGCATTGTTTGCAAAGAATTTTTTTTTTTGAAAGTCTAAACAATGACAAAAACACAAAATTTTGCACACAGGTCAGATCTCTCACGAACATGAATATTTTATAATTTGTTGTGCAATTTGAAATAAATGGCTCAATAGCGCCATCTAGATATTTTTATGAAGTATATCCGATTATATGGTTCAGCTAGATGTGAGAATATTGGGAGGCATACCTATCAGCCTAATACCTCCAAAAAGTATTCTACAGCCATGTGCCAATCCATTTTGATTTTTTTTAATTGTGCATCATTTTTGGCCTTCCATGAAACTTTGCAAACACAAAACATGTCAAAAATATTTACAATTAGACGGTTTCCTATGAAACAGTACCCCAAGATGCCAGTACCCCGACATGCAAATACCCCAACGTGGCCCAGGTTGCGAGGTCCCTATATAGCTGCTCGCAGCTCTAGTCATTATTAGGGCCCGAGCAGCGACTGCTGCGAGGTCCCTATTGTTTTTGTAAAAATTATTATTAGGGCCCGAGCAGTGGCGGTGCCGCTGCGAGGCCCTATTGTTTTTGTAGGAATTCTTCTTATTATTATTATTAGGGCCCGAGCAGCGGCGGCGGCGGTGCCGCTGCGAGGCCCTATTGTTTTTGTAGGAATTCTTCTTCTTCTTCTTCTTCTTATTATTATTATTATTATTATTATTATTCTCTGCAAACAATCGCATTTTTGAGACGCTAAACGTGAACGAAAACTCACCAAACTTTACACGCACATCAGGCCTCGCGAAAAATATGATATTTTAAAGTCGCCATACATGATAACAGAAAAATGGCTCCATAGCGCCACCTACATAGGTTAAACGGATCCCTGTCCCGCTACGATTGTCCTATGGCGACGAAAATTGTGTGGCACCCGTAGCACATCCAGATGAACATAAACCTCTTTGATGTGTGTACCCTAAAATAGACAGAAAGTGAGGTATGATCATCTGAATGTCCAATTTTGGCCCAGTTTTGCACATTTACAGGGGTCATACTTTTGCCTGCTTCTCCTACACGGTTAACCCGATTGACTTCAAACTTGGGATGGACCATCTCAACACCTGGGACAACATCATTGTAAAAAATCTAAAGTTTTTGATATACTATATGACGGCGGCGACGCATCAAATTTAGAGTTTAAAAATTCTTACTTCACGAAGCATTGCCGGTTGTACGTTTAATCTAGAGCTACGAAAATTGGTACACATATGTAACAGGCTATGACCTACAAAAAACTATTTTTGAACCATATGCTAATCATCTTCAAACTTGGTCTGATTCATCTTAAGATGTTCAAGATGAAAAGTTATTGAAAGCTTTGTATTTCGCCGCACGCTGTTGTCATGGCATGCACTGTTTGCAAAGGAAAAAATATATACTTAGCATTCCCATTTGTACGAAGCAGCTAGAGCTACGAAAATTTGTAGACATATGTAACAGCCCAAGATGTACAAAAAAGTCTCTTGGTGCCCTGTGCTAAACCCAACAGGAAGTCCCCCAGGGGCCGGGCATCACATTTTGAGCTAAAAAAAACTCCTCTTTAACAAAGCATACCCGGTTGTACGTTTCACCTAGAGTTACCAAAATTTGTAGAGGTATATAACAGCCCTCGAGGTACAAAAAACTCTTTTTGAACCATATGCTAAACCTAACAGGATGTCCGCCATTTTGATTTACTTTGGAATGTGTTGCCATTTTTTTGGGCCATTTCATAGGGGTCATATTTTAACAAACTCCTCCTACAGAGTTTATCCGATCATCTTCAAACTTGGTGTGATTCATCTTAAGATGTTGAAAATGAAAAGTTATTGAAAGTTTTTTATTTCGTCACACGCTGTTATCGTGGCATGCACTTTTTGCAAAGGAAAAAAATCCTTCTTAATGAAGCATTCCCAGTTCGTACGAAGCAGCTAGAGCTACGAAAATTTGTAGACATATGTAACAGCCCACGATGTACAAAAAAGTCTCTTGGTGCCATGTGCTAAACCCAACAGGAAGTCCCCCAGGGGCCGGGCATCACATTTTGAGCTAAAAAACTCCTCTTTAACGAAGCATTCCCGGTTGTACGTTTCACCTAGCGTTATGATAATTTGCAGGCATACATAAGAGCCCACGATGTACAAAAAAGTCTCTTGGAACCATGTGCTAAACCAAACAGGAAGTCCGCCATTTTGATTTATGATGGGATTTGTTGCCATTTTTTGTGGCCTTTTTCAGGGGTCATATTTTAACGAACCCCTCCTACAAAATTTATCCGACTGTCTTCAAACTTGATATGTTTCATCTTAAGATGTTTAAGATGCAAAGTAATCGAAAGTTTTTTATTTCGTCACACGCTGTTGCCATAGCAATGCATGGGAATTGCACACCATATTTTGCGTTTTGATTAAACAGACAAAGCATTCCCGGTTGTACTTTTCACCTAAAGCTATGATAATTTGCAGGCAAACATAAGAGCTCAGGATGTACAAAAAAAGTCTCTTGGAGCCATATGCTAAACCAATCAGGAAGTCCACCATTTTGATTTACGTTGGGATTTGTAGCCATTTTTTGTGGCCTTTTTTAGGGGTCATATTTTAACGAACTCCTCCTACAAAATTTATCCGACTGTCTTTAAACTTGGTGTGCTTCATCTTAAGATGTTTAAGATGCAAAGTTATCGAAAGTTATTTATTTTGTCGCACGCCGTTGTCATGGCGATGCATTAGGCGCTTTCACACCAAAAAGCCCAGGAACTTTGAGTTCATGGTAGAGTCAGTTCCGGGTCCGAAGAACTTGTGAGCGGCCCACGAGTTTGCGTTCACACAGCTTGAAAGCGGGCAGGGTAGTTTATTCAAATGAGACTGATGACGTAAGTCAGGGGAGGAAAAAAACAGCACTACCCCGCCTGTCCAGCAAGTGGCGGTACCGGTAAAACTGAATGACAAACAAGCAGGGTGACGTTGAAAAACGCGACCTTTGACCCTCCATCGCCATTTCTTGTGATACAAAGCGGCATGATGGAGCATTATCATCTTTTTCTCTTACTTGTTATGTTGTACAAAGTTGTGGTTGCAACTATTAGAACGTCAAGGGAAAGGACCCGCCGTACCCCAGCAAGACGAGAAATGGGCAGAATTCGCTCACGCCTCGTGGAAAGACGGTCAAACCTGCAAACACGAAGACGCTTACTACTGCAAGCGCGAAAACTCCTGCAAGCACGAAGACGTGCAGTGGTAAGGCTTAAACACACAATTATACGGAATTTATTTCACACTTGTAACATATGTGATTAAAGTGAAGCGTGTTTCCGCGCGCGTCGGTCTTGTTTGTGGATATCTTGCCGTGACGCGCGCTTTCATGAACTCGGCAATCGCTGGAAACTGGTGTTTCCAGCCTAGTTATCGTGCAATTCACTGCTAAATAGGGCTTGATGGCGATTTGCTGTTGACGCTAAATGTACGCTTCGTAATTCATAATATCGTTGGAGCTGGATGTATTGTTAGTCTGTCCACGTGTTGTTTTCTGCTTTAAAAAAAAAATAAATAAAAAAAAGGCCGACCCAAAGTGTTGAAATGGCTTGCTTTCTTTGACAATGCACAAATGATAGGACAGACGTGCCGGGATTTAGGAAAAAGTTATTAATTTGGGAAGTTTTAGATTGCCACATCAAGTGGTTTATTATAGGGCCACACATATAGGTGCATATTCCGCTATTTTAAGATATTCTGGTATCATGTCAATCACGAGGTTGTTGCACAAAAGTAATTAATGTAGAGATTAATTTAATAAATTAATTTAATTTAATAGCATTCATTAATTTGTTGTGTTTCTGTTTCAGATTTTCCACTTCTACCGGTCTGGGTGTGTTCCGCGCAGGGTGTGGAAGAACATCAGAACCTCCGACTGGTGGGACGCTGTAGTTTCAACCTACGATGATGGCAAATGGATGAAAGACTTTCGTGTTTCCAAGGACACATTCGAGTTCCTCTGTTACCGTCTTGGACCCGAGCTGGAGAAGAGTGACACCAACTATCGTCTTTGTGTTCCACTGCGAAAGAGAGTTGCTGTAGCTCTGTGGAAACTTGCCACCAATAATGAGTATAGGAGCATCTCACATTTGTTTGGCATCGGCATTTCTACAGTGTGTCAATGTGTGCATAACTTCTGCACTGCGGTAGAGAAGGTGCTTTTGGCAGAGGTCATACGGTTGCCCTCCAAAAACAAATTAGAAGACATGGCAGCACATTTTCAGACAAAATGGGGGCTGCCACAGTGTGTGGGTGCGATAGATGGATCCCACATTCCCATTATTCGACCAGAAGAGTACCACACTGAATACTTTAACCGCAAAGGCTGGCACTCCATCATCCTGCAGGCTGTGGTGGATGCAAAGGGGCTCTTTTGGAATGTTTTTGTTGGTGCTGCTGGGAGCCTGCATGATGCTAGAGTGCTCCGCTTGTCTGGGCTGTGGGATCTGGTGGACAGAGGTTTGCTACACCCTGAAGAAACAAAAACCATACATGGACACAACGTTGGGTATTACCTGCTCGGTGATGCTGCCTATCCACTTAAGAGCTGGCTGCTGAAGCCGTTCAACGACAACGGCAGACTGACCATGCAGCAGTTAATTTACAACAACAAGACAAGCAGAGCCCGAATCACCGTGGAACACGCATTTGGTAGATTAAAGGGCAGGTGGCGATGTTTGTTAAATCGCAATGACTGCCAACTGGACAAAACAAAGTCTATGGTCATAACTTGTTGTGTTTTACACAATTTGTGTGAACAGAACGGGGATGATTTTTTGGGAGAATGGGAGGACAGTGCTGTTGTTCCGCAGCAGCCTGATGGTACTGAGTCTGCAATAGTGGAAACTGAGGGGGTGCATGCCCGTGCAGCAATTCTGAAGTTTTTAAATACATCATTGTAAAGGAATTGTGTGTTTGCATTAGTTTTTTTTTTTTTTTTTTAATAAAAAATATTAAAAAGAATTCATTGAGCGTAAGTTTTTATTTGTGTGAAAAAAAGCCCCAAAAACTCTGATATGAAATCGAAAGTATTTATTACTTTGGCATTTGGCTTATTGTGTCAACAAATCTGTTTAAGACTGCCAGGAAGCCCATTTGGAAGTCTCTGTCAAGCCGTTGATCTTCCATGCGTTCCTGCCGTCTGAGCTCAAGGTCTTCCATGCGTTCCTGCCGTCTGAGCTCAAGGTCCTCCTTGTGCAACCTCACTTCTTCGAGAAATATCGCTCTCGTGGCCTCCCCGTTCTTTTCGTCAGACTCGCGCAGGTAATCCAAAAACAGGTGGTCTCGGTCCCGTTTGCGCTTGCCTGTAGGGATGTAAATGTACAATGAGTGAATGACAAAAAAACAAGGTGCAGGTGCCCTTAAATTATTTATTATAAATTATGTGAATATAGGTTTAGCGTGTAATTGGATTTGAACCATCGCAATAATAGAAGGGCTGGGTATAATACTAATGTCCTACATCAATGTGACTTTGATTCACAAGAGCTAAATTCCAAATTGATTCCAATATTTTTGATGCAATTCAAAAGATTAATATACATCAACCATCATTTCTCAAATATGAAGGACCTGATCAAAAAGGCCACAATCATTAAATTCCAAATGAAATTATGCAGAGGCAGTATCTGCTGACATGATTTGAGTTGACTTTTGTTCATGGCTGTAGTGTGACTATAATCATTAGCAAGCATAACAATTTGTTATTCAATAATTGTAACTGGGAAAAATGCCACAGAGGAGGCGGGCCGTCCATTTTGTGAAGGTAAGAAATTTGAAACTTTTTTTTTTTTTTTTTACTGGACATTTACCTGGACGGGAGAGCAAGGCAGAAGACTCAGGAACAGCTCTGCTGATTCTGCTCGTAGGCCGCGAATGTTCACTCACTTCATCATTTGAAGCTGTATCAACATCATGTACATCCAATGAGTAACAGTGAATAATTTCGATGAGCTTCAAGTTACATGACTTTGAACTTACTGGAAGTTGACATAGGGGCGCAGCTTCCGCTTGTGGATGGACCATCCTCGCTTATCCCTTCCAACGCCTCGACTGGAACTGTATCAACAGAGTCATGAACTGAGTAAGGGCACAGTGCAATGATTTAGGTGAGGGTGAAACACGCCACTCACATATATCCTTCCATTTTTCATTGCCACAGAACAGAATATGCCACACTACATTGCCAAATATGGCGGCATGTACAAGCTTTTTTTTAGGCAGGAATACACACTGGCGTATCCAACGAAGTAAAATTAATAGTGAGTGGTGTGTTGCTTTATTAGTTCTATATGGAGCTTTTGAAGTTACATGAAATGAAATGAAACATACCAGGACTGCTCAGGGAGACATCAGAAGGTACAGAGAAGCTCAGAGAAGGTCCCGCTGTAAGTCAGAGTACATCACAACAAAGGTCAGTTTACACTGTTAGACGGCATACCTTTTATAGCAACGGATATTTCACCGTGACCGTCAACTCCCCTGCCAGCGAAATTCTCGCGCGATTCATGGCAAAGTAGCGCTGGTATCGAGGTGAAGGTCACGGCAAAATATCAATTTCGAGTCATTCTTCTTACGTTTTCGTTTCCCCAGAACTATATACGAGCGGTTAGGTGATGAGACTAACAAGTTAAAACTCTTTAGTCGCGTTGTATACAGAGCCTTGGCTTAAGGGGGAAAAAAACAAACGAAGTGGTTGTTTTGCTTTTAACCGTGCATATCATGCCTGGTTTCCACACGTCCTTTGCACAAAGCTTTCCAATTTCGTCATCACTGGAAGCAAGGCTATTTCGGCATTAGCTGCCTACAATACTCTTCATTTACTAGGTTAATTGATTTAGGAATGATTTCACAACATTACATAGGTTCGGAGCTGGATGCGTGCCTTTGCCAAGCTTAAGCCATGCTACGCTAACAACTTAGTGCTAGCGCGGTGTAAAAGCCACGTTAAGACCGCGCAGCGACCTAAACGAATATATAAATACAAATGTTCATGAGGCAATTCTGTCTTACCTTGGTGTGTTAGCGTGTCTGTTGTTGAGGAATCCTCGCCCACTGCCGTGTCCTCGCACATAACTTCCAGCATTGCAATTGCAGAGTCCTTTGTTTTACCGGTTGTACACCCCATCCGGTGGCCGAGAATGACTTCCAGTCTTTCGTACCATTTATTAATTTTGCGGTCATTTCCGCTTCGGCTGTTGTGGTCCTTGAGTTTTTTATAGTCCTGTTTGAGTTTCTTGATTTTTTCCCTTACCTGCCTTTGTGTGTGGAAAATGCTAAGCTCTTCTAGCTTCGCGGTTATCAATTGATAGACTTTATCGTTTCTTGTGGCACTTTCAAATTGTCGTTGGGTCTCCTCGTCCCCGTAAATGCTCAGGAGAGCCTGCACTTCTTCGTCCGTCCACCTATCGTTTTTTTTAAATCCTTCCATTTCCAAAACGTTTGGGGGGAAAAAATCGTCGCGCTCTCAGCAGTGAAAAGTAAAAAAGAAATGGCGGCTTTACCGCGAAAAACTCACCTATCCAAAACACACCTCCTCGTCCAGTCAACCAATCATGACACACTTCACAACACGCCCCCACTTGTGTAGTTCAGGGTACACCGAAATACCCTCCTCTTGCCTAGGTACTTAGGTAGTACCGTTTCGACCCCCCCAGACCCGGAACTACTTTTGTGTGTGAACGCAAACTTTGGACAAACTACCCCGGAACATAGGGAAGTTCCTGAATAAGTTCCTGCGGTGTGAAAGCGCCTATTGTTTGCCAAGGAAAATGCTGCTTTTTTTTTTGGTCTAAACATGTGCAAAAACTCATGAAACTCGACACACACATCAGGCTTGTCATCAGCATGAATATTTTAGAGATTTCTTATTCAATTTGCAATAAATGGTTCAATAGCGCCCTCTAGACATTTTTATGAAGCTTTTGCAAATGTTTTGTGCTTTATGATTCAGCTAGATTTGTAAAAATTGGGATACCTATCAGCCTAAGACTTTCAAAAAGGTTTCTAAAGCCATATGCTGAATCAAAAAGGAAGTCTGCCATTTTGATTTACTTTGGTATTTGTAGCCATTTTTTGGGGCCTTTTATAGGGGTCATATTTTCAACAGAACTTATCAGATCGTCTTCATTCTTTGGCGTGTTTCATCTTAAGATATTTAAGATGAAAAGTTATTGAATTTTTTTATTTTGTCACACGCCTTTGCTGTAGCCATGCATTGTTTGTGAAGAAAAATGCTTTTTTGAGAGTCTAAATATGGGTGAAAACTCACAAAACTTTGCACACACACCAGACCTGTCTGGAACATGAATATTTTATTTAGAGATTTGTTGTGCAATTTGTAATAAATGGCTCAATAGCGCCCTCTAGACATTTTTATGAAGTCTTTCCGATTATATGATTCAGCTAGATGTGTGAATATTGGCAGGCATGCCGAATATATTCAAAAAGTATTCTATATAGCCATGTGCCAATCCATTTTGATTTTATTTTGTTAATTGTGCATCGTTTTTGGCCTTTCCATGAAACTTTAAAAACACAAAGCATGGCAAAAACGTTTACAATTTAGATGGTTTCCTATTTGACAGTACCCCAACATGCCAGTACCCCGACGTGCAAATACCCCAACGTGGCCCGGGTTGCGAGGGCCCTTTATAGCTGCTCGCAGCTCTAGTTATTATTATTATTATTATTATTATTAGGGCCCGAGCAGCGGCGGCAACGGCGGCGGTGCCGCTGCGAGGCCCTATTGTTTTTGTAGGAATTCTTCTTATTAGAGCCCGAGCAGCGGCGGCGGCGGTGCCGCTGCGAGGTCCTATTGTTTTTGTAGGAATTCTTCTTATTAGGGCCCGAGCAGCGGCGGCACCGGCGGCGGTGCCGCTGCGAGGCCCTATTGTTTTTGTAGGAATTCTTCTTATTAGAGCCCGAGCAGCGGCGGCGGCGGTGCCGCTGCGAGGTCCTATTGTTTTTGTAGGAATTCTTCTTATTAGGGCCCGAGCAGCGGCGGCACCGGCAAGATGAAAATTTATTGAAAGCTTTGTATTTCGTCGCACACTGTTGTCATGGCATGCACTGTTTTTAAAGGAAAAAAAATATCCTTAAAGAAGCATTCCCATTTGTACGAAGCAGCTAGAGCTATGAAAATTTGTAGACATATGTAACAGCCCAAGATGTACAAAAAAGTCTCTTGGTGCCCTGTGCTAAACCCAACAGGAAGTCCCCCAGGGGCCGGGCATCACATTTTGAGCTAAAAAACTCCTCTTTAACAAAGCATACCCGGCTGTACGTTTCACATAGAGTTACCAAAATTTGTAGAGGTATATAACAGCCCTCGAGGTACAAAAAACTCTTTTTGAACCATATGCTAAACCTAACAGGACGTCCGCCATTTTGATTTACTTTGGAATGTGTTGCCATTTTTTTTGGCCATTTCATAGGGGTCATATTTTAACAAACTCCTCCTACAGAGTTTATCCGATCATCTTCAAACTTGGTGTGATTCATCTTAAGATGTTGAAAATGAAAAGTTATTGAAAGTTTTTTATTTCGTCACACGCTGTTGTCGTGGCATGCACTTGTTTGCAAAGGGAAAAAAATCCTTCTTAATGAAGCATTCCCAGTTGTACGAAGCAGCTAGAGCTACGGAAATTTGGAGACATATGTAACAGCCCACGATGTACAAAAAAGTCTCTTGGAACCATGTGCTAAACCAAACAGGAAGTCTGCCATTTTGATTTATGATGGGATTTGTTGCCATTTTTTGTGGCCTTTTTCAGGGGTCTTATTTTAACGAACTCCTCCTACAGTGTTTATCCGACTGTCTTCAAACTTGGTGTGTTTCATCTTAAGATGTTTAAGATGCAAAGTAATCGAAAGTTTTTTATTTTGTAACACGCTGTTGCCGTAGCAATGCATTGTTTGTCAAGTGCTGCTTTTTTTTTTATACACATGAAAACTCATGAAACTTTGCAAACACATCAGACTTGTCATGAACATGAATTTTTAGAGATTTATTGTGCAATTTGCAATAAATAGCGCCCTCTAGACATTTTTATGAAGCATTTCCGATTGTATGATTATGCTAGACCTACAAAAAAGTATTATGTAGCCATTTGCCAAACCAAAGAGGAAGTCCGCTATTTTGATTTTATTTTGGGAATTATACATAATTTTTGGCCTTTTTCATTAAACTTTGCACAGACAAGGCATGGAAAAAACTAACATTTTAAATGGTCCTTGTTCCATGTAACAGTACCCCAACGTGCCAGTACCCTGACGTGCAAGTAACCCAACGTTGTGCTCAATAGCGCCCTCTATGCATTTTTATTGAGCATTTCCAATTGTATGATTCAAGCGATACACAACTAAAGATGACTTGACCAAGATTTATGAAAACTGGGAGGCATACCTATTAGCTTAAGACCTACAAAAGGTATTCTGTAGCCGTATGCTAAACCTAAAAGGAAGTCCACCATTTTGAATTTATTTTGGGAATTGCACACCATATTTTGCGTTTTGATTAAACTTTGCACACACAAGGCTTGTCAAAAACATTTTAGATGGTCCTTGTCCTATTTGACAGTACCCCAACGTGCCAGTACCCCGACGTGCAAGTACCCCAACGTGGCCCGGGTTGCGAGGGCCCTTTATAGCTGCTCGCAGCTCTAGTTAGGGCCCGAGCAGCGGCGGCGGCGGTGCCGCTGCGAGGCCCTATTGTTTTTGTAGGAATTCTTCTTATTATTAGGGCCCGAGCAGCGACCGCTGCGAGGTCCCTATTGTTCCTGAAGGAATTCTTATTATTAGGGCCCGAGCAGCGGCGGCGGCGGTGCCGCTGCGAGGCCCTATTGTTTTTGTAGGAATTCTTCTTATTATTAGGGCCCGAGCAGCGGCGGCAGCGGTGCCGCTGCGAGGCCTTATTGTTTTTGTAGGAATTCTTCTTCTTATTATTATTATTCTGATTATTATTCTTCTCCGCAAACAATCGCATTTTTGAGACGCTAAACGTGAACGAAAACTCACCAAACTTTACACGCACATCAGGCCTGGCGAAAAATTTGATATTTTAAAGTCACCATACATGATAACAGAAAAATGGCTCCATAGCGCCACCTACATAGGTTAAACGGATCCCTGTCCCGCTACGATTGTCCTATGGCGACGAAAATTGTGTGGCACCCGTAGCACATCCAGATGAACAAAAACCTCTTTGATGTGTGTACCCTAAAATAGACAGAAAGTGAGGTATGATCATCTGAATGTCCAATTTTGGCCCAGTTTTGCACATTTACAGGGGTCATACTTTTGCCCGCTTCTCCTACACGGTTAACCCGATTGACTTCAAACTTGGGATGGACCATCTCAACACCTGGGACAACATCAATGTAAAAAATCTAAAGTTTTTGATATACTATATGACGGCGGCGACGCATCAAATTTAGAGTTTAAAAATTCTTACTTCACGAAGCATTGCCGGTTGTACGTTTAATCTAGAGCTACGAAAATTGGTACACATATGTAACAGGCTATGACCTACAAAAAACTCTTTTTGAAGCATATGCTAAACCTGACAGGAAGTCCACCATTTTGATTTATTTTGGAACGTGTTGCCATTTTTTTGGCCATTTCATTGGGGTCTTATTTTAACGAACTCCTCCTACAGTGTTTATCCGATCATCTTCAAACTTGGTGTGATTCATCTTAAGATGTTGAAGATGAAAAGTTATTGAAAGCTTTGTATTTCGTCGCACACTGTTGTCATGGCATGCACTGTTTGCAAAGGAAAAAAATATATACTTAAAGAAGCATTCCCATTTGTACGAAGCAGCAAGAGCTACGAAAATTTGTAGACATATGTAACAGCCCAAGATGTACAAAAAGGTCTCTTGGTGCCCTGTGCTAAACCCAACAGGAAGTCCCCCAGGGGCCGGGGATCACATTTTGAGCTAAAAAAAACTCCTCTTTAACAAAGCATACCCGGCTGTACGTTTCACCTAGAGTTACCAAAATTTGTAGAGGTATATAACAGCCCTCGAGGTACAAAAAACTCTTTTTGAACGATATGCTAAACCTAACAGGACGTCCGCCATTTTGATTTACTTTGGAATGTGTTGCCATTTTTTTTGGCCATTTCATAGGGGTCATATTTTAACAAACTCCTCCTACAGAGTTTATCCGATCATCTTCAAACTTGGTGTGATTCATCTTAAGATGTTGAAAATGAAAAGTTATTGAAAGTTTTTTATTTTGTCACACGCTGTTGTCGTGGCATGCACTTTTTGCAAAGGAAAAAAATCCTTCTTAATGAAGCATTCCCAGTTGTACGAAGCAGCAAGAGCGACGAAAAATTGTAGACATATGTAACAGCCCAGGATGTACAAAAAAGTCTCTTGGTGCCATGTGCTAAACCCAATAGGAAGTCCCGCAGGGGCCGGGCATCACATTTTGAGCTAAAAAAACTCCTCTTTAACGAAGCATTCCCGGTTGTACGTTTCACCTAGCGCAATGATAATTTGGAGGCATACATAAGAGCCCACGATGTACAAAAAAGTCTCATGGAACCATCTGCTAAACCAAACAGGAAGTCCGCCATTTTGATTTACGTCGGCATTTGTAGCCATTTTTTGTGGCCTTTCTTAGGGGTCATATTTTCACGAACTCCTCGTACAAAATTCATCCGACCGTCTTCAAACTTGGTGTGTTTCATCTTAAGATGTTTAAGATGCAAAGTTATCGAAAGTTTTTTATTTTGTCACATGCTGTTGCCATAGCGATGCATTGTTTGCCAAGTAAAGTTCTGCTTATTTTTTTGGTCTATACATGTGTGAAAACTCATGAAACTTTGCACACACATCAGACTTGTCATGAACATGAATTTTTAGAGATTTCTTGTGCAATTTGCAATAAATCGCGCCCTCTATACATTTTTATGGAGCATTTCCGATTGGATGATTCAAGCGCGAAATAACTAAAGATGACTTGACTTGACCGAGATTTGTGAAAACTCAGAGGCATACCTATTAGTCTAAGACCTATAAAAAGTATTCTGTAGCCGTATGCTAAACCTAAAAGGAAGTCCGCCATTTTGAATTTATTTTGGGAATTGCACACCATATTTTGCGTTTTGATTAAACTTTGCACACACAAGGCTTGTCAAAAACATTTTAGATGGTCCTTGTCCTATTTGACAGTACCCCAACGTGCCAGTACCCCGACGTGCAAGTACCCCAACGTGGCCCGGGTTGCGAGGGCCCTTTATAGCTGCTCGCAGCTCTAGTTATTCTTATTATTCTTCTCCGCAAACAATCGCATTTTTGAGACACTAAACGTGACCGAAAACTCACCAAACTTTACACGCACATCAGGCCTGGCGAAAAATTTTATATTTTAAAGTCGCCATACATGATAACAGAAAAATGGCTCCTTAGCGCCCCCTACATAGGTTAAACGGATCCCTGTCCCGCTACGATTGTCCGACGGCTATGAAAATTGTGTGGCGCCTGTAGCACATCCCAATGAACAAAAACCTCTTTGAAGTGTGTACCCTAAAATAGACAGAAAGTGAGGTATGAGTATTTAAATGTCCAATTTTTGCCAATTTTTGCACATTTACAGGGGTCATACTTTTGCCCGCTTCTCCTACACGGTTAACCCGATTGACTTCAAACTTGGGATGTACCATCTCAACACCTGGGACAACATCATTGTGAAAAATGAAAAGTTTTTGATATACTATATGACGGCGGCGGCGCATCAAATTTAGAGTTTAAAAATTCTTACTTCACGAGGCATTGCCGGTTGTACGTTTAATCTAGAGCTACGAAAATTGGTACACATATGTAACAGGCTATGACCTACAAAAAACTCTTTTTGAACCATATGCTAAACCTAACAGGAAGTCCACCATTTTGATTTATTTTGGAACGTGTTGCCATTTTTTTGGCCATTTCATTGGAGTCTTATTTTAACGAACTCCTCCTACAGTGTTTATCCGATCATCTTCAAACTTGGTGTGATTCATCTTAAGATGTTGAAGATGAAAAGTTATTGAAAGCTTTGTATTTCGTCGCACGCTGTTGTCATGGCATGCACTGTTTGCAAAGGAAAAAAAATATCCTTAAAGAAGCATTCCCATTTGTACGAAGCAGCTAGAGCTACGAAAATTTGTAGACATATGTAACAGCCCAAGATGTACAAAAAAGTCTCCTGGTGCCCTGTGCTAAACCCAACAGGAAGTCCCCCAGGGGCCGGGCATCACATTTTGAGCTAAAAAAAACTCCTCTTTAACAAAGCATACCCGGCTGTACGTTTCACCTAGAGTTACCAAAATTTGTAGAGGTATATAACAGCCCTCGATTTACAAAAAACTCTTTTTGAACCATATGCTAAACCTAACAGGACGTCCGCCATTTTGATTTACTTTGGAATGTGTTGCCATTTTTTTTGGCCATTTCATAGGGGTCATATTTTAACAAACTCCTCCTACAGAGTTTATCCGATCATCTTCAAACTTGGTGTGATTCATCTTAAGATGTTGAAAATGAAAAGTTATTGAAAGTTTTTTATTTCGTCACATGCTGTTATCGTGGCATGCACTTTTTGCAAAGGAAAAAAATCCTTCTTAATGAAGCATTCCCAGTTGTACGAAGCAGCTAGAGTGACGAAAAATTGTAGACATATGTAACAGCCCAGGATCTACAAAAATGTCTCTTGGTGCCATGTGCTAAACGCAACAGGAAGTCCCCCAGTCGCCGGGCATCACATTTTGAGCTAAAAAACTCCTCTTTAACTAAGCATTCCCGGTTGTACGTTTCACCTAGCGCTACGATAATTTGCAGGCATACATAAGAGCCCACGATGTACAAAAAAGTCTCTTGGAACCATGGGCTAAACCAAACAGGAAGTCCGCCATTTTGATTTATGATGGGATTTGTTGCCATTTTTTGTGGCCTTTTTCAGGGGTCATATTTTAACGAACCCCTCCTACAAAATTTATCCGACTGTCTTCAAACTTGGTATGTTTCATCTTAAGATGTTTAAGATGCAAAGTAATCGAAAGTTTTTTATTTTGTCACACGCTGTTGCCATATCAATGCATGGGAATTGCACACCATATTTTGCGTTTTGATTAAACACCTAAAGCTATGATAATTTGCAGGCAAACATAAGAGCTCAGGATGTACAAAAAAAGTCTCTTGGAGCAATATGCTAAACCAATCAGGAAGTCCACCATTTTGATTTACGTTGGGATTTGTAGCCATTTTTTGTGGCCTTTTTTAGGGGTCATATTTTAACGAACTCCTCCTACAAAATTTATCCGACTGTCTTTAAACTTGGTGTGCTTCATCTTAAGATGTTTAAGATGCAAAGTTATCGAAAGTTATTTATTTTGTCGCACGCCGTTGTCATGGCGATGCATTGTTTGCCAAGTAAAATGTTACTTTTTTTTTTTGGTCTAAACATGTGCAAAAACTCATGAAACTTTACACACACATCAGGCTTGTCATCAGCATGAATATTTTAGAGATTTCTTATTCAATTTGCAATAAATGGTTCAATAGCGCCCTCTAGACATTTTTATGAAGCTTTTGCAAATGTTTTGTGTTTTATGATTCAGCTAGATTTGTAAAAATTGGGATACCTATCAGCCTAAGACTTACAAAAAGGTTTCTAAAGCCATATGCTGAATCAAAAAGGAAGTCTGCCATTTTGATTTACTTTGGTATTTGTAGCCATTTTTTGGGGCCTTTTATAGGGGTCATATTTTCAACAGAACTTATCAGATCGTCTTCATTCTTTGGCGTGTTTCATCTTAAGATATTTAAGATGAAAAGTTATTGAATTTTTTTATTTTGTCACACGCCTTTGCTGTAGCCATGCATTGTTTGTGAAGAAAAATGCTTTTTTGAGAGTCTAAATATGGGTGAAAACTCACAAAACTTTGCACACGCACCAGACCTGTCTAGAACATGAATATTTTATTTAGAGATTTGTTGTGCTATTTGTAATAAATGGCTCAATAGCGCCCTCTAGACATTTTTATGAAGTCTTTCCGATTATATGATTCAGCTAGATGTGTGAATATTGGCAGGCATGCCGAATATATTCAAAAAGTATTCTATATAGCCATGTGCCAATCCATTTTGATTTTATTTTAATTGTGCATCATTTTTGGCCTTCCATGAAACTTTGCAAACACAAAGCATGGCAAAAAAATTTACAATTTAGACGGTTTCCTATGAAACAGTACCCCAACATGCCAGTTCCCCGACATGCAAATACCCCAACGTGGCCCGGGTTGCGAGGGACCTTTATAGCTGCTCGCAGCTCTAGTTCTTCTTTTTATTTGTTATTATTCTTTTCCGCAAACAATCACATTTTTGAGACACTAAACGTGAACGAAAACTCACCAAACTTTACACGCAGATCGGGCCTGGCGAAAAATTTGATATTTTAAAGTCGCCATACATGATAACAGAAAAATGGCTCTGTAGCGCCACCTACATAGCTTAAACGGATCCCTGTCCCGCTACGATTGTCCTCCAGCTATGAAAATTGTGTGGCACCTGTAGCATATCCAGATTAACAAAAACCTCTTTGATCTGTGTACCCTAAAATAGACAGGAAGTGAGATATGAGTATTTAAATGTCCAATTTTGGCCAATTTTTGCACATTTACAGGGGTCATACTTTTGCCCGCTTCTCCTACACGGTTAATCCGATTGACTTCAATCTTGGGATGTACCATCTCAAGACCTCGGACAACACCATGGTAAAAAATCTAAAGTTTTTGACATACTATATGACGGTGGCGGGGCATCAAATCTACAATTTCAAAATTCTTACTTAACGAAGCATTGCCAGTGGTACGTTTAACCAAGAGCTATGAAAATTGGCACACATATGTAACAGACTATGATCTACAAAAAAGCCTGTTGGTGCCATATGCTAAACCTAACAGGAAGTCCGCCAGAGGCGAGGCATCAAATTTTGTGTTTCAAAATTCTAACTTAATGAAGCATTCCCGGCTGTACATTTCACCTAGAGTTACCAAAATTTGAAGACATATGTAACAGCCCTCAAGGTACAAAAAACTCTTTTTGAACCATATGCTAAACCGAACAGGAAGTCCGCCATTTTGATTTACTTTGGAACGTGTTGCCATTTTTTGGGCCATTTCATAGGGGTCTTATTTTAACGAACTCCTCCTACATAGTTTATCCGATTATCTCCAAACTTGGTGTGATTCATCTTAAGATGTTGAAGATGAAAAGTTATTGAAAGCTTTTTATTTCGTCGCACGCTGTTGCCGTGGCATGCACAGTTTGCAAAGGAAAAAATTCCTTCTTAATGAAGCATTCCCAGTTGTACGAAGCAGCTCGAGCTACGAAAATTTGGAGACAAATGTAACAGCCCACGATGTACAAAAAAGTCTCTTGGTGCCATGTGCTAAACCCAACAGGAAGTCCCCCAGGGGCCGGGCATCACATTTTGAGCTAAAAAACTCCTCTTTAACAAAGCATACCCGGCTGTACGTTTCACATAGAGTTACCAAAATTTGTAGAGGTATATAACAGCCCTCGAGGTACAAAAAACTCTTTTTGAACCATATGCTAAACCTAACAGGACGTCCGCCATTTTGATTTACTTTGGAATGTGTTGCCATTTTTTTTGGCCATTTCATAGGGGTCATATTTTAACAAACTCCTCCTACAGAGTTTATCCGATCATCTTCAAACTTGGTGTGATTCATCTTAAGATGTTGAAAATGAAAAGTTATTGAAAGTTTTTTATTTCGTCACACGCTGTTGTCGTGGCATGCACTTGTTTGCAAAGGGAAAAAAATCCTTCTTAATGAAGCATTCCCAGTTGTACGAAGCAGCTAGAGCTACGGAAATTTGGAGACATATGTAACAGCCCACGATGTACAAAAAAGTCTCTTGGAACCATGTGCTAAACCAAACAGGAAGTCTGCCATTTTGATTTATGATGGGATTTGTTGCCATTTTTTGTGGCCTTTTTCAGGGGTTTTATTTTAACGAACTCCTCCTACAGTGTTTATCGGACTGTCTTCAAACTTGGTGTGTTTCATCTTAAGATGTTTAAGATGCAAAGTAATCGAAAGTTTTTTATTTTGTAACACGCTGTTGCCGTAGCAATGCATTGTTTGTCAAGTGCTGCTTTTTTTTTTATACACATGAAAACTCATGAAACTTTGCAAACACATCAGACTTGTCATGAACATGAATTTTCAGAGATTTATTGTGCAATTTGCAATAAATAGCGCCCTCTAGACATTTTTATGAAGCATTTCCGATTGTATGATTATGCTAGACCTACAAAAAAGTATTATGTAGCCATTTGCCAAACCAAAGAGGAAGTCCGCTATTTTGATTTTATTTTGGGAATTATACATAATTTTTGGCCTTTTTCATTAAACTTTGCACAGACAAGGCATGGAAAAAACTAACATTTTAAATGGTCCTTGTTCCATGTAACAGTACCCCAACGTGCCAGTACCCTGACGTGCAAGTAACCCAACGTTGTGCTCAATAGCGCCCTCTATGCATTTTTATGGAGCATTTCCAATTGTATGATTCAAGCGATACACAACTAAAGATGACTTGACCAAGATTTATGAAAACTGGGAGGCATACCTATTAGTCTAAGACCTATAAAAAGTATTCTGTAGCCGTATGCTAAACCTAAAAGGAAGTCCGCCATTTTGAATTTATTTTGGGAATTGCACACCATATTTTGCGTTTTGATTAAACTTTGCACACACAAGGCTTGTCAAAAACATTTTAGATGGTCCTTGTCCTATTTGACAGTACCCCAACGTGCCAGTACCCCGACGTGCAAGTACCCCAACGTGGCCCGGGTTGCGAGGGCCCTTTATAGCTGCTCGCAGCTCTAGTTATTCTTATTATTCTTCTCCGCAAACAATCGCATTTTTGAGACACTAAACGTGACCGAAAACTCACCAAACTTTACACGCACATCAGGCCTGGCGAAAAATTTTATATTTTAAAGTCGCCATACATGATAACAGAAAAATGGCTCCTTAGCGCCCCCTACATAGGTTAAACAGATCCCTGTCCCGCTACGATTGTCCGACGGCTATGAAAATTGTGTGGCACCTGTAGCACATCCCAATGAACAAAAACCTCTTTGAAGTGTGTACCCTAAAATAGACAGAAAGTGAGGTATGAGTATTTAAATGTCCAATTTTTGCCAATTCTTGCACATTTACAGGGGTCATACTTTTGCCCGCTTCTCCTACACGGTTAACCCGATTGACTTCAAACTTGGGATGTACCATCTCAACACCTGGGACATCATTGTGAAAAATGAAACGTTTTTGATATACTATATGACGGCGGCGGCGCATCAAATTTAGAGTTTAAAAATTCTTACTTCACGAAGCATTGCCGGTTGTACGTTTAATCTAGAGCTACGAAAATTGGTACACATATGTAACAGGCTATGACCTACAAAAAACTCTTTGTGAACCATATGCTAAACCTAACAGGAAGTCCACCATTTTGATTTATTTTGGAACGTGTTGCCATTTTTTTGGCCATTTCATTGGGGTCTTATTTTAACGAACTCCTCCTACAGTGTTTATCCGATCATCTTCAAACTTGGTGTGATTCATCTTAAGATGTTGAAGATGAAAAGTTATTGAAAGCTTTGTATTTCGTCGCACACTGTTGTCATGGCATGCACTGTTTTTAAAGGAAAAAAAATATCCTTAAAGAAGCATTCCCATTTGTACGAAGCAGCTAGAGCTACGAAAATTTGTAGACATATGTAACAGCCCAAGATGTACAAAAAAGTCTCTTGGTGCCCTGTGCTAAACCCAACAGGAAGTCCCCCAGGGGCCGGGCATCACATTTTGAGCTAAAAAACTCCTCTTTAACGAAGCATTCCCGCTTGTACGTTTCACCTAGCGCTATGATAATTTGCAGGCATACATAAGAGCCCATGATGTACAAAAAAGTCTCTTGGAACCATGTGCTAAACCAAACAGGAAGTCTGCCATTTTGATTTATGATGGGATTTGTTGCCATTTTTTGTGGCCTTTTTCAGGGGTCATATTTTAACGAACCCCTCCTACAAAATTTATCCGACTGTCTTCAAACTTGGTGTGTTTCATCTTAAGATGTTTAAGATGCAAAGTAATCGAAAGTTTTTTATTTTGTAACACGCTGTTGCCATAGCAATGCATTGTTTGTCAAGTGCTGCTTTTTTTTTTTTTATACACATGAAAACTCATGAAACTTTGGAAACACATCAGACTTGTCATGAACATGAATTTTCAGATATTTATTGTGCAATTTGCAATAAATAGCGCCCTCTAGACATTTTTATGAAGCATTTCCGATTGTATGATAATGCTAGACCTACAAAAAAGTATTATGTAGCCATTTGCCAAACCAAAGAGGAAGTCCGCTATTTTGATTTTATTTTGGGAATTATACATCATTTTTGGCCTTTTTCATTAAACTTTGCACAGACAAGGCATGGAAAAAACTAACATTTTAAATGGTCCTTGTTCCATGTAACAGTACCCCAACGTGCCACCAGTACCCTGACGTGCAAGTAACCCAACGTTGTGCTCAATAGCGCCCTCTATGCATTTTTATGGAGCATTTCCAATTGTATGATTCAAGCGATACACAACTAAAGATGACTTGACCAAGATTTATGAAAACTGGGAGGCATACCTATTAGCTTAAGACCTACAAAAGGTATTCTGTAGCCGTATGCTAAACCTAAAAGGAAGTCCACCATTTTGAATTTATTTTGGGAATTGCACACCATATTTTGCGTTTTGATTAAACTTTGCACACACAAGGCTTGTCAAAAACATTTTAGATGGTCCTTGTCCTATTTGACAGTACCCCAACGTGCCAGTACCCCGACGTGCAAGTACCCCAACGTGGCCCGGGTTGCGAGGGCCCTTTATAGCTGCTCGCAGCTCTAGTTCTTCTTTTTATTTGTTATTATTCTTTTCCGCAAACAATCACATTTTTGAGACACTAAACGTGAACGAAAACTCACCAAACTTTACACGCAGATCGGGCCTGGCGAAAAATTTGATATTTTAAAGTCGCCATACATGATAACAGAAAAATGGCTCTGTAGCGCCACCTACATAGCTTAAACGGATCCCTGTCCCGCTACGATTGTCCTACAGCTATGAAAATTGTGTGGCACCTGTAGCATATCCAGATGAACAAAAACCTCTTTGATCTGTGTACCCTAAAATAGACAGGAAGTGAGATATGAGTATTTAAATGTCCAATTTTGGCCAATTTTTGCACATTTACAGGGGTCATACTTTTGCCCGCTTCTCCTACACGGTTAATCCGATTGACTTCAAACTTGGGATGTACCATCTCAAGACCTCGGACAACACCATGGTAAAAAATCTAAAGTTTTTGACATACTATATGACGGTGGCGGGGCATCAAATTTACAGTTTCAAAATTCTTACTTAACGAAGCATTGCCGGTGGTACGTTTAACCAAGAGCTATGAAAATTGGCACACATATGTAACAGACTATGATCTACAAAAAAGCCTGTTGGTGCCATATGCTAAACCTAACAGGAAGTCCGCCAGCGGCGAGGCATCAAATTTTGTGTTTCAAAATTCTAACTTAATGAAGCATTCCCGGCTGTACATTTCACCTAGAGTTACCAAAATTTGAAGATATATGTAACAGCCCTCAAGGTACAAAAAACTCTTTTTGAACCATATGCTAAACCGAACAGGAAGTCCGCCATTTTGATTTACTTTGGAACGTGTTGCCATTTTTTGGGCCATTTCATAGGGGTCTTATTTTAACGAACTCCTCCTACATAGTTTATCCGATTATCTCCAAACTTGGTGTGATTCATCTTAAGATGTTGAAGATGAAAAGTTATTGAAAGCTTTTTATTTCGTCGCACGCTGTTGCCGTGGCATGCACAGTTTGCAAAGGAAAAAATTCCTTCTTAATGAAGCATTCCCAGTTGTACGAAGCAGCTCGAGCTACGAAAATTTGGAGACAAATGTAACAGCCCACGATGTACAAAAAAGTCTCTTGGTGCCATGTGCTAAACCCAACAGGAAGTCCCGTAGGGGCCGGGCATCACATTTTGAGCTAAAAAACTCCTCTTTAACGAAGCATTCCCGCTTGTACGTTTCACCTAGCGCTATGATAATTTGCAGGCATACATAAGAGCCCATGATGTACAAAAAAGTCTCTTGGAACCATGTGCTAAACCAAACAGGAAGTCTGCCATTTTGATTTATGATGGGATTTGTTGCCATTTTTTGTGGCCTTTTTCAGGGGTCATATTTTAACGAACCCCTCCTACAAAATTTATCCGACTGTCTTCAAACTTGGTGTGTTTCATCTTAAGATGTTTAAGATGCAAAGTAATCGAAAGTTTTTTATTTTGTAACACGCTGTTGCCATAGCAATGCATTGTTTGTCAAGTGCTGCTTTTTTTTTTTTTATACACATGAAAACTCATGAAACTTTGGAAACACATCAGACTTGTCATGAACATGAATTTTCAGATATTTATTGTGCAATTTGCAATAAATAGCGCCCTCTAGACATTTTTATGAAGCATTTCCGATTGTATGATAATGCTAGACCTACAAAAAAGTATTATGTAGCCATTTGCCAAACCAAAGAGGAAGTCCGCTATTTTGATTTTATTTTGGGAATTATACATCATTTTTGGCCTTTTTCATTAAACTTTGCACAGACAAGGCATGGAAAAAACTAACATTTTAAATGGTCCTTGTTCCATGTAACAGTACCCCAACGTGCCACCAGTACCCTGACGTGCAAGTAACCCAACGTTGTGCTCAATAGCGCCCTCTATGCATTTTTATGGAGCATTTCCAATTGTATGATTCAAGCGATACACAACTAAAGATGACTTGACCAAGATTTATGAAAACTGGGAGGCATACCTATTAGCTTAAGACCTACAAAAGGTATTCTGTAGCCGTATGCTAAACCTAAAAGGAAGTCCACCATTTTGAATTTATTTTGGGAATTGCACACCATATTTTGCGTTTTGATTAAACTTTGCACACACAAGGCTTGTCAAAAACATTTTAGATGGTCCTTGTCCTATTTGACAGTACCCCAACGTGCCAGTACCCCGACGTGCAAGTACCCCAACGTGGCCCGGGTTGCGAGGGCCCTTTATAGCTGCTCGCAGCTCTAGTTCTTCTTTTTATTTGTTATTATTCTTTTCCGCAAACAATCACATTTTTGAGACACTAAACGTGAACGAAAACTCACCAAACTTTACACGCAGATCGGGCCTGGCGAAAAATTTGATATTTTAAAGTCGCCATACATGATAACAGAAAAATGGCTCTGTAGCGCCACCTACATAGCTTAAACGGATCCCTGTCCCGCTACGATTGTCCTACAGCTATGAAAATTGTGTGGCACCTGTAGCATATCCAGATGAACAAAAACCTCTTTGATCTGTGTACCCTAAAATAGACAGGAAGTGAGATATGAGTATTTAAATGTCCAATTTTGGCCAATTTTTGCACATTTACAGGGGTCATACTTTTGCCCGCTTCTCCTACACGGTTAATCCGATTGACTTCAAACTTGGGATGTACCATCTCAAGACCTCGGACAACACCATGGTAAAAAATCTAAAGTTTTTGACATACTATATGACGGTGGCGGGGCATCAAATTTACAGTTTCAAAATTCTTACTTAACGAAGCATTGCCGGTGGTACGTTTAACCAAGAGCTATGAAAATTGGCACACATATGTAACAGACTATGATCTACAAAAAAGCCTGTTGGTGCCATATGCTAAACCTAACAGGAAGTCCGCCAGCGGCGAGGCATCAAATTTTGTGTTTCAAAATTCTAACTTAATGAAGCATTCCCGGCTGTACATTTCACCTAGAGTTACCAAAATTTGAAGATATATGTAACAGCCCTCAAGGTACAAAAAACTCTTTTTGAACCATATGCTAAACCGAACAGGAAGTCCGCCATTTTGATTTACTTTGGAACGTGTTGCCATTTTTTGGGCCATTTCATAGGGGTCTTATTTTAACGAACTCCTCCTACATAGTTTATCCGATTATCTCCAAACTTGGTGTGATTCATCTTAAGATGTTGAAGATGAAAAGTTATTGAAAGCTTTTTATTTCGTCGCACGCTGTTGCCGTGGCATGCACAGTTTGCAAAGGAAAAAATTCCTTCTTAATGAAGCATTCCCAGTTGTACGAAGCAGCTCGAGCTACGAAAATTTGGAGACAAATGTAACAGCCCACGATGTACAAAAAAGTCTCTTGGTGCCATGTGCTAAACCCAACAGGAAGTCCCGTAGGGGCCGGGCATCACATTTTGAGCTAAAAAACTCCTCTTTAACGAAGCGTTCCCGGTTGTACGTTTCACCTAGCGCTATGATAATTTGGAGGCATACATAAGACCCCACGATGTACAAAAAAGTCTCTTAGAACCATATGCTAAACCAAACAGGAAGTCCGGCATTTTGATTTACGTTGGGATTTGTAGCCATTTTTTGTGGCCTTTTTTAGGGGTCACATTTTAACGAACTCCTACGAAATTTATCCGACTGTCTTCCAACTTGGTGTGTTTCATCTTAAGATGTTTAAGATGCAAAGTTATCTAAAGTTTTTTTTATTTTGTCGCAAGCCGTTGCCATAGCGATGCATTATTTGCCAAGTAAAATGCTGCTTTTTTTTTTCGTCTAAACGAGTGAAAACTCATGAAACTTTACACACACATCAGACTTGTCATAAACATGAATATTTTAGAGATTTCTTGTGCAATTTGCAATAAATGGCTCAATAGCGCCCTATAGACATTTTTATGAAGCTTTTGGAAATGTATGATTCAGCTAGATTTGTAAAAATTGGGATACCTATCAGCCTAAGACTTACAAAAAGGTTTCTAAAGCCATATGCTGAATCAAAAAGGAAGTCTGCCATTTTGATTTACTTTGGTATTTGTAGCCATTTTTTGGGGCCTTTTATAGGGGTCATATTTTCAACAGAACTTATCAGATCGTCTTCATTCTTTGGCGTGTTTCATCTTAAGATATTTAAGATGAAAAGTTATTGATTTTTTTTATTTTGTCACACGCCTTTGCTGTAGCCATGCATTGTTTGTGAAGAAAAATGCTTTTTTGAGAGTCTAAATATGGGCGAAAACTCGCAAAACTTTGCACACACACCAGACCTGTCTGGAACATGAATATTTTATTTAGAGATTTGTTGTGCAATTTGTAATAAATGGCTCAATAGCGCCCTCTAGACATTTTTCTGAAGTCTTTCCGATTATATGATTCAGCTAGATGTGTGAATATTGGCAGGCATGCCGAATATATTCAAAAAGTATTCTATATAGCCATTTGCCAATCCATTTTGATTTTATTTTGTTAATTGTGCATCGTTTTTGGCCTTTCCATGAAACTTTAAAAACACAAAGCATGGCAAAAACGTTTACAATTTAGATGGTTTCCTATTTGACAGTACCCCAACATGCCAGTACCCCGACGTGCAAATACCCCAACGTGGCCCGGGTTGCGAGGGCCCTTTATAGCTGCTCGCAGCTCTAGTTAGGGCCCGAGCAGCGACCGCTGCGAGGTCCCTATTGTTCCTGAAGGAATTCTTATTATTATTAGGGCCCGAGCAGCGACCGCTGCGAGGTCCCTATTGTTCCTGAAGGAATTCTTATTATTAGGGCCCGAGCAGCGGCGGCGGCGGTGCCGCTGCGAGGCCCTATTGTTTTTGTAGGAATTCTTCTTCTTCTTATTATTATTATTATTATTATTAGGGCCCGAGCAGCGGCGGCGGCGGTGCCGCTGCGAGGCCCTATTGTTTTTGTAGGAATTCTTCTTATTATTATTCTTATTATTATTATTCTTATTATTCTTCTTCTCCGCAAACAATCGCATTTTTGAGACGCTAAACGTGAACGAAAACTCACCAAACTTTACACGCACATCAGGCCTGGCGAAAAATTTGATATTTTAAAGTCGCCATACATGATAACAGAAAAATGGCTCCATAGCGCCACCTACATAGGTTAAACGGATCCCTGTCCCGCTACGATTGTCCTATGGCGACGAAAATTGTGTGGCACCCGTAGCACATCCAGATGAACAAAAACCTCTTTGATGTGTGTACCCTAAAATAGACAGAAAGTGAGGTATGTTCATCTGACTGTCCAATTTTGGCCCAGTTTTGCACATTTACAGGGGTCATACTTTTGCCCGCTTCTCCTACACGGTTAACCCGATTAACTTCAAACTTGGGATGGACCATCTCAACACCTGGGACAACATCATTGTAAAAAATCTAAAGTTTTTGATATACTATATGACGTCGGTGACGCATCAAATTTAGAGTTTAAAAATTCTTACTTCATGAAGCATTGCCGGTTGTACGTTTAATCTAGAGCTACGAAAATTGGTACACATATGTAACAGGCTATGACCTACAAAAAACTCTTTTTGAACCATATGCTAAACCTCACAGGAAGTCCGACATTTTGATTTATTTTGGAACGTGTTGCCATTTTTTTGGCCATTTCATTGGGGTCTTATTTTAACGAACTCCTCCTACAGTGTTTATCCGATCATCTTCAAACTTGGTGTGATTCATCTTAAGATGTTGAAGATGAAAAGTTATTGAAAGCTTTGTATTTCGTCGCACGCTGTTGTCATGGCATGCACTGTTTGCAAAGGAAAAAAAATATCCTTAAAGAAGCATTGCCAGTTGTACGAAGCAGCTAGAGCTACGAAAATTTGTAGACATATGTAACAGCCCAAGATGTACAAAAAAGTCTCTTGGTGCCCTGTGCTAAACCCAACAGGAAGTCCCCCAGGGGCCGGGCATCACATTTTGAGCTAAAAAACTCCTCTTTAACAAAGCATACCCGGCTGTACGTTTCACCTGGAGTTACCAAAATTTGTAGAGGTATATAACAGCCCTCGAGGTACAAAAAACTCTTTTTGAACCATATGCTAAACCTAACAGGATGTCCGCCATTTTTATTTACTTTGGACTGTGTTGCCATTTTTTGGGCCATTTCATAGGGGTCATATTTTAACGAACTCCTCCTACAGAGTTTATCCGATCATCTTCAAACTTGGTGTGACTCATCTTAAGATGTTGAGGATGAAAAGTTATTGAAAGCTCTTTATTTCGTCGCACGCTGTTGTCGTGGCATGCACTTTTTGCAAAGGAAAAAAATCCCTCTTAATGAAGCATTCCCAGTTGTACGAAGTAGCTAGAGCTACAAAAATTTGTCGACATATGTAACAGCCCACAATGTACAAAAAAGTCTCTTGGTGCCATGTGCTAAACCCAACAGGAAGTCCCCCAGGGGCCTTGCATCACATTTTGAGCTAGAAAACTCCTCTTTAACAAAGCATTCCTGGTTGTACGTTTCACCTAGCGCGATGATAATTTGCAGGCATACATAAGAGCCCACGATGTACAAAAAAGTCTCTTGGAACCATGTGCTAAACCAAACAGGAAGTCTGCCATTTTGATTTACGATGGGATTTGTTGCCATTTTTTGTGGCCTTTTTCAGTTGTCATATTTTAACGAACTCCTCGTACAAAGTTCATCCGACCGTCTTCAAACTTGGTGTGTTTCATCTTAAGATGTTTAAGATGCAAAGTTATCGAAAGTTTTTTTATTTTGTCGCACGCTGCTGCTATAGCGATGCAGTTTGCCAAGTGAAGTGCTGCTTTGTTTTTTTTTATCTATACATGTGTGAAAACTCATGAAACTTTGCAAACACATCAGACTTGTCATGAACATGAATTTTTAGAGATTTATTGTGCAATTTGCAATAAATAGCGCCCTCTAGACATTTTTATGAAGTATTTCCGATTGTATGATTCTGCTAGATTTGTGAAAATTAGGACAGACCCCTATCAGCCTAATACCTACAAAAAAGTATTATGTAGCCATTTGCCAAACCAAAGAGGAAGTCCGATATTTTGATTTTATTTTGGGAATTATACATCATTTTTGGCCTCTTTCATTAAACTTTGCACAGACAAGGCATGGAAAAAACTAACATTTTAAATGGTCCTTGTTCCATGTAACAGTACCCAAACGTGCCAGTACCCTGACGTGCAAGTAACCCAACGTTGTGCTCAATAGCGCCCTCTATGCATTTTTATGGAGCATTTCCAATTGTATGATTCAAGCGATACACAACTAAAGATGACTTGACCTAGATTTGTGAAAACTGGGAGGCATACCTATTAGCTTAAGACCTACAAAAAGTATTCTGTAGCCGTATGCTAAACCTAAAAGGAAGTCCGCCATTTTAAATTTATTTTGGGAATTGCACACCATCTTTGGCCTTTTGCACTCACAAAGCTTGTCAAAAACATTTTAGATGGTCCTTGTCCGATTTGACAGTACCCCAACGTGCCAGTACCCCGACGTGCAAGTACCCCAATGTGGCCCAGGTTGCGAGGGCCCTTTATAGCTGCTCGCAGCTCTAGTTATTATTATTATTCTCCGCAAACAATCGCATTTTTGAGACGCTAAACGTGAACGAAAACTCACCAAACTTTACACGCACATCAGGCCTGGCGAAAAATTTGATATTTTAAAGTCGCCATACATGATAACAGAAAAATGGCTCCATAGCGCCACCTACATAGGTTAAACGGATCCCTGTCCCGCTACGATTGTCCTATGGCGACGAAAATTGTGTGGCACCCGTAGCACATCCAGATGAACAAAAACCTCTTTGATGTGTGTACCCTAAAATAGACAGAAAGTGAGGTATGATCATCTGAATGTCCAATTTTGGCCCAGTTTTGCACATTTACAGGGGTCATACTTTTGCCCGCTTCTCCTACACGGTTAACCCGATTGACTTCAAACTTGGGATGGACCATCTCAACACCTGGGACAACATCATTGTAAAAAATCTAAAGTTTTTGATATACTATATGACGGCGGCGACGCATCAAATTTAGAGTTTAAAAATTCTTACTTCACGAAGCATTGCCGGTTGTACGTTTAATCTAGAGCTACGAAAATTTGTACACATATGTAAAAGGCTATGACCTACAAAAAACTCTTTTTGAACCATATGCTAAACCTCACAGGAAGTCCGCCATTTTGATTTATTTTGGAACGTGTTGCCATTTTTTTGGCCATTTCATTGGGGTCTTATTTTAACGAACTCCTCCTACAGTGTTTATCCGATCATCTTCAAACTTGGTGTGATTCATCTTAAGATGTTGAAGATGAAAAGATATTGAAACCTTTGTATTTCGTCGCACGCTGTTGTCATGGCATGCACTGTTTGCAAAGGAAAAAAAATATCCTTAAAGAAGCATTCCCATTTGTACGAAGCAGCGAGAGCTACGAAAATTTGTAGACATATGTAACAGCCCAAGATGTACAAAAAAGTCTCTTGGTGCCCTGTGCTAAACCCAACAGGAAGTCCCCCAGGGGCCGGGCATCACATTTTGAGCTAAAAAACTCCTCTTTAACAAAGCATACCCGGCTGTACGTTTCACCTAGAGTTACCAAAATTTGTAGAGGTATATAACAGCCCTCGAGGTACAAAAAACTCTTTTTGAACCATATGCTAAACCTAACAGGACGTCCGCCATTTTGATTTACTTTGGAATGTGTTGCCATTTTTTGGGCCATTTCGTAGGGGTCTTATTTTAACGAACTCCTCCTACTAGGGGTGGGACAAAAAACCGATTCAACCGGATATCGGTTCGTAAATGCGAACAACATGACCGTATCGACAGCACACTACTGTATCGATCCAAAATCCGCCAGGAACTAGTAGATGCACCGATTGTCATGCTCTGAACCGGCTATCGCGAAGCTAGAAATCGGTTGCCATGCAGAGTAGCGGTGGAGGTGAAGGTGGGAGTTGAGGAAGAAGACACGGAGAAGGAGACTCCCCCCCCCCCCTGACAGAATCAACGGCGACAACGAAGAAGAAGGCGACTCGCGCGTGCGCAGTAATAGCTCTGTAACAAGTTAGCAACGTGTTTGAAAACCAACAATAAGCAATATGGATACGAGTACTGCGGCTATTGCCGGTGCGAGCGCCAATTTAACTACGGATTCAGAGAGAACGATTTTCAACGCATCGGGGAAACAAACATCTAATGTATGGAGCATTTTTGGATTTTACAAAAGAGGCGGAAAACTTGATAAAAGCTATGCCATTTGCAAATTGTGCCGAGCAGCGCTGAAGTACACTGGATCAACAACTAATCTGGACAACCATGCGACAAGGAAGCACCGTGACGAGTATGGTGAGCTAAAATCAAGGAACAAACAGCAGCATTCTAACGATGCACCGCAAGTAACGGGTAGTATCCAGAGGTATTTCGGGAAACTCGGCTACAATTCGACACGAGCTAAGGAAATCACGAATGCAATAACCCGTTTCATTGCTAAGGGATTATGTCCTTACAGTGTAGTTGAGTGTGATGGATTTCAGGGTTTGCTGCATACCCTAGAGCCGAGATATACATTACCAACCCGAAAGCATTTCAGCAACACATGTATACCAGCTTTGTATGCGCAAGTGAAGAGCCAAGTGGAAGAAGAACTGGCGAGAGCAGAGCGAGTGGCATTAACAACCGATGCGTGGACGTCATGTGCAACGGAGTCATATATAACGATTACAGCCCACCACATCAACTCAGATTGGCAATTAAAGTGTCATGTATTACAAACTAGGGTGTTCAAAGGATCTCACACTGGGAAAAATATAGGTGCTCTTCTGAAACAGGCATGCACTGATTGGAACCTTGTTGATAAGCATCCAGCCCTAATTACCGACAATGCCAGCAATATGGTATTAGCTGGGGAGGAAGCAGAGATGAGCCCTCACCTCATGTGCTTTGCACACACCATCAACCTTGCATCACAAAAAAGCACTCAAATTTACTCAGGCTGCAATGTTGCACATTTATTACCTACCTCTAATACCTATTGTTGAAAAAAAATACATTATAGTCAGGCTGAAATGTCGCACTTCTGTTACCTACAGTAACTAATACCTATTGTGTTCAAAACACTAGGCTACGCTCAGGTTGAAATGATAGACTTTGTTTCCATTGTTTATTCTGAATCTATTTTGGTTTTTGATCCGTTCCAACAGTGATGTAACTCAGAACATATTTTTTTTTGCCTCTGTCTAAAAATAAATACATTTGACATTTTGTTATTTCCTTCAGTACCACAAAGAAACATTGCTCAGTGATAACTGCTCTTTTACATATTTGAAAACACTGTGAGAATGTTATTCCATAGGATTGGGTTCTTAATATTTGTCTACGTTAACAAATTTAACTATACTGTATGCATTATTTGAAATATCGAACCGGATATCGAATCGAATCGTATCGCTTCCAAACTGAACCGAATCGTATCGAACCGTTCTGCCTTTACATATATCGTTTTTTGTATCGAATCGTAACCCATGTATCTAGATACGCATCGAATCGGCTTTATGCCAGAGATTCCCACCCCTACCTCCTACAGAGTTTATCCGATCATCTTCAAACTTGGTGTGACTCATCTTAAGATGTTGAGGATGAAAAGTTATTGAAAGCTCTTTATTTCGTCGCACGCTGTTGTCGTGGCATGCACTTTTTGCAAAGGAAAAAAATCCTTCTTAATGAAGCATTCCCAGTTGTACGAAGTAGCTAGAGCTACAAAAATTTGTAGACATATGTAACAGCCCACAATGTACAAAAAAGTCTCTTGGTGCCATGTGCTAAACCCAACAGGAAGTCCCCCAGGGGCCGGGCATCACATTTTGAGCTAGAAAACTCCTCTTTAACGAAGCATTCCCGGTTGTACGTTTCACCTAGCGCGATGATAATTTGCAGGCATACATAAGAGCCTACGATGTACAAAAAAGTCTCTTGGAACCATGTGCTAAACCAAACAGGAAGTCCGCCATTTTGATTTACGATGGGATTTGTTGCCATTTTTTGTGGCCTTTTTCAGGGGTCATATTTTAACGAACTCCTCGTACAAAGTTCATCCGACCGTCTTCAAACTTGGTGTCTTTCATCGTAAGATGTTTAAGATGCAAAGTTATCGCAAGTTTTATTTTGTCGCACGCTGCTGCTATAGCGATGCATTGTTTGCCAAGTAAAGTGCTGCTTTGTTTTTTTATCTATACATGTGTGAAAACTCATGAAACTTTGCAAACACATCAGACTTGTCATGAACATGAATTTTTAGAGATTTATTGTGCAATTTGCAATAAATAGCGCCCTCTAGACATTTTTATGAAGTATTTCCGATTGTATGATTCTGCTAGATTTGTGAAAATTAGGACAGACCCCTATCAGCAGAATACCTACAAAAAAGTATTATGTAGCCATTTGCCAAACCAAAGAGGAAGTCCGCTATTTTGATTTTATTTTGGGAATTATACATCATTTTTGGCCTCTTTCATTAAACTTTGCACAAACAAGGCATGGAAAAAACTAACATTTTAAATGGTCCTTGTTCCATGTAACAGTACCCCAACGTGCCAGTACCCTGACGTGCAAGTAACCCAACGTTGTGCTCAATAGCGCCCTCTATGCATTTTTATGGAGCATTTCCAATTGTATGATTCAAGCGATACACAACTAAAGATGACTTGACCTAGATTTGTGAAAACTGGGAGGCATACCTATTAGCTTAAGACCTACAAAAAGTATTCTGTAGCCGTATGCTAAACCTAAAAGGAAGTCCGCCATTTTGAATTTATTTTGGGAATTGCACACCATCTTTGGCCTTTTGCACTCACAAAGCTTGTCAAAAACATTTTAGATGGTCCTTGTCCGATTTGACAGTACCCCAACGTGCCAGTACCCCGACGTGCAAGTACCCCAACGTGGCCCAGGTTGCGAGGGCCCTTTATAGCTGCTCGCAGCTCTAGTTATTCTTCTTCTTCTTTTTCTTTGTTATTATTCTTTTCCGCAAACAACCACATTTTTGAGGCACTAAACATGAACGAAAACTCACCAAACTTTACACGGAGATCGGGCCTGGCGAAAAATTTGATATTTTAAAGTCGCCATACGTGATAACAGAAAAATGGCTCTGTAGCGCCACCTACATAGGTTTAACGGATCCCTGTCCCGCTACGATTGTCCTATGGCTACGAAAATTGTGTGGCACCTGTAGCACATCCAGATGAACAAAAACCTCTTTGATATGTGTACCCTAAAATAGACAGGAAGTGAGGTATGAGTATTTGAATGTCCAATTTTGGCCCATTTTTGCACATTTACAGGGGTCATACTCTTGCCCGCTTCTCCTACACGGTTAACCCGATTGACTTCAAACTTGGGCTGTACCATCTCAAGACCTGGGACAACATCATGGTAAAAAATCTAAAGTTTTTGACATACTATATGACGGTGGCTGGGCATCAAATTTACAGTTTCAAAATTCTTACTTAACAAAGCATTGCCGTGGTACGTTTAATTGAGAGCCACGAAAATTGATACACATATGTAACAGACTATGATCTACAAAAAACTCTTTTTGAACCATATGCTAAACCTAACAGGAAGTCCGCCAGAGGCGAGGCATCAAATTTTGTGTTTCAAAATTCTTATTTAATGAAGCATTCCCGGCTGTACATTTCACCTAGAGTTACCAACATTTGAAGACATATGTAACAGCCCTCAAGGTACAAAAAACTCTTTTTGAACCATATGCTAAACCGAACAGGAAGTCCGCCATTTTGATTTACTTTGGAACGTGTTGCCATTTTTTGGGCCATTTCATAGGGGTCTTATTTTAACGAACTCCTCCTACAGAGTTTATCCGATCATCTCCAAACTTGGTGTGATTCATCTTAAAATGTTGAAGATGAAAAGTTATTGAAAGCTTTTTATTTCGTCGCACGCTGTTGCCGTGGCATGCACAGTTTGCAAAGGAAAAAATTCCCTCTTAATGAAGCATTCACAGTTGTACGAAGCAGCGAGAGCTACGAAAATTTGGAGACAAATTTAACAGCCCACAATGTACAAAAAAGTCTCTTGGTGCCATGTGCTAAACCCAACAGGAAGTCCCGTAAGGGCCGGTCATCACATTTTGAGGTAAAAAACTCCTCTTTAACGAAGCATTCCCGGTTGTACGTTTCACCTAGCGCTATGATAATTTAGAGGCATACATAAGAGCCCACGATGTACAAAATAGTCTCTTGGAACCATCTTCCAAAACAAACAGGAAGTCCGCCATTTTGATTTACGTTGGGATTTGTAGCCATTTTTTGTGGCCTTTTTTAGGGGTCATATTTTAACGAACTCCTCCTACAAAATTTATCCGACTGTCTTCAAACTTGGTGTGCTTCATCTTAAGATGTTTAAGATACAAAGTTATCGAAAGTTATTTATTTTGTCCCACGCCGTTTCATGGCGATGCATTGTTTGCCAAGTAAAATGCTGCTTTTTTTGGGGGGGGTCTAAACATGTGCAAAAACTCATGAAACTTTACACACACATCAGGCTTGTCATAAGCATGAATATTTCAGAGATTTCTTATTAAATTTGCAATAAATGCTTCAATAGCGCCCTCTAGACATTTTTATGAAGTCTTTCCGATTATATGATTCAGCTAGATGTGTGAATATTGGCAGGCATGCCTAATATATTCAAAAAGTATTCTATATAGCCATGTGCCAATCCATTTTGATTTTATTTTGTTAACTGTGCATCATTTTTGGCCTTTCCATGAAACTTTACAAACACAAAGCATGGCAAAAACGTTTAAAATTTAGATGGTTTCCTATTTGACAGTACCCCAACATGCCAGTACCCCGACGTGCAAATACCCCAACGTGGCCCGGGTTGCGAGGGCCCTTTATAGCTGCTCGCAGCTCTAGTTCTTCTTCTTTTTCTTTGTTATTATTCTTTTCCGCAAACAACCACATTTTTGAGGCACTAAACATGAACGAAAACTCACCAAACTTTACACGCAGATCGGGCCTGGCGAAAAATTTGATATTTTAAAGTCGCCATACATGATAACAGAAAAATGGCTCTGTAGCGCCACCTACATAGGTTTAACGGATCCCTGTCCCGCTACGATTGTCCTATGGCTATGAAAATTGTGTGGCACCTGTAGCACATCCAGATGAAGAAAAACCTCTTTGATATGTGTACCCTAAAATAGACAGGAAGTGAGGTATGAGTATTTGAATGTCCAATTTTGGCCCATTTTTGCACATTTACAGGGGTCATACTTTTGCCCGCTACTCCTACACGGTTAACCCGATTGACTTCAAACTTGGGCTGTACCATCTCAACACCTGGGACAACATCATGGTAAAAAATCTAAAGTTTTTGACATACTATATGACGGCGGCGGGGCATCAAATTTACAGTTTCAAAATTCTTACTTAACAAAGCATTGCCGGTGGTATGTTTAATCTAGAGCTACGAAAATTGGTACACATATGTAACAGACTATGATCTACAAAAAAAGCCTGTTGGTGCGATATGCTAAACCTAACAGCAAGTCCGCCAGAGGCGAGGCATCAAATTTTGTGTTTCAAAATTCTTACTTAATGAAGCATTCCCGGCTGTACATTTCACCTAGAGTTACCAAAATTTTAAGACATATGTAACAGCCCTCAAGGTACAAAAACCTCTTTTTGAACCATATGCTAAACCGAACAGGAAGTCCGCCATTTTGATTTACTTTGGAACGTGTTGCCATTTTTTGGGCCATTTCATAGGGGTCTTATTTTAACGAACTCCTCCTACAGAGTTTATCCGATCATCTCCAAACTTTGTGTGATTCATCTTAAGATTTTGAAGATGAAAAGTTATTGAAAGCTTTTTATTTCGTCGCACGCTGTTGCCGTAGCATGCACAGTTTGCAAAGGAAAAATTCCTTCTTAACGAAGCATTCCCGGTTGTACGTTTCACCTAGCGCTATGATAATTTAGAGGCATACATAAGAGCCCACGATGTACAAAAAAGTCTCTTGGAACCATCTGCTAAACCAAACAGGAAGTCCGCCATTTTGATTTACGTTGGGATTTGTAGCCATTTTTTGTGGCCTTTTTTCGGGGTCATATTTTAACGGACTCCTCCTACAAAATTTATCCAACTGTCTTTAAACTTGGTGTGCTTCATCTTACGATGTTTAAGATGCAAAGTTATCGAAAGTTATTTATTTTGTCGCACGCCATTGTCATGGTGATGCATTGTTTGCCAAGTAAAATAATGCTTTTTTTTTTTGTCTAAACATGTGCAAAAACTCATGAAACTTTACACACACATCAGGCTTGTCATAAGCATGAATATTTTAGAGATTTCTTATTCAATTTGCAATACATGGTTCAATAGCGCCCTCTAGACATTTTTATGAAGCTTTTGCAAATGTTTTGTATCTTATGATTCAGCTAGATTTGTAAAAATTGGGATACCTATCAGCCTAAGACTTACAAAAAGGTTTCTAAAGCCATATGCTGAATCAAACAGGAAGTCTGCCATTTTGATTTACTTTGGTATTTGTAGCCATTTTTTGGGGCCTTTTATAGGGGTCATATTTTCAACAGAACTTATCAGATCGTCTTCATTCTTTGGCGTGTTTCATCTTAAGATATTTAAGATGAAAAGTTATTGAATTTTTTTATTTTGTCACACGCCTTTGCTGTAGCCATGCATTGTTTGTGAAGAAAAATGCTTCTTTGAGAGTCTAAATATGGGCGAAAACTCACAAAACTTTGCACACACACCAGACCTGTCTGGAACATGAATATTTGATTTAGATATTTGTTGTGCAATTGTAATAAATGGCTCAATAGCGCCCTTTAGACATTTTTATGAAGTCTTTCCGTTTATATGATTCAGCTAGATGTGTGAATATTGGCAGGCATGCCGAATATATTCAAAAAGTATTCTATATAGCCATGTGCCAATCCATTTTGATTTTATTTTGTTAATTGTGCATAATTTTTGGCCTTTCCATGAAACTTTACAAACACAAAGCATGGCAAAAACGTTTACAATTTAGATGGTTTCCTATTTGACAGTACCCCAACATGCCAGTAACCCGACGTGCAAATACCCCAACGTGGCCCGGGTTGCGAGGGCCCTTTATAGCTGCTCGCAGCTCTAGTTATTCTTCTTTTTCTTTGTTATTATTCTTTTCCGCAAACAATCACATTTTTGAGACACTAAACGTGAACGAAAACTCACCAAACTTTACACACACGTCAGGCCTGGCGAAAAATTTGATATTTTAAAGTCGCCATAGGTGATAACAGCAAAATGGCTCCATAGCGCCACCTACATAGGTTAAACGGATCCCTGTCCCGCTACGATTGTCCGACGGCTATGAAAATTGTGTGGCACCTGTTGCACATCCCAATGAACAAAAACCTCTTTGATGTGTGTACCCTAAAATAGACAGAAAGTGAGGTATGATCATCTAAATGTCCAATTTTGGCCCAGTTTTGCACATTTACATGAATCATACTATTGCCCGCTTCTCCTACACGGTTAACCCGATTGACTTCAAACTTGGGCTGTACCATCTCAACAACTGGGACAACATCATGGTAAAAAATCAAAAAATTTTGACCTACTATATGACAGGGGTGAGGCATCAAATATAGAGTTTCAAAACTCTTACTAAACGTAGTATTGCCGGTTGTACGTTTAACCTAGAGCTACGAAAATTGGTACACATATGTAACAGACTATGATCTACAAAAAAGTCTGTTGGTGCCATATGCTAAACCCAACAGGAAGTCCGCCCGAGGCGGGGCATCAAATTTTGCGTTTCAAAATTCTGTACGTTTCACCTAGAGTTACCAAAATTTGAAGACATATGTAACAGCCCTCAAGGTACAAAAAACTCTTTTTGAACCATATGCTAAACCTAACAGAAAGTCCACCATTTTGATTTACTTTGGAACGTGTTGCCATTTTTTGGGCCATTTCATAGGGGTCTTATTTTAACGAACTCCTCCTACAGAGTTTATCCCATCATCTTCAAACTTGGTGTGATTCATCTTAAGATGTTGAAGATGAAAAGTTATTGAAAGCTTTTCATTTCGTCGCACGCTGTTGCCGTGGCATGCACTTGTTTGCAAAGGAAAAAAATTCTTCTTAAGGAAGAATTCCCAGTTGTACGAAGCAGCGAGCGCTACGAAAATTTGTAGACATATGTAACAGCCCACAATGTACAAATAAGTCTCCTGGTGCTATGTGTTAAACCCAACAGGAAGTCCCCCAGGGGCCGGGCATCACATTTTGAGCTAAAAAACTCCTCTTTAACGAAGCATTCCCGGTTGTACGTTTTACCTAGAGTTACCAAAATTTGAAGACATATGTAACAGGCCTCGAGGTACAAAAAACTCTTTTTGAAACATATGCTAACCCCAACAGGAAGTCCGCCATTTTGATTTACTTTGGAACGTGATGCCATTTTTTTGGCCATTTCATAGGGGTCTTATTTTAACGAACTCCTCCTACAGTTTATCCGATCATCTTCAAACTTGGTGTGATTCATCTTAAGATGTTGACGATGAAAATTTATTGAAAGCTTTTTATTTCGTCGCACGCTGTTGTTGTGGCATGCACTTGTTTGCAAAGGAAAAAAAATCCTTCTTAATGAAGCATTCCCAGTTGTACGAAGCAGCTCGAGCTACGAAAATTTGGAGACATATGTAACAGCCCACGATGTACAAAAAAAGTCTCTTGGTGCCATGTACTAAACCCAACAGGAAGTCCCCCAGGGGCCGGGCATCACATTTCGTGCTAAAAAAAACTCCTCTTTAACGAAGCATTCCCGGTTGTACGTTTCACCTAGAGCTATGATAATTTGGAGGCATACATAAGAGCCCACGCTGTACAAAAAAAGTCTCTTGGAACCATATGCTAAATTAAACATGAAGTCTGACATTTTGATTTACTTTGGTATTTGTAGCCACTTTTTGGGGCCTTTTATAGGGGTCATATTTTCTGCAAAACTTATCACATCGTCTTCATTCTTTGGCATGTTTCATCTTAAGATATTTAAGATGAAAAGTTATTGAATTTTTTTATTTTGTCACACGCCTTTGCTGTAGCGCTGCATTGTTTGCAAAGAATTTTTTTTTTTTTGAGAGTCTAAACATGGGCAAAAACTCACAAAATGTTGCACACAGATCAGATCTCTCATGAACATGAATATTTTATCATTTGTTGTGCAATTTGTAATAAATGGCTCAATAGCGCCGTCGAGATATTTTTATGAAGTATATCCGATTATATGGTTCAGCTAGATGTGTGAATATTGGGAGGCATACCTCTCAGCCTAATACCTCCAAAAATTATTCTATAGCCATGTGCCAATCCATTTTGATTTTATTTAATTGTGCGTCATTTTTGGCCTTCCATGAAACTTTGCAAACACAAAGCATGTCAAAAACATTTACAATTTAGACTGTTTCCTGTGAAACAGTACCCTAACATGCCAGTACCCCGACATGCAAATACCCCAACGTGGCCCAGGTTGCGAGGGCCCTTTATAGCTGCTCGCAGCTCTAGTTAGGGCCCGAGCAGCGGCGGCGGCGGTGCCGCTGCGAGGCCCTATTGTTTTTGTAGGAATTCTTATTATTATTAGGGCCCGAGCAGCGGCGGCGGCGGTGCCGCTGCGAGGCCCTATTGTTTTTGTAGGAATTATTATTAGGGCCGAGCAGCGGCGGCGGCGGTGCCACTGCGAGGCCCTATTGTTTTTGTAGGAATTCTTCTTCTTATTAGGGCCCGAGCAGCGACCGCTGCGAGGTCCCTATTGTTTTTGTAAAAATTCTTCTTCTTCTTCTTCTTCTTCTTCTTCTTCTTCTTCTTCTTCTTCTTCTTCTTCTTCATTCTCCGCAAACGATCGCGATTTTGGGTACCTAAACATTCACGAAAACTCACCGAACTTTGCACACTCCTCAGGCCCGGCGAAAAATTTGATATTATTAAGTCGTCATAACAATGCGACTCGATAGCGCCCCCTAGCGTAGAAAAATAAAAACCAAGCCCGGCACGTTTGAGCTAGAGCAACAAAAATTGGCAGGCACGTGTAGCACCCCGAGACGCACAAAAAAGTCTATTGGGACCATGTAGCTAAAATGTACAGGAAGTGAGCTATGAATTTTTTAATGTCCAATTTTGGCCTATTTTGGCACATTCACTGTGGTCATGCTTTTTCCCCCTATGCAAACATTTTTCATCCCATTGACTTCAAACTTGGCATTTATCATCTCAAGACCTAAGAGAACAGCTGGGCAAAAAGTCTTGCCTTTTCGAAATACTATATGACGGGGGCGGGGCATCAAATATTGCCTTTAAAATTTCATTTGTCCAGAAAGAGCAAATGCTGAATAACTCCCATGTACAAGCTCCAAAAAATCTCAAACTTCTCAGGCAACGTAATAGTCACGGCCTGAAAACATCTATATGACAAAATTCAGTTCTACATATAGCGCCACCTAGTGGTTACAATAAATGTCATACTTTACGTTTTTAGCTACTGTGCTGAGCTCGTTGAAGGGATCCAGTTGAAAATTGGTCAGAAAAGCCTTAACATGTTGATGATGCCCCACACCGAATATTGTAACTTTTCGCCAAAGGGCGTGGCCGCTACGGTGACGCAAAATCTGAAGATTTTTCGTGACAATAAAAGCTGCATTAACCTGACCGAGATGATCCTATCTTCTCACAATTTCACACATTTGATGAGAGTCCAGCTCTAAAGACATCTACTAACTTACATTTCATCTAACTGATAGCGCCACCTAGTGGCAATTTTTTTTCTTACGAATTTTCTTCTACGTTTTTCTCCAAACACGTTAACTGGACCTACCTCATATTTGCTCAGATGAGGGTTTCGGCCTTCATGATTTCACAACACGAAGTTTGTGAGTTTTCGAGAATTGCTGTGGGCGTGGCTAAGCGCTGTTCGCCAAGAAAACAACGCCAGTTTTGAGGGTCTAAACATGCACAGAAACTCCTGAAACTTGGCACACACATCTGGCCTGGTAAAATGAGCAATATTTTATTGTTGATTGTGCTATTTTTAAAAAAATGACTCAATAGCGCCCCCTCGAAATTTTTAACGAAGCAGCCCCGGTTGTACGTTTAAGCAAGAACGACGAATATTTTTAGGTGTATGAGGGAGCTCAAGACCTACAAAAAAGTCTCTTGTACCCATATGCTAAAATGAACAGGAAGTGAGCTACGAATTTTTTAATGTCACATTTTTGACGATTTTTGCACATTCACAGGGGGCAGACTTTTGCCCACTTCTCCTACACGTTTCATCCGACTGAGTTAAGACTTGGCCTGGACCATGTCAAGACCTGAGCCAACGACAGGGGGAAAAATTTTGACTTTTCGAAATACTATATGATGAGGGCGGGGCATCAAAATGTGTGTTTCGCAATGAAAAAGGATATGCTTGATAACTCCCCGGTACATGCTCCAAAAAATCCCAAACTTGACATGTATGTTTATCGTCAAGGCCTGAAGTTATCTCTATGACAACATTCAGTTATAAATACAGCGGCACCTAGCCCTTGAGGCTTATATAAAAAAAATAAAAAAATACCCCACATACGGTATTTTGTACAAAAAATGTACACTCGTTCTAAGTGTGATAACTAAGTCATTTATGAATATTCTTTTAGTTTCCACCACTCAAATTGTTCACTGGCTTCACACCGATCCAAACGTATGTACGTTTCCATTTTGTTTTATTCATTTTTGATTGCCCCTTTGGACAATAAAAGTAAAATTGTGCAATGAGTACAACGAGCGATGATGTCTATATACTCTTTTACAAAAAATACCAATCAGGGCAACTCATTGCCTAAAAATAAATAAGGACGCTGATTTTTGCAGGTCTTAACAATCACCAAAACCCGTTGAGCTTGACACACACTGGCAAAAAAAAATTCTACATGTAAACGTTTATTATGCCATTTTCAAAGAAATTTTGCTTCCAATATGCCAGTACCCCAACGTGCCAGTACCCTAACGTGCAAGTACCCCAACGTGCAAGGACCCTAACGTGGCCCGGGCTGCGAGGGCCCTTTATAGCTGCTCGCAGCTCTAGTTAGGGCCCGAGCAGCGACTGCTGCGAGGTCCCTATTGTTTTTGTAAAAATTATTAGGGCCCGAGCAGCGACCGCTGCGAGGTCCCTATTGTTTTTGTAAAAATTCTTCTTCTTCTTCTTCTTCTTCTTCTTCTTCTTCTTTATTCTCCGCAAACGATCACGATTTTGGGTACCTAAACATTCACGAAAACTCACCGAACTTTGCACACTCCTCAGGCCCGGCGAAAAATTTGATATTATTAAGTCGTCATAACAATGCGACTCGATAGCGCCCCCTAGCGTAGAAAAATAAAAACCAAGCCCGGCACGTTTGAGCTAGAGCAACAAAAATTGGCAGGCACGTGTAGCACCCCGAGACGCACAAAAAAGTCTATTGGGACCATGTAGCTAAAATGTACAGGAAGTGAGCTATGAATTTTTTAATGTCCAATTTTGGCCTATTTTGGCACATTCACTGTGGTCATGCTTTTCCCCCCTTTGCAAACATTTTTCATCCAATTGACTTCAAACTTGGCATTTATCATCTCAAGACCTGAGAGAACAACTGGGCAAAACATCTTGCCTTTTTGAAATACTATATGACGGGGGCGGGGCATCAAATATTGCCTTTAAAATTTCATTTGTCCAGAAAGAGCAAATGCTTAATAACTCCCATGTTCAAGCTCCAAAAAATCTCAAACTTCTCAGGCAACGTAATAGTCACGGCCTGAAAACATCTATATGATAAAATTCAGTTATACATATAGCGCCACCTAGTGGTTACAATAAATGTCATACTTTACGTTTTTAGCTACTGTTCTGAGCTTGTTGAAGGGATCCATTTGAAAATTGGTCAGAAAAGCCTTAAGATGTTGATCATGCCCCACACCGAATATTGTAACTTTTCGCCAAAGGGCGTGGCCGCTACGGTGACGCAAAGTCTGAAGATTTTTCGTGAAAATAAAAGCTGCATTAACTTGACCGAGATGATCCTATCTTCTCAAAATTTCACACATTTGATGAGAGTCCAGCCCTAAAGACATCTACTGACTTATATTTCATCTAACTGATAGCGCCACCTAGTGGCAATTTTTTTTCTTACGAATTTTCTTCTACGTTTTTCTCCAAACACGTTAACTGGACCTACCTCATAATTGCTCAGATGAGGGTTTCGGCCTTCATGATGTCACAACACGAAGTTTGTGAGTTTTCGCGAATTGCTGTAGGCGTGGCTCAGCGCTGTTCGCCAAGAAAACAACGCCAGTTTTGAGGGTCTAAACATGCACAGAAACTCCTGAAACTTGGCACACACATCTGGCCTGGTAAAATGAGCAATATTTTATTGTTGATTGTGCTATTTTTACAAAAATGACTCAATAGCGCCCCCTCGAAATTTTTAACGAAGCAGCCCCGGTTGTACGTTTAAGCAAGAATGACGAATATTTTTAGGTGTATGAGGGAGCCCAAGACCTACAAAAAAGTCTCTTGTACCCATATGCTAAAATGAACAGGAAGTGAGCTACGAATTTTTGAATGTCCAATTTTTGACGATTTTTGCATATTCACAGGGGGCAGACTTTTGCCCACTTCTCCTACAGGTTTCATCCGACTGAGTTAAGACTTGGCCTGGACCATGTCAAGACCTGAGCCAACGACAGGGGGAAAAATCTTGACTTTTCGAAATACTATATGATGAGGGCGGGGCATCAAAATTTGTGTTTCGCATTGTAAAAGGATATGCTTGATAACTCCCCGGGACATGCTCCAAAAAATCCCAAACTTGACATGTATGTTTATCGTCAAGGCCTGAAGTTATCTCTATGACAACATTCAGTTATATATGCAGCGCCACCTAGCCCTTGAGGCATGAAAAAAAAATACCCCACATACGGTATTTTGTACAAAAAATGTACACTCATTCTAAGTGTGATAACTAAGTCATTTATGAATATTCTTTTAGTTTCCACCACTCAAATTGTTCACTGGCTTCACACCGATCCAAACGTATGTACGTTTCCATTTTGTTTTATTCATTTTTGATTGCCCCTTTAGACAATAAAAGTAACATTGTGCAATGAGTACAACGAGCGATGATGTGTATATACACTTTTACAAAAAAATACCAATCAGGGCAACTCATTGCCTAAAAATAAAAAAGGACGCTGATTTTTGCAGGTCTTAACAATCACCAAAACCCGTTGAGCTTGACACACACACTGGCAAAAAAATATTCTACATGTAAACGTTTATTATGCCATTTTCAAAGAAATTTTGCTTCCAATATGCCAGTACCCCAATGTGCCAGTACCCCAACGTGCAAGTACCCCAACGTGCAAGGACCCCAACGTGGCCCGGGCTGCGAGGGCCCTTTATAGCTGCTCGCAGCTCTAGTTATTCTTCTTCTTCTTCTTCTTCTTCTTCTTCTTCTTCTTCTTCTTTATTCTCCGCAAACGATCGCGATTTTGGGTACCTAAACATTCACGAAAACTCACCGAACTTTGCACACTCCTCAGGCCCGGCGAAAAATTTGATATTATTAAGTCGTCATAACAATGCGACTCAATAGCGCCCCCTAGCGTAGAAAAATAAAAACCAAGCCTGGCACGTTTGAGCTAGAGCAACAAAAATTGGCAGGCACGTGTAGCACCCCGAGACGCACAAAAAAGTCTATTGGGACCATGTAGCTAAAATGTACAGGAAGTGAGCTATGAATTTTTTAATGTCCAATTTTGGCCTATTTTGGCACATTCACTGTGGTCATGCTTTTCCCCCCTTTGCAAACATTTTTCATCCAATTGACTTCAAACTTGGCATTTATCATCTCAAGACCTGAGAGAACAACTGGGCAAAACATCTTGCCTTTTTGAAATACTATATGACGGGGGCGGGGCATCAAATATTGCCTTTAAAATTTCATTTGTCCAGAAAGAGCAAATGCTTAATAACTCCCATGTTCAAGCTCCAAAAAATCTCAAACTTCTCAGGCAACGTAATAGTCACGGCCTGAAAACATCTATATGATAAAATTCAGTTATACATATAGCGCCACCTAGTGGTTACAATAAATGTCATACTTTACGTATTTAGCTACTGTGCTGAGCTTGTTGAAGGGATCCATTTGAAAATTGGTTAGAAAAGCCTTAAGATGTTGATCATGCCCCACACCGAATATTGTAACTTTTCGCCAAAGGGCGTGGCCGCTACGGTGACGCAAAGTCTGAAGATTTTTCGTGAAAATAAAAGCTGCATTAACTTGACCGAGATGATCCTATCTTCTCAAAATTTCACACATTTGATGAGAGTCCAGCCCTAAAGACATCTACTGACTTATATTTCATCTAACTGATAGCGCCACCTAGTGGCAATTTTTTTTCTTACGAATTTTCTTCTACGTTTTTCTCCAAACACGTTAACTGGACCTACCTCATATTTGCTCAGATGAGGGTTTCGGCCTTCATGATGTCACAACACGAAGTTTGTGAGTTTTCGCGAATTGCTGTGGGTGTGGCTAAGCGCTGTTCGCCAAGAAAACAACGCCAGTTTTGAGGGTCTAAACATGCACAGAAACTCATGAAACTTGGCACACACATCTGGCCTGGTAAAATGAGCAATATTTTATTGTTGATTGTGCTATTTTTACAAAAATGACTCAATAGCGCCCCCTAGAAGTTTTTAACGAAGCAGCCCCGGTTGTACGTTTAAGCAAGAACGACGAATATTTTTAGGTGTATGAGGGAGCCCAAGACCTACAAAAAAGTCTCTTGGACCCATATGCTAAAATGAACAGGAAGTGAGCTACGAATTTTTGAATGTCCCATTTTTGACAATTTTTGCACATTCACAGGGGGCAGACTTTTGCCCACTTCTCCTACACGTTTCATCTGACTGAGTTAAGACTTGACCTGGACCATGTCAAGACCTGAGCCAACGACAGGGGGAAAAATCTTGACCTTTCGAAATACTATATGATGAAGGCGGGGCATAAAAATTTGTGTTTCGCACTGAAAAAGGATATGCTTAATAACTCCCCGGTACATGCTCCAAAAAATCCCAAACTTGACATGTATGTTTATCGTCAAGGCCTGAAGCTATCTCTATGACAACATTCAGTTATATATGCAGCGCCACCTAGCCCTTGAGGCATAAAAAAAAAATACCCCACATACGGTATTTTGTACAAAAAATGTAAACTCATTCTAAGTGTGATAACTAAGTCATTTATGAATATTCTTTTAGTTTCCACCACTCAAAATGTTCACTGGCATCAGACTTATCCAAACATATATATATTTTTATTTATTTTTGATAACCTCTGTGGACATTAAAAGCAATATCGTGAATGAAGGATATGCTTAATAACTCCACGGTACATGCTCCAAAAAAAATCCCACACTTGACATGTATGCTTATAATCAAGGCCTGAAGGTATCTCGATGACAACATTCAGTTATAAATACAGCGCCACCTAGCCCTTGAGGCATTTATATATATATATATATATATATATATATATATATATATATATATATATATATATATATATATATATATATATATATATATATATATATATAAAAACCCACATACGGTGTTTTGTACAAAAAATGTACACTCATTCTAAGTGTGATAACTAAGCCATTTATGAATATTCTTTTAGTTTCCACCACTCAAATTGTTCACTGGCTTCACACCGATCCAAACGTATGTACGTTTCCATTTTGTTTTATTCATTTTTGATTGCCCCTTTGGACAATAAAAGTAACATTGTGCAATGAGTACAACGAGCGATGATGTGTATATACACTTTTACAAAAAATACCAATCAGGGCAACTCATTGCCTAAAAATAAAAAAGGACGCTGATTTTTGCAGGTCTTAACAACCACCAAAACCCGTTGAGCTTGACACACACTGGCAAAAAAAAATATTCTACATGTAAACGTTTATTATGCCATTTTCAAAGAAATTTTGCTTCCAATATGCCAGTACCCCAACGTGCAAGGACCCCAACGTGGCCCGGGCTGCGAGGGCCCTTTATAGCTGCTCGCAGCTCTAGTTAGGGCCCGAGCAGCGACCGCTGCGAGGTCCCTATTGTTTTTGTAAAAATTATTATTATTATTATTATTATTATTAGGGCCCGAGCAGCGACCGCTGCGAGGTCCCTATTGTTTTTGTAAAAATTATTATTATTATTATTATTATTATTATTATTATTATTATTATTATTCTTTATTCTCCGCAAACAATCGCGATTTTGGGTACCTAAACATTCACGAAAACTCACCGAACTTTGCACACTCCTCAGGCCCGGCGAAAAATTTGATATTATTAAGTCGTCATAACAATGCGACTCGATAGCGCCCCCTAGCGTAGAAAAATAAAAACCAAGCCCGGCACGTTTGAGCTAGAGCAACAAAAATTGGCAGGCACGTGTAGCACCCCGAGACGCACAAAAAAGTCTATTGGGACCATGTAGCTAAAATGTACAGGAAGTGAGCTATGAATTTTTTTATGTCCAATTTTGGCCTATTTTGGCACATTCACTGTGGTCATGCTTTTTCCCCCTTTGCAAACATTTTTCATCCAATTGACTTCAAACTTGGCATTTATCATCTCAAGACCTGAGAGAACAACTGGGCAAAACATCTTGCCTTTTTGAAATACTATATGACGGGGGCGGGGCATCAAATATTGCCTTTAAAATTTCATTTGTCCAGAAAGAGCAAATGCTTAATAACTCCCATGTTCAAGCTCCAAAAAATCTCAAACTTCTCAGGCAACGTAATAGTCACGGCCTGAAAACATCTATATGATAAAATTCAGTTATACATATAGCGCCACCTAGTGGTTACAATAAATGTCATACTTTACGTTTTTAGCTACTGTGCTGAGCTTGTTGAAGGGATCCATTTGAAAATTGGTTAGAAAAGCCTTAAGATGTTGATCATGCCCCACACCGAATATTGTAACTTTTCGCCAAAGGGCGTGGCCGCTACGGTGACGCAAAGTCTGAAGATTTTTCGTGAAAATAAAAGCTGCATTAACTTGACCGAGATGATCCTATCTTCTCAAAATTTCACACATTTGATGAGAGTCCAGCCCTAAAGACATCTACTGACTTATATTTCATCTAACTGATAGCGCCACCTAGTGGCAATTTTTTTTCTTACGAATTTTCTTCTACGTTTTACTCCAAACACGTTAACTGGACCTACCTCATATTTGCTCAGATGAGGGTTTCGGCCTTCATGATGTCACAACACGAAGTTTGTGAGTTTTCGCAAATTGCTGTGGGTGTGGCTAAGCGCTGTTCGCCAAGAAAATAACGCCAGTTTTGAGGGTCTAAACATGCACAGAAACTCATGAAACTTGGCACACACATCTGGCCTGGTAAAATGAGCAATATTTTATTGTTGATTGTGCTATTTTTACAAAAATGACTCAATAGCGCCCCCTAGAAGTTTTTAACGAAGCAGCCCCGGTTGTACGTTTAAGCAAGAACGACGAATATTTTTAGGTGTATGAGGGAGCCCAAGACCTACAAAAAAGTCTCTTGTACCCATATGCTAAAATGATCAAGAAGTGAGCTACGAATTTTTGAATGTCCCATTTTTGACGATTTTTGCACATTCACAGGGGGCAGACTTTTGCCCACTTCTCCTACACGTTTCATCCGACTGAGTTAAGACTTGGCCTGGACCATGTCAAATCCTGAGCCAACGACAGGGGGAAAAATTTTGACTTTTCGAAATACTATATGATGAGGGCGGGGCATCAAAATTTGTGTTTCGCAATGAAAAAGGATATGCTTGATAACTCCCCGGTACATGCTCCAAAAAATCCCAAACTTGACATGTATGTTTATCGTCAAGGCCTGAAGGTATCTCTATGACAACATTCAGTTATATATGCAGCGCCACCTAGCCCTTGATGCATGAAAAAAAAATACCCCACATACGGTATTTTGTACAAAAAATGTAAACTCATTCTAAGTGTGATAACGAAGTCATTTATGAATATTCTTTTAGTTTCCACCACTCAAAATGTTCACTGGCATCAGACTTATCCAAACATATATATATTTTTATTTATTTTTGATAGCCTCTATGGACATTAAAAGCAATATCGTGAATGAAGGATATGCTTAATAACTCCACGGTACATGCTCCAAAAAAAATCCCACACTTGACATGTATGCTTATAATCAAGGCCTGAAGGTATCTCTATGACAACATTCAGTTATAAATACAGCGCCACCTAGCCCTTGAGGCTTATATATAAAAAAAAAATAAATACCCCACATACAGTATTTTGTACAAAAAATGTACACTCATTCTAAGTGTGATAACTAAGTCATTTATGAATATTCTTTTAGTTTCCACCACTCAAATTGTTCACTGGCTTCACACCGATCCAAACGTATGTACGTTTCCATTTTGTTTTATTCATTTTTGATTGCCCCTTTGGACAATAAAAGTAACATTGTGCAATGAGTACAACGAGCGATGATGTGTATATACACTTTTACAAAAAATACCAATCAGGGCAACTCATTGCCTAAAAATAAAAAAGGACGCTGATTTTTGCAGGTCTTAACAATCACCAAAACCCGTTGAGCTTGACACACACACTGGCAAAAAAATATTCTACATGTAAACGTTTATTATGCCATTTTCAAAGAAATTTTGCTTCCAATATGCCAGTACCCCAACGTGCCAGTACCCCAACGTGCAAGTACCCCAACGTGGCCCGGGCTGCGAGGGCCCTTTATAGCTGCTCGCAGCTCTAGTTAGGGCCCGAGCAGCGACCGCTGCGAGGTCCCTATTGTTTTTGTAAAAATTATTATTATTATTATTATTATTATTAGGGCCCGAGCAGCGACCGCTGCGAGGTCCCTATTGTTTTTGTAAAAATTATTATTATTATTATTATTATTATTATTATTATTATTATTATTATTCTTTATTCTCCGCAAACAATCGCGATTTTGGGTACCTAAACATTCACGAAAACTCACCGAACTTTGCACACTCCTCAGGCCCGGCGAAAAATTTGATATTATTAAGTCGTCATAACAATGCGACTCGATAGCGCCCCCTAGCGTAGAAAAATAAAAACCAAGCCCGGCACGTTTGAGCTAGAGCAACAAAAATTGGCAGGCACGTGTAGCACCCCGAGACGCACAAAAAAGTCTATTGGGACCATGTAGCTAAAATGTACAGGAAGTGAGCTATGAATTTTTTTATGTCCAATTTTGGCCTATTTTGGCACATTCACTGTGGTCATGCTTTTTCCCCCTTTGCAAACATTTTTCATCCAATTGACTTCAAACTTGGCATTTATCATCTCAAGACCTGAGAGAACAACTGGGCAAAACATCTTGCCTTTTTGAAATACTATATGACGGGGGCGGGGCATCAAATATTGCCTTTAAAATTTCATTTGTCCAGAAAGAGCAAATGCTTAATAACTCCCATGTTCAAGCTCCAAAAAATCTCAAACTTCTCAGGCAACGTAATAGTCACGGCCTGAAAACATCTATATGATAAAATTCAGTTATACATATAGCGCCACCTAGTGGTTACAATAAATGTCATACTTTACGTTTTTAGCTACTGTGCTGAGCTTGTTGAAGGGATCCATTTGAAAATTGGTCAGAAAAGCCTTAAGATGTTGATCATGCCCCACACCGAATATTGTAACTTTTCGCCAAAGGGCGTGGCCGCTACGGTGACGCAAAGTCTGAAGATTTTTCGTGAAAATAAAAGCTGCATTAACTTGACCGAGATGATCCTATCTTCTCAAAATTTCACACATTTGATGAGAGTCCAGCCCTAAAGACATCTACTGACTTATATTTAATCTAACTGATAGCGCCACCTAGTGGCAATTTTTTTTCTTACGAATTTTCTTCTACGTTTTTCTCCAAACACGTTAACTGGACCTACCTCATATTTGCTCAGATGAGGGTTTCGGCCTTCATGATGTCACAACACGAAGTTTGTGAGTTTTCGCAAATTGCTGTGGGTGTGGCTAAGCGCTGTTCGCCAAGAAAATAACGCCAGTTTTGAGGGTCTAAACATGCACAGAAACTCATGAAACTTGGCACACACATCTGGCCTGGTAAAATGAGCAATATTTTATTGTTGATTGTGCTATTTTTACAAAAATGACTCAATAGCGCCCCCTAGAAGTTTTTAACGAAGCAGCCCCGGTTGTACGTTTAAGCAAGAACGACGAATATTTTTAGGTGTATGAGGGAGCCCAAGACCTACAAAAAAGTCTCTTGTACCCATATGCTAAAATGATCAGGAAGTGAGCTACGAATTTTTGAATGTCCCATTTTTGACGATTTTTGCACATTCACAGGGGGCAGACTTTTGCCCACTTCTCCTACACGTTTCATCCGACTGAGTTAAGACTTGGCCTGGACCATGTCAAATCCTGAGCCAACGACAGGGGGAAAAATTTTGACTTTTCGAAATACTATATGATGAGGGCGGGGCATCAAAATTTGTGTTTCGCAATGAAAAAGGATATGCTTGATAACTCCCCGGTACATGCTCCAAAAAATCCCAAACTTGACATGTATGTTTATCGTCAAGGCCTGAAGTTATCTCTATGACAACATTCAGTTATATATGCAGCGCCACCTAGCCCTTGATGCATGAAAAAAAAATACCCCACATACGGTATTTTGTACAAAAAATGTAAACTCATTCTAAGTGTGATAACGAAGTCATTTATGAATATTCTTTTAGTTTCCACCACTCAAAATGTTCACTGGCATCAGACTTATCCAAACATATATATATTTTTATTTATTTTTGATAGCCTCTATGGACATTAAAAGCAATATCGTGAATGAAGGATATGCTTAATAACTCCACGGTACATGCTCCAAAAAAAATCCCACACTTGACATGTATGCTTATAATCAAGGCCTGAAGGTATCTCTATGACAACATTCAGTTATAAATACAGCGCCACCTAGCCCTTGAGGCTTATATATAAAAAAAAAAAAATACCCCACATACAGTATTTTGTACAAAAAATGTACACTCATTCTAAGTGTGATAACTAAGTCATTTATGAATATTCTTTTAGTTTCCACCACTCAAATTGTTCACTGGCTTCACACCGATCCAAACGTATGTACGTTTCCATTTTGTTTTATTCATTTTTGATTGCCCCTTTGGACAATAAAAGTAACATTGTGCAATGAGTACAACGAGCGATGATGTGTATATACACTTTTACAAAAAATACCAATCAGGGCAACTCATTGCCTAAAAATAAAAAAGGACGCTGATTTTTGCAGGTCTTAACAATCACCAAAACCCGTTGAGCTTGACACACACACTGGCAAAAAAATATTCTACATGTAAACGTTTATTATGCCATTTTCAAAGAAATTTTGCTTCCAATATGCCAGTACCCCAACGTGCCAGTACCCCAACGTGCAAGTACCCCAACGTGGCCCGGGCTGCGAGGGCCCTTTATAGCTGCTCGCAGCTCTAGTTATTATTCTTCTTCTTCTTCTTCTTCTTTATTCTCCGCAAACAATCGCGATTTTGGGTACCTAAATATTCACGAAAACTCACCAAACTTTGCACACTCCTCAGGTCCGGCGAAAAATTTGATATTATGAAGTCGTTATAACAACGCGACTCTATAGCGCCCCCTAGCGTAGAAAAATAAAAACCAAGCCCGACACGTTTGAGCTAGAGCAACGAAAATTGGCAGGCACGTGTAGCACCCCGAGACGCACAAAAAAAGTCTATTGGGACCATGTAGCTAAAATGTACAGGAAGTGAGCTATGAATTTTTTAATGTCCAATTTTGGCCTATTTTGGCACGATCACTGTGGTCATGCTTTTTCCCCCTTTGCAAACATTTTTCATCCAATTGACTTCAAACTTGGCATTTATCATCTCAAGACCTAAGAGAACAGCTGGGCAAAACATCTTGCCTTTTAGAAATACTATACGACGGGGGCGGAGCATCAAATATTGCCTTTAAAATTTCATTTGTCCAGAAAGAGCAAATGCTTAATAACTCCCATGTTCAAGCTCCAAAAAATCTCAAACTTCTCAGGCAACGTAATAGTCACGGCCTGAAAACATCTATATGAAAAAATTCAGTTATACATATAGCGCCACCTAGTGGTTACAATAAATGTCATACTTTACGTTTTTAGCTACTGTGCTGAGCTTGTTGAAGGGATCCATTTGAAAATTGGTCAGAAAAGCCTTAAGATGTTGATCATGCCCCACACCGAATATTGTAACTTTTCGCCAAAGGGCGTGGCCGCTACGGTGACGCAAAGTCTGAAGATTTTTCGTGAAAATAAAAGCTGCATTAACTTGACCGAGATGATCCTATCTTCTCAAAATTTCACACATTTGATGAGAGTCCAGCCCTAAAGACATCTACTGACTTATATTTCATCTAACTGATAGCGCCACCTAGTGGCAATTTTTTTTCTTACGAATTTTCTTCTACGTTTTTCTCCAAACACGTTAACTGGACCTACCTCATATTTGCTCAGATGAGGGTTTCGGCCTTCATGATGTCACAACACGAAGTTTGTGAGTTTTCGCAAATTGCTGTGGGTGTGGCTAAGCGCTGTTCGCCAAGAAAATAACGCCAGTTTTGAGGGTCTAAACATGCACAGAAACTCATGAAACTTGGCACACACATCTGGCCTGGTAAAATGAGCAATATTTTATTGTTGATTGTGCTATTTTTACAAAAATGACTCAATAGCGCCCCCTAGAAGTTTTTAACGAAGCAGCCCCGGTTGTACGTTTAAGCAAGAACGACGAATATTTTTAGGTGTATGAGGGAGCCCAAGACCTACAAAAAAGTCTCTTGTACCCATATGCTAAAATGATCAGGAAGTGAGCTACGAATTTTTGAATGTCCCATTTTTGACGATTTTTGCACATTCACAGGGGGCAGACTTTTGCCCACTTCTCCTACACGTTTCATCCGACTGAGTTAAGACTTGGCCTGGACCATGTCAAATCCTGAGCCAACGACAGGGGGAAAAATTTTGACTTTTCGAAATACTATATGATGAGGGCGGGGCATCAAAATTTGTGTTTCGCAATGAAAAAGGATATGCTTGATAACTCCCCGGTACATGCTCCAAAAAATCCCAAACTTGACATGTATGTTTATCGTCAAGGCCTGAAGTTATCTCTATGACAACATTCAGTTATATATGCAGCGCCACCTAGCCCTTGATGCATGAAAAAAAAATACCCCACATACGGTATTTTGTACAAAAAATGTAAACTCATTCTAAGTGTGATAACGAAGTCATTTATGAATATTCTTTTAGTTTCCACCACTCAAAATGTTCACTGGCATCAGACTTATCCAAACATATATATATTTTTATTTATTTTTGATAGCCTCTATGGACATTAAAAGCAATATCGTGAATGAAGGATATGCTTAATAACTCCACGGTACATGCTCCAAAAAAAATCCCACACTTGACATGTATGCTTATAATCAAGGCCTGAAGGTATCTCTATGACAACATTCAGTTATAAATACAGCGCCACCTAGCCCTTGAGGCTTATATATAAAAAAAAAAAAATACCCCACATACAGTATTTTGTACAAAAAATGTACACTCATTCTAAGTGTGATAACTAAGTCATTTATGAATATTCTTTTAGTTTCCACCACTCAAATTGTTCACTGGCTTCACACCGATCCAAACGTATGTACGTTTCCATTTTGTTTTATTCATTTTTGATTGCCCCTTTGGACAATAAAAGTAACATTGTGCAATGAGTACAACGAGCGATGATGTGTATATACACTTTTACAAAAAATACCAATCAGGGCAACTCATTGCCTAAAAATAAAAAAGGACGCTGATTTTTGCAGGTCTTAACAATCACCAAAACCCGTTGAGCTTGACACACACACTGGCAAAAAAATATTCTACATGTAAACGTTTATTATGCCATTTTCAAAGAAATTTTGCTTCCAATATGCCAGTACCCCAACGTGCCAGTACCCCAACGTGCAAGTACCCCAACGTGGCCCGGGCTGCGAGGGCCCTTTATAGCTGCTCGCAGCTCTAGTTATTCTTCTTCTTCTTCTTCTTCTTCTTTATTCTCCGCAAACAATCGCGATTTTGGGTACCTAAATATTCACGAAAACTCACCAAACTTTGCACACTCCTCAGGTCCGGCGAAAAATTTGATATTATGAAGTCGTTATAACAACGCGACTCTATAGCGCCCCCTAGCGTAGAAAAATAAAAACCAAGCCCGACACGTTTGAGCTAGAGCAACGAAAATTGGCAGGCACGTGTAGCACCCCGAGACGCACAAAAAAGTCTATTGGGACCATGTAGCTAAAATGTACAGGAAGTGAGCTATGAATTTTTTAATGTCCAATTTTGGCCTATTTTGGCACATTCACTGTGGTCATGCTTTTTCCCCCTTTGCAAACATTTTTCATCCAATTGACTTCAAACTTGGCATTTATCATCTCAAGACCTAAGAGAACAGCTGGGCAAAACATCTTGCCTTTTCGAAATACTATACGACGGGGGCGGAGCATCAAATATTGCCTTTAAAATTTCATTTGTCCAGAAAGAGCAAATGCTTAATAACTCCCATGTTCAAGCTCCAAAAAATCTCAAACTTCTCAGGCAACGTAATAGTCACAGCCTGAAAACATCTATATGACAAAATTCAGTTATACATATAGCGCCACCTAGTGGTTACAATAAATGTCATACTTTACGTTTTTAGCTACTGTGCTGAGCTTGTTGAAGGGATCCATTTGAAAATTGGTCAGAAAAGCCTTAAGATGTTGATCATGCCCCACACCGAATATTGTAACTTTTCGTCAAAGGGCGTGGCCGCTACGGTGACGCAAAATCTGAAGATTTTTCGTGAAAATAAAAGCTGCATTAACTTGACCGAGATGATCCTATCTTCTCAAAATTTCACACATTTGATGAGAGTCCAGCTCTAAAGACATCTACTAACTTACATTTCATCTAACTGATAGCGCCACCTAGTGGCAATTTTTTTTCTTACGAATTTTCTTCTACGTTTTTCTCCAAACACGTTAACTGGACCTACCTCATATTTGCTCAGAGGAGGGTTTCGGCCTTCATGATGTCACAACACGAAGTTTGTGAGTTTTCGCGAATTGCTGTAGGCGTGGCTAAGCGCTGTTCGCCAAGAAAACAACGCCAGTTTTGAGGGTCTAAACATGCACAGAAACTCCTGAAACTTGGCACACACATCTGGCCTGGTAAAATGAGCAATATTTTATTGTTGATTGTGCTATTTTTACAAAAATGACTCAATAGCGCCCCCTTGAAATTTTTAACGAAGCAGCCCCGGTTGTACGTTTAAGCAAGAACGCCGAATATTTTTAAGTGTATGAGGGAGCCCAAGACCTACAAAAAAGTCTCTTGTACCCATATGCTAAAATGAACAGGAAGTGAGCTACGAATTTTTGAATGTCCCATTTTTGACGATTTTTGCACATTCACAGGGGGCAGACTTTTGCCCACTTCTCCTACACGTTTCATCCGACTGAGTTAAGACTTGGCCTGGACCATGTCAAGACCTGAGCCAACGACAGGGGGAAAAATTTTGACTTTTCGAAATACTATATGATGAGGGCGGGGCATCAAAATTTGTGTTTCACAATGAAAAAGGATATGCTTGTTAACTCCCCGGTACATGCTCCAAAAAATCCCAAACTTGACATGTATGTTTATCGTCAAGGCCTGAAGTTATCTCTATGACAACATTCAATTATATATGCAGCGCCACCTAGCCCTTGAGGCATGAAAAAAAATACCCCACATACGGTATTTTGTACAAAAAATGTACACTCATTCTAAGTGTGATAACTAAGTCATTTATGAATATTTTTTTAGTTTCCACCACTCAAAATGTTCACTGGCATCAGACTTATCCAAACATATATATATTTTTATTTATTTTTGATAGCCTCTATGGACATTAAAAGCAATATCGTGAATGAAGGATATGCTTAATAACTCCACGGTACATGCTCCAAAAAAAAAATCCCACACTTGACATGTATGCTTATAATCAAGGCCTGAAGGTATCTCTATGACAACATTCAGTTATAAATACAGCGCCACCTAGCCCTTGAGGCTTATATAAAAAAATAAAAAATACCCCACATACGGTATTTTGTACAAAAAATGTACACTCATTCTAAGTGTGATAACTAAGTCATTTATGAATATTCTTTTAGTTTCCACCACTCAAATTGTTCACTGGCTTCACACCGATCCAAACGTATGTACGTTTCCATTTTGTTTTATTCATTTTTGATTGCCCCTTTGGACAATAAAAGTAACATTGTGCAATGAGTACAACGAGCGATGATGTATATATACACTTTTACAAAAAATACCAATCAGGGCAACTCATTGCCTAAAAATAAAAAAGGACGCTGATTTTTGCAGGTCTTAACAATCACCAAAACCCGTTGAGCTTGACACACACACTGGCAAAAAAATATTCTACATGTAAACGTTTATTATGCCATTTTCAAAGAAATTTTGCTTCCAATATGCCAGTACCCCAACGTGCCAGTACCCCAACGTGCAAGTACCCCAACGTGCAAGGACCCCAACGTGGCCCGGGCTGCGAGGGCCCTTTATAGCTGCTCGCAGCTCTAGTTATTATTCTTCTTCTTCTTCTTCTTCTTTATTCTCCGCAAACGATCCCGATTTTGGGTACCTAAACATTCACGAAAACTCACCGAACTTTGCACACTCCTCAGGCCCGGCGAAAAATTTGATATTATGAAGTCGTCATAACAACGCGACTCTATAGCGCCCCCTAGCGTAGAAAAATAAAAGCCAAGCCCGGCACGTTTGAGCTGGAGCAACGAAAATTGGCAGGCACGTGTAGCACCCCGAGTTGCACAAAAAAGTCTATTGGGACCATGTAGCTAAAATGTACAGGAAATGAGCTATGAATTTTTTAATGTCCAATTTTGGCCTATTTTGGCACATTCACTGTGGTCATGCTTTTTCCCCCTCTGCAAACATTTTTCATCCAATTAAATTCAAACTTGGCATTTATCATCTCAAGACGTGAGAGAACAACTGGGCAAAAAGTCTTGCCTTTTCGAAATACTATATGATGGGGGCGGGGCATCAAATATTGCCTTTAAAATTTCATTTGTCCAGAAAGAGCAAATTCTTAATAACTCCCATGTTCAAGCTCCAAAAAATCTCAAACTTCTCAGGCAATGTAATAGTCACGGCCTGAAAACATCTATATGATAAAATTCAGTTATACATATAGCGCCGCCTAGTGGTAACAATAAATGTCATACTTTACGTTTTTAGCTACTGTGCTGAGCTCGTTGAAGGGATCCAGTTGAAAATTGGTCAGAAAAGCCTTAAGATGTTGATCATGCCCCACACCGAATATTGTAACTTTTCGCCAAAGGGCGTGGCCGCTATGGTGCCGCAAAGTCTAAAGATTTTTCGTGACAATAAAAGCTGCATTAACTTGACCGAGATGATCCTATCTTCTAAAAATTCCACACATTTGATGAGAGTCCAGCCCTAAAGACATCTATGAACTTATATTTAATCTTACTGATAGCGCCACCCAGTGGCAATTTTTTTTCTTACGAATTTTCTTCTACGTTTTTCTCCAAACACGTTAACTGGACCTACCTCATATTTGCTCAGATGAGGGATTCGGCCTTCATGATGTCACAACACGAAGTTTGTGAGTTTTCGCGAATCGCTGTGGACGTGGCTAAGCACTGTTCGCCAAGAAAACAACGCCAGTTTTGAGGGTCTAAACATGCGCAGAAACTCATGAAACTTGGCACACACATCTGGCCTGGTAAAATGAACAATATTTTATTGTTGATTGTGCTATTTTTACAAAAATGACTCAATAGCGCCCCCTAGGAATTTTTAATGAAGCAGCCCCGGTTGTACGTTTAAGCAAGAACGACGAATATTTTTAGGTGTATGAGGGAGCCCAAGACCTACAAAAAAGTCTCTTGGACCCATATGCTAAAATGAACAAGAAGTGAGCTACGAATTTTTGAATGTCCCATTTTTGACGATTTTTGCACATTCACAGGGGGCAGACTTTTGCCCACTTCTCCTACACGTTTCATCTGACTGAGTTAAGACTTGACCTGGACCATGTCAAGACCTGAGCCAACGACAGGGGGAAAAATCTTGACCTTTCGAAATACTATATGATGAAGGCGGGGCATCAAAATTTGTGTTTCGCAATGAAAAAGGATATGCTTAATAACTCCCCGGTACATGCTCCAAAAAATCCCAAACTTGACATGTATGTTTATCGTCAAGGCCTGAAGCTATCTCTATGACAACATTCAGTTATATATGCAGCGTCACCTAGCCCTTGAGGCATAAAAAAAAAAATACCCCACATACGGTATTTTGTACAAAAAATGTAAACTCATTCTAAGTGTGATAACTAAGTCATTTATGAATATTCTTTTAGTTTCCACCACTCAAAATGTTCACTGGCATCAGACTTATCCAAACATATATATATTTTTATTTATTTTTGATAGCCTCTGTGGACATTAAAAGCAATATCGTGAATGAAGGATATGCATAATAACTCCACGGTACATGCTCCAAAAAAAATCCCACACTTGACATGTATGCTTATAATCAAGGCCTGAAGGTATCTCTATGACAACATTCAGTTATAAATACAGCGCCGCCTAGCCCTTGAGGCATAATATATAAAAAAAACAAAAACACATACGGTATTTTGTACAAAAAATGTAAACTCATTCTAAGTGTGATAACTAAGCCATTTATGAATATTCTTTTAGTTTCCACCACTCAAATTGTTCACTGGCTTCACACCGATCCAAACGTATGTACGTTTCCATTTTGTTTTATTCATTTTTGATTGCCCCTTTGGACAATAAAAGTAACATTGTGCAATGAGTACAACGAGCGATGATGTATATATACACTTTTACAAAAAATACCAATCAGGGCAACTCATTGCCTAAAAATAAATAAGGACGCTGATTTTTGCAGGTCTTAACAATCACCAAAACCCGTTGAGCTTGACACACACTGGCAAAAAAAAAAGTCTACATGTAAACGTTTATTATGCCATTTTCAAAGAAATTTTGCTTCCAATATGCCAGTACCCCAACGTGCCAGTACCCTAACGTGCAAGTACCCCAACGTGCAAGGACCCCAACGTGGCCCGGGCTGCGAGGGCCCTTTATAGCTGCTCGCAGCTCTAGTTATTATTATTCTTCTTCTTCTTCTTCTCCGTAAACGATCACGATTTTGGGTACCTAAACATTTACGAAAACTCACCAAACTTTGCACACTCCTCAGGCCCGGCGAAAAATTTGATATTATGAAGTCGTCATAACAACGCGACTCTATAGCGCCCCCTACCATAGAAAAATAAAAACCAAGCCCGGCATGTTTGAGCTAGAGCAACGAAAATTGGCAGGCACGTGTAGCACCCCGAGACGCACAAAAAAGTCTATTGGGACCATGTAGCTAAAATGTACAGGAAGTGAGCTATGAATTTTTTAATGTCCAATTTTGGCCTATTTTGGCACATTCACTGTGGTCATGCTTTTTCCCCCTTTGCAAACATTTTTCATCCAATTGACTTCAAACTTGGCATTTATCATCTCAAGACCTGAGAGAACAACTGGGGAAAAAATCTTGCCTTTTCGAAATACTATATGACGGGGGCGGGGCATCAAATATTGCCTTTAAAATTTCATTTGTCCAGAAAGAGCAAATGCTTAATAACTCCCATGTTCAAGCTCCAAAAAATCTCAAACTTATCAGGCAACTTAATAGTCACGGCCTGAAAACATCTATATGATAAAATTCAGTTATCCATGTAGCGCCACCTAGTGGTAACAATAATTGTCATACTTTACGTTTTTAGCTACTGTGCTGAGCTCGTTGAAGGGATCCAGTTGAAAATTGGTCAGAAAAGCCTTAAGATGTTGATCATGCCCCACACCGAATATTGTAACTTTTCGCCAAAGGGCGTGGCCGCTACGGTGCCGCAAAGTCTGAAGATTTCTCGTGACAACAAAAGCTGCATTAACTTGACCGAGATGATCCTATCTTCTCAAAATTTCACACATTTGATGAGAGTCCAGCTCTAAAGACATCTACTAACTTACATTTCATCTAACTGATAGCGCCACCTAGTGGCAATTTTTTTTCTTACGAATTTTCTTCTACGTTTTTCTCCAAACACGTTAACTGGACCTACCTCATATTTGCTCAGATGAGGGTTTCGGCCTTCATGATGTCACAACACGAAGTTTGTGAGTTTTCGCGAATTGCTGTGGGCGTGGCTAAGCGCTGTTCGCCAAGAAAACAACGCCAGTTTTGAGGGTCTAAACATGCACAGAAACTCCTGAAACTTGGCACACACATCTGGCCTGGTAAAATGAGCAATATTTTATTGTTGATTGTGCTATTTTCAAAAAAATGACTCAATAGCGCCCCCTCGAAATTTTTAACGAAGCCGCCCCGGTTGTACGTTTAAGCAAGAACGACGAATATTTTTAGGTGTATGAGGGAGCCCAAGACCTACAAAAAAGTCTCTTGTACCCATATGCTAAAATGAACAGGAAGTGAGCTACGAATTTTTGAATGTCCCATTTTTGACGATTTTTGCACATTCACAGGGGGCAGACTTTTGCCCACTTCTCCTATACGTTTCATCCGACTGAGTTAAGACTTGGCCTGGACCATGTCAAGACCTGAGCCAACGACAGGGGGAAAAATTTTGACTTTTCGAAATATTATATGATGAGGGCGGGGCATCAAAATGTGTGTTTCGCAATGAAAAATGATATGCTTGATAACTCCCCGGTACATGCTCCAAAAAATCCCAAACTTGACATGTATGTTTATCGTCAAGGCCTGAAGTTATCTCTATGACAACATTCAGTTATATATGCAGCGCCACCTAGCCCTTGAGGCATGAAAAAAAAATACCACACATACGGTATTTTGTACAAAAAATGTAAACTCATTCTAAGTGTGATAACTAAGTCATTTATGAATATTCTTTTAGTTTCCACCACTCAAAATGTTCACTAGCATCAGACTTATCCAAACATATATCTATTTTTATTTATTTTTGATAGCCTCTATGGACATTAAAAGCAATATCGTGAATGAAGGATATGCTTAATAACTCCACGGTACATGCTCCAAAAAAAATCCCACACTTGACATGTATGCTTATAATCAAGGCCTGAAGGTATCTCTATGACAACATTCAGTTATAAATACAGCGCCACCTAGCCCTTGAGGCTTATATAAAAAAAAATAAAAAATACCCCACATACGGTATTTTGTACAAAAAATGTAAACTCATTCTAAGTGTGATAACTAAGTCATTTATGAATATTCTTTTAGTTTCCACCACTCAAATTGTTCACTGGCTTCACACCGATCCAAACGTATGTACGTTTCCATTTTGTTTTATTCATTTTTGATTGCCCCTTTGGACAATAAAAGTAACATTGTGCAATGAGTACAACGAGCGATGATGTGTATATACACTTTTACAAAAAATACCAATCAGGGCAACTCATTGCCTAAAAATAAAAAAGGACGCTGATTTTTGCAGGTCTTAACAATCACCAAAACCCGTTGAGCTTGACACACACACTGGCAAAAAAATATTCTACATGTAAACGTTTATTATGCCATTTTCAAAGAAATTTTGCTTCCAATATGCCAGTACCCCAACGTGCCAGTACCCCAACGTGCAAGTACCCCAACGTGCAAGGACCCCAATGTGGCCCGGGCTGCGAGGGCCCTTTATAGCTGCTCGCAGCTCTAGTTAGGGCCCGAGCAGCGACCGCTGCGAGGTCCCTATTGTTTTTGTAAAAATTATTATTATTATTATTATTATTATTATTATTATTATTATTATTATTATTATTATTCTTTATTCTCCGCAAACGATCGCGATTTTGGGTACCTAAACATTCACGAAAACTCACCGAACTTTGCGCACTCTTCGGGCCCGGCGAAAAATTTGATATTATGAAGTCGTCATAACAACGCGACTCTATAGCGCCCCCTAGCGTAGAAAAATAAAAACCAAGCCCGGCACGTTTGAGCTAGAGCAACAAAAATTGGCAGGCACGTGTAGCACCCCGAGACGCACAAAAAAGTCTATTGGGACCATGTAGCTAAAATGTACAGGAAATGAGCTATGAATTTTTTAATGTCCAATTTTGGCCTATTTTGGCACATTCACTGTGGTCATGCTTTTTCCCCCTTTGCAAACATTTTTCATCCAGTTGACATCAAAATTGACATTTATCATCTCAAGACCTGAGACAACAACTGGGCAAAAAACCTTGACTTTTTGAAATACTATATGACGGGGGCGGGGCATCAAATATTGCCTTTAAAATTTCATTTGTCCAGAAAGAGCAAATGCTTAATAACTCCCATGTTCAAGCTCCAAAAAATCTCAAACTTCTCATGCAAATTAATAGTCACGGCCTGAAAACATCTATATGATAAAATTCAGTTATACATATAGCACCACCTAGTGGTGACAATAAATGTCATACTTTACGTTTTTAGCTACTGTGCCAAGCTCTTTGAAGGGATCCAGTTGAAAATTGGTCAGACAAGCCTTAAGATGTTGATCATGCCCCACACCGAATATTGTAACTTTTCGCCAAAGGGCGTGGCCGCTACGGTGACGCAAAGTCTGAAGATTTTTCGTGACAATAAAAGCTGCATTAACTTGACCGAGATGATCCTATCTTCTCAAAATTTCACATATTTGATGAGAGTCCAGCCCTAAAGACATCTACGAACTTATATTTCATCTTACTGATAGCGCCACCTCGTGGCATATTTGTTTC